>NW_024412728.1:518155-606031 GCF_014898765.1 Herpailurus yagouaroundi | reverse complement strand
TTCTTCTTCTTCTTCTTCTTCTTCTTCTTCTTCTTCTTCTTCTTCTTTCCATGTCAGACAAGTAATGTGCCGAGGTCGTAACAGGGAGGCACATGTCACATAACGGTGTGAATATCCAATCATCACTCTTAGGAACTACAAAAGGAGAAGAGCTCTCTTGTGTCTCCTCCTTTTTTAAGGACACAAATCCTATCAAATTAGGGCCCCAGTCTTAGGACCTCATTTAACCTTAATTACCTACAAAGGACCCTATCTCCAAATACAGTCACATTGGAGTTTGGGGCTTCAACAGATGAATCTTGGGGGCACACAAACCCATCCATAGCACACAGTCTACGAAGTCTTTCTTTTTTAAAAAAAAATTTTTTTTTCAACGTTTTTATTTATTTTTGGGACAGAGAGAGACAGAGCATGAACGGGGGAGGGGCAGAGAGAGAGGGAGACACAGAATCGGAAGCAGGCTCCAGGCTCCGAGCCATCAGCCCAGAGCCCGAACAGGGGCTCGAACTCACGGACCGTGAGATCGTGACCTGGCTGAAGACTGCGCCACCCAGGCGCCCCTATGAAGTCTTTCTTAATCTGGCCTAATTTACCCACTACCCTCTCTGCTTTCATGCTTCTATACCTTCAATCTCTCTTGGTTCCTTTAACTTGTTCAGTTTTCTGCAGCGCTGATCCCTCCATCATCTTACCTCTTTCTCTGCCTCTCCTATTCCTATTTAGTCTTTGTAAGGAAATATCCATCTATCCTTGGAGCAAATGGATATGGTTTGCCCACTTTGGCTCTGAGTCCCCCAAGATATCATAGGACCTGTCTTGGATCTCTTCAAGAGTGCTTATTTTTTTGAGAACCGAGACCTGAAGACACCCAATTACAAAATAGAATGTACAGCCCCCATTGTAAGCCGGAGATGGAAACTCAGTCCCTCTTTACTGGTTTCCTCCTTTTGGACCTATATCTCACCCTTTCTATTTCTGCTTGGGCAAACCACTGAATTATTTCTTGAGGGACATGGCCCTCCCTTGCCTAGTAAGCAGTAAACTCAGCTTCGCTCTTCTGCCAGCTCCCACGTCTTTGTATCTTGGTTTGTTACTTTCAAGTCTCAGTTTAAATATCGGTTTCCAAGGGAGGCCTTCCCTGAAACCCCATCCTGTGTTTAGTCCTTTGTCTCTCCATTCCTGTGGCAGCCTATGTTCCCCCTTTCCTAAGAGTCACTACCTCATCCCTGTATGTTTCGTGTCTGTTCTTCTGAGCAACCTAGGCAGCATGCACCTCTGTCTACTCGGTTGCAGTTCCCCAGGTTAGTGCAGCACCTGCTCCTAGTAGGCTATTAGAAACTGTTAGCTTTTATTAGTGGAAGCTCTGTAAATATCCACTGGCTTGAGTTGTTTTCAAATAGTTCCTCAGATAGTATATGTATCTTGTTGTCTAAATTGAACTGAAATTTGTCAGAAGGATCCTGTCTGTTCCTTTCTTTAATTCTTCCTCACTATGCCCATTATGGGCTTCTTCATCCAAAAAACATTTCATAAATGATTTTTAACTGATCTCCCACAGTAACTTTCCCAAAAGGGATCATATTCTAAGAAATGATCAAATTCAAGAGTATGTGTGTAACAGGACAATTTATTATGAATTTATTGTAAGAATCTATTAAGAATTAGAAAGGAATGCAGGTGTTCTCTTCCTCCTCTGCATAGCCAGGACTTTGTTTCCTTGAAGTTGTAGGTTTCCTGACCCCTAGAGGAGGTTGACTTTTTTTGTGTGTGTGTTTGTTTATTTATTTATTCAAATTTTTATTATTTTATTTTATTTGCATTTTTTTTTCATTATGATAAGTGTACTTTTTAATCCCCATCACTTGTTTCACCCATCCTCCCACCTACCTCCCCTTTGGTAACAATCAGTTTGTTCTCTATAATTAAGAGTCTGTTTCTTGGTTTGTCCCTCTCTCTTTCTCTTTTTTTTCTTTTGCTTGTTTGTTTTGTTTCTTATGTTTCACATATGAGTGAGATCATATGGTACTTGTCTTTTACAGACTGACTTATTTTGCTTAGTGTTATACTCTCTAACTCTATCCATGTCATTGCAAATAGTGAGATTTCATTCTCTTTTATGGCTGGACAATATTCCATTGTGTGTGTGTGTATATATATATATATGTATATATATATATATATATATATATACATATATATATATTCTATTTCTTCTTTATCCATTGATCTATTGATGGACATCTGGGCTGCTTCCATAGTTTGACTATTGTAAATAATGCTGCAGTAAACATAGCGGTGAATGTATCCCTTTGAATTTGTGTTTTTGTATTTTTTGGATAAATACCCAGTAGTGTAATTACTGGATCCTAGGGTAGTTCTATTTTTAACTTGCTGAGTAAACTCCATACTATTTTCCACAGTGGCTGCATCAGTTTGCATTCCCACCAACAGTGCAAGAGGGTCCTTTTGTCTCCACATCCTCCCCAACACTTGTTGTTTCTTGTGTTTTTTTATTTTAGCCACTCTGACAGGTGTGAAGTGTTATCTCATTGTAGTTTGGATTTGCATTTCTCTGATAATTAATGATGTTGAGCATCTTTTCATGGTTTGGGGTTGAGTAGTTCTTTACGGATTTTGGATACCAACCCTTTATTGGATATGTCATTTGCAAATATCTTCTACCCATTCAGTATGTTTCCTTTTAGTTTTGTTGGTTGTTCCCTTGTCTGTGCAGAAACTTTCTTCTTTAATGTAGTCTCAATAGTTTATTTTTGCTTTTATTTCTTTTGCTTCAGAAGACATATCTAGAAAAATGTTGCTATGGCTGATGTCAGAGTAATTACTGCTTGTGTTCTCTTCCAGGATTTTGATTGTTCCTTTTCTCACATTTAGGTCTTTAATCCATTTTGAATTTATTTTGTGTATGGTGTATGAAAGTGGTCCAGTTTCATTCTCTTGAATTTTGCTGTCCAGTTTTCCCAACACCATTGTTGAAGAGACTTTTCCTCATTGTATGTTCATGCCTCCTTTGTTAAAGATTAATTGACCATATAATTGTGGATTTATTTCTGGGTTTTCTATTCTATTCCATTGATTTGTTTGTTTGTTTTAGAGAGAAAGAGCACAGGGAGGTAGAGGGGCAGAGGGAGAGAGAGAGAATCTTTTTTTTTTTTTTTTAGGTTGGTTTGTTTTTTTTGGGGGGGGGGGCAAGTGTGAATGGGGGAGGGGCAGAGAAAGGCAGAGAGAATCCCAAGCAAGCTCTGCACTGCCAGCACAGAGTTCGACGAAGGGCTCAAACCCATGAACCGGGAGATTGTGACCTGAGCCAAAATCAAGAGTCAGATTCTTAACCAACTGAGCCACCCATGTGCCCCTATGTATTTATTTTTTTGTCAGTACCATATGGTTTTAATTACTACTGCTTTGTAATATAACTTGAAATCTGGAATTGTGATACCTCCAGTTTTGTTTTGCTTTTTCAAGATTTCTTTGACTCTTCAAAATCTTTTGTGGTTCCATACAAATTTTAGGATTGTTTCTTCTAGTTCTGTGAAAAATTCTATTGGTGTTTTAATAAAGATTACATTAAATCTGTAGGTAGTATAGAAATCTTAACAATATTTATTGTTTCAACCCATGAACATGGAATATCTTTCCATTTCTTTGTGTTGTCTTGAATTTCTTTCATCAGTGTTTTTATAATTTTCAGAGTACAGGTCTTTCACCTATTTGGTCAACTTTATTCCTAAATATTTTATTGTTTTTGGTGCAATTATAAATGGGATTGTTTTCTTTAAATTTTTTTTAATGTTTATTTATTCTTGAGAGAGAGACAGAGCACGAACAAGGGAAGGGCAAAGAGAGATACAGAATCTGAAAGAGGCTCCAGGCTCCCAGCTGTCAGCACAGAGTCGGACATGGGGCTCAAACCCACGAACCGTGAGATCATGACCTGAGTGGAAGTCAGACACTTAACTGACTGAGCCACCCTGGCGCCCAGGGATTGTTTTCTTAATTTCACTTTTTGCTGTTTCACTATTATTGTATAGGAATGCAACAGATTTCTGTACATTGATTTTGTATCCTGTGACTTTACTGAATTCATTTATCAGTTCTAGTAGTTTTTTGGGTGGAGTCTAGGATTTTCTATATATAGTATCATATCATCTGCAGATAGTTTTACTTCTTTACTATTTGGATGCCTTTTATTTCTTTATACTGTCTAATTGCTGAGACTAGGACTTCCAGTACTATGTTAACTATCAGTGGTGCGATTGAACATATTTTGATCTTTGGGGAGAAGTTCTCAGTTTTTCACCATTGAGTATGATTTTAGTTGTAGGTTTTTCATGTATGGCTTTTATTACGTTGAGATAGGTTTTGTCTAGACTTACTTTCCAGAGGGGTTTTTTTTTTTTTTTTATCATGAATGGTTGTGGTACTTTGTCAAATGCTTTTTCTGCAACTACAGAAGTTGTCATATGCTTTTTGTACTTTTTCTTATTGATATGATGTATCATGTTTTGCAAATATTGAACCATCTTTGTGTTCTGGCACTAAATCCAACTTGATGGTGGTGTGTGGTTTTAAAAATGTATTGCTGGATTATGGGGCGCCTGGGTGGCGCAGTCGGTTAAGCGTCCGACTTCAGCCAGGTCACGATCTCGCGGTCCGTGAGTTCGAGCCCCGCGTCAGGCTCTGGGCTGATGGCTCAGAGCCTGGAGCCTGTTTCCGATTCTGTGTCTCCCTCTCTCTCTGCCCCTCCCCCGTTCATGCTCTGTCTCTCTCTGTCGCAAAAATAAAATAAACGTTGAAAAAAAAATAAAAAAAAATGTATTGCTGGATTAAGTTTGCTAATATTTTGTTGAGGATTTTTGCATCTATACTCATGAGAGATTTGGTCTGTAGTTCTCTTTTTTTGTGGTGTCTTTATCTGGTTTTGGTATCAGGGTGATACTGGTCTCAGAATGAATTCGGAAGTTTTCTTTCCTCTTATATTTTTTAGAATAGCTTGAGAAGAATAGGTATTAACTCTTCTTTATTTTTTTTTTTCAACGTTTATTTATTTTTGGGACAGAGAGAGACAGAGCATGAACGGGGGAGGGGCAGAGAGAGAGGGAGACACAGAATCGGAAACAGGCTCCAGGTCTGAGCCATCAGCCCAGAGCCTGATGCGGGGCTCGAACTCCCGGACCGCGAGATCGTGACCTGGCTGAAGTCGGACGCTTAACCGACTGCGCCACCCAGGCGCCCCATAACTCTTCTTTAAATGTTTGGTGGAATTCACCTGTGAAGCCATCTGGTCTTGGACTTTTGTTTTTTCTTTGGGGGGGGTGTCTTTTTTTAAGTTTATTTTTGAGAGAGAGACACACACACACAATGTGAGCAGAGGAGGGGCAGAGAGAGAGAGAGAGGGAGACGCAGAATCCGAAGTAGGCTCCAGGCTCTGAGCTGTCAGCACAGAGTTGGACGCAGGACTTAAACTCAAGAACCACAATATCATGACCTGAGCCAAAGTCTGACACTCAACTGACTGAGCCACCCAGGTGCCCCTGTTTTGGGGGAGTGTTTTGATTATTGATTCAATTTCATTGCTGGTAATTGGTCTGTTCAAATTTTCTATTTCTTCCTGCTTTAGTTTTGGTAGATTATTTGCTTCTAGGAATTTATCCATTTCTTCTACATTGTCAACTTTGTTGGCATATAGGTTTTCATAATACTCTTGTTACAATTGTTTGTATTTTGGTAGTGTTGGTTGTTATTTCTCCTATTTCATTAGTGGTTTTGTTTATTTGTGTCCTCTCTCTCTATCTCTCTGTTTCTCTCTTTCTTTTGTTTTTTTGGATGAGTATGACTAGAGATTTATCAATTTTGTTGACCTTTTCAAAGAACCAGTTCCTGGTTGCATTGATCTGTTCCATTGTTGTTTTCTTTTTTAAGTATCTCTATCATATATTTCTGCTCTAGTCTTTATTATTTCCTTCCTTTTGCTGGTTTGGGTTTTGTTTGTTCTTTTTCTAGCTCTTTTAGGTGTAAGGTCTTTTGTGTATTTTAGAAGGAAAGGAAAGAATCAGGCTGAGTGAGAGTCTAAAGGAAATCCACCTCTAAGTAGGCTTTAGTTTTAGAAGGTATTGGATGTCTGGTCTGAGATGGGAGGATAGACAGTATACCCCTTGGTTGATTCTTGGAACTCTGGGAACTCAGAGAAAAGACAGGGGATGCAACTTCTCCAGGGAATGTGGAGGTCTAGGCCTCTTCCAAAGCAGCCCCTTGGATGGTACTGGTTGCTAGGGTCCATGAGAACTGGGCCAGGATACTTTGGATAGGGCATTTTCAGAGCCTTGACAAATGTCCCCAGCCACCAGGCAAGGCCAGATCAAGACTGTAGGGAAGCACTAAAAATGTTACAGTGCCCCCCGCCCCCGCCCCGATAAAAGAGGTATATGAAACCAAAAAACAGCTTTAAGGGTATACTATAGATTTGTGATTTTCCCCAGTAGTGTGACTGCTTTCATGCTCTCCTCTCTCTCCATCTGCTTCTATTTCTCCTCTTTCTCCTCCTTCTCAAATATAAAATTATTTCCAAAGTTGGTTTTTTTTCCCCCACTCCTGGCTTTGCTGGTGTCATGAATGGGTGATTAGGACATGCCCAGGTCAGCTGAGTGGCTTGACTTCTTTTTTTTTAGTTTATTTATTTATTCTGAGAGAGACAGAGACAGCACAAGTGGGGGAGGAGCAGAGAGAGAGGGAGACAGAGAATCCCAAGTAGGCTCCGCACTGTCAGCACAGAGCCTGATGCAGGGCTCAAACTCATGAAACTGTGAGATCATGACCTGAGTGGTAACCAAGAATCAGATGCTTAACTGACTAAGCCACCCAGGTGCACCTGAGCGGCTTGATTCTAATGCACCCCACAGGCCTAGGCAAGAAACAAGGAATACAAGGCAGTGCTGACCACCATGGTCAGAGCAGCAGACTCTCCTCTTTCCTCAGGACAGCGTGAGCCTAAAGCTTCCCTGTGTGACCCAAGGGGGATGGTCTGAATAGTGTTAGACTCTAGAATTCTAGTCAGTGATGGTCAGGGCTGAGGTCAGACTTGATATGAGTGAGTCCATAAAGAAATAAGACATTACCTGTGCCCCAAGAGCTGTGGATCAGATCATTCATACATGTTACACGTATATGGACATACATGCTTACATGCACATAACTCTTTCTAGATAGAGAAGGAACTAGTAACAATTATGGCTTCTGGGAAGTAAGACTAAGTCTGCCTATTTGTTGTTGTTGTTTTTTGACTAGGTTTTTTAAAAAAAACATTGAACAGATGTTATTTTTATAATAAAAATGTACTTCAAAAATTAACATGACAGCAACAATAAACTCATCAGATTGCTAATATCTTCAGATTTCAAACTCTAGGACAGATGGAAAATCTGCTTTTCAGGAAGAGCTTATGACCCAGGGCTAGGCTATTAGAGGGGGACCAGTGATGCCTTCCAGCTGTGGTGTGTCCAGTGCAGCTGGAGAGGAGGCTAAATATAGAGAAGGCTGTGCAGTGTAGCAAGATGAGTCAGGGCTAGTGCTAGAACATTCCTTCATTCTGTCAATGAGCATTCACATTGTACCTGAGTTCCAGACACAAGGACATAGAAGTAACAAAGCAGCGGGGTCTGGCTGGCTCAGTCTGTAGATCAAGCGACTCTTGATCTCAGGTTCATGCGTTCAAGCCCCACACTGGGTGTGGAGCCTACTTAAAAAAAAAAAAGGTGAACAAAGCAGACTGAGTCCTTGGTCCCCGGATTTAGAGTCTAGAGGAGGTGATGTGTGGGTCACACTGGGCCACACTGGCCTAGCTGGAGAACCAGGAGAGAGAGTGTGAAGCATAGAGGGCCCAGGAAAATCCCAAGGTCAGGTATGGGTAGAGGAAGGTTGTGTACCTTTCCAGGGCACTTAGTTCTTTAGTGCCTCTCCACAGGGCCTCTTCTATGTTGTTTGAGGGGCTAGAAGGTTTCTTTTTATTTACTTATTTACATAGGGCTTGAACTCATGACCCTGAGATCAAGAGTCACATGCCACACTGACTGAGCCAACCAGGCACCCCTAGAAGTTTTCTTTTTAATTTAAAAGATTTTTTTAATTGAAAAGTTATTTTAAAATTCACATAGAGTAAAATTTACTTTTTTTAGTGTACATTTCTATGAATCTTAAAAATTTTTTTGAATGTTTATTATTTTTGAAGGAGAGAGAAAGAGAGACAGAGCGTGAACAGGGGAGGAGCAGAGAGAAAGGGAGACACAGAATCCAAAGCAGGCTCTAGGTTCTGAGCTGTCAGCACAGAGCCTGATGTGGGGCTCTAACCCACAAACCGTGAGATCATGACCTGAGCCGAAGTCAGATGCTCAACCGACTGAGCCACCCAGGCGCCCCTCTATGAATCTTAATATGTGTAAAAATTCATGTAATCACCACCACAATCAAGACATAGAATAGTTCTG
Source organism: Herpailurus yagouaroundi (assembly GCF_014898765.1). Classification (NCBI taxonomy): domain Eukaryota; kingdom Metazoa; phylum Chordata; class Mammalia; order Carnivora; family Felidae; genus Herpailurus; species Herpailurus yagouaroundi. The sequence continues at coordinate 597,533 of NW_024412728.1, read as the reverse complement.
CTGCCCCAAACTCCCTTATGCTATCCTTTGTAGTCACATCCTTCCTCCCATCCCCTGCAAACCTCTTGCTGGTTTGAGCTATTCTCCATTACTGTTGTTTTGTCTTTTCAAAAATGTCACAAATGGAATAATATAGCCATGGGACCTTTTTTAAAAGATTTATTTATTTATTAAAAATGTTTATTTATTTGGGGGGTGGATAGAAGAAGAGGGAGAGAAAAAGGGAAAGAATCCAGAAAGAATCCCAAGCATGTTCTGCACTGTCAGCATGGGACCCGACACAAGGCTTAAACCCATGAACCTAACCACTAACCGTGAGTACATGACCTGAGCCGAAATCAGGTCACTTAACCAACTGAGCCACCCAGGCACCCCTTAAGATTTTATTTTTAAGTAATCTCTACACACATCATGGGGCTGAAACCCACCACCCCGAGATCAAGAATCACATGCCCCACCAACTGAGCCAGCCAGGAGCCTCAGCATGAAACCTTTTGAGATCAGATTTGTTCATCTAGCATAATGCCTTTGAGAGGCATCCGAGTTGTTGCATGTATCAATAATTTGTTTCTTTTTGCTTCTAGATAGTATTCCATGGTATGGATATGTCAAGTTATGCATTTACCCATTTTAACATAGTTTTGGGTAATTACCAATAAAGCTGCTGTGAGCATTTAGTGTACAGGTTTTTGTATGAACATATCTTTATTTGTCTCAGGTAAATACCTACAGGATTGCTGAGTTATATGGTAAGTGTGATTGACTTTATAAGAAATTGCTGAACTGTGTTCGAAAGCAGACTTTGTGCTCCACTAGTAACAAAATAGAGTTGCTCTGCATTCTTGTCAACATTTGATGATGCTGTCAATATCTTTTACTTTAGCTATTCTAATAGATTTGTAGTGGTAATGCATCATGGTTTCAATCTGCAAAATTGATGGCCAAATGTTGAGTTTATTTGCCTTCTTGCTACCCTCTTAGTGTAAGTGTCTATTCACGTCTTTTGCCTATCTTTAAATTCGGTTGTCTGTTTTCTTGCTGTTGAGTTTTGAGAATTCCTTATGTATTCTGGATACACGTTCTTTTTTTTTTTTAATGTTTACTTGAGAGAGAGAGAGAGAGAGGGAGAGAGAGAGGGAGAGAGAGAGAGTATGAGCAGGGGAGGGGAGAGAGAGAGGGAGACACAGAATCTGAAACAGGCTCCAGGCTCTGAGCTATCAGCACAGAGCCCGATGCGGGGCTCGAACTCACAAACTGTGAGATCGTGACCTGAGCTGAAGTCAGACACTGAGACACTGGGTAGCAACTGAGCTACCCAGGCACCCCTGGATACATGTTCTTTGTAGGATATGTGATTTGGAAATACTTTCTTTCACTTGATATCTTGTCTTTTCATTCTCTTAGTAGAATCTTTGGCACAACATATTTTTTTTAATTTGGTAAAAAATATTTTTATCACTTATTTTATTGAGATGTAACTGCTATTTAGAAACATGTACAAATAGTAAGTGTACAGCTTGATTCATTTTTATATTTGTATTCACTAATTTAACCACAATCTCCCCCAAGATAGCATCACCCCCATTACCCCAGAAGGTTCCCTTAAGCCCCTATCTAGTCAATATACAGCATTCCCTCTCATACCCTCCTTTGAAATAACTGCTATTCTGACTTCTGTCACCATATATTAATTTTATCTAGAAGGTTTCAAAGAATTGTGCTCCATGTTTTGTGACCTACTTGGTTTTGTCTTGGAAAATGAAAGTCTCCAAAAACCCCACTTTGGAGACAGATGCCGATGCCCTCACCAGATGTGATGCAGAGGTTGGTTAGCAAGGCTGGGTTTCTTAGCATCTTGCTTCTGGCATGCCTTAAGCCATGCTTCACAACAGGGTCCAAAAACTTGGTAGAAAATGCCAGAAGAGGTCTAGGCACCCTAAAAATCCAATGACATGGAAAGAGAAGAATCTCAGGAATCAAAAGACATGGGTTCAGCCTCCCTCTCTGACATTTCCTGCATGTCCTTGAACAAACTACATAAACTTCTTGAGCCTCAGCCACCTCATCTGTAAAGTGGGAACAGTATATCCACTGTGCTTATCAGGCTTGTTCACAAATATGTGAATCTCTTTCTTCTTCCAGGTTCCTAGGAAAACTGTACTTTGCCACCCCATTTAACTCTTACCAATTAACCCAGGCATGGCTGTGTAACTTAAATTGACTAATTACAATATGTCTCTTCTATGTGGAATAATTTTAAAGATTTAATTTTTAAGTAATCTCTACATCCAATGTAGGGCTAGAGTTTACACCTCCAAGATCAAGAGTCACAAGCTCTACCAACTGAGCCAGTCAGGCACTCCCTACTTTCCCCATCTCCAAATATTTATTTATTTATTTATTTATTTATTTATTTATTTATTTATTTATAAAAGTTTATTTATTTATTTATTTCATCAATCTCTACACCCAATGTGGGGCTCAAACTCACAACCGTAAGATCAAGAGTCACACACTCTTCCAAGAGGCACCCCTCTTCTGTGTAGAACTTTTAAAAGCCAACGTGTGCTTTTCTACATTCTCTCCTCCTACTTATGGCAACTGGCAATGTTTCAGATAGTGGCTACCCTGTCAACCTAGGTCCTAGAGTTAGGACCATGATGACTCAGAGTAGAGCCTCAGCCAACCCAGGAGCAATAAATAACTTTTTGTTGCATAAAGACATCGAGATTTTAGGGATGCTTGTTATAGAAGCATAACCTAGCTTCTTTGGGTGACATACTGTATTATAGATATTACCATAATTATATGAAAAAAATGTGCAACTTCTGGGTACATAATAAGGCTTAATTTTCTTCCTTTCAAAATCTTTTTCTTTCTTTCTGAAGGGTCATGAACCTAGGGATGTTCTTACCAGCCAAGAACCCTTGATGATCTATAAGAGAACAGACATCCATTCAACCACAAAAGAAAGAAGAGGAAGGGATGCAAAGCAACAAAGGGTACAGAAATATGACACAAAGCAAGGAAGAGAAACAAAGTGAAAAAAGTGAGACAAAGTATAAAAACAGGGAGAAGAGAGGTACAGAGGATGCCTGAGACACAGACAGAGATGATTCTAAGAAAAACAACTGCTGAGGCAAATGGAAACTGTATCTGTTTGGGATGTCACCCCAGCCCTAGGCAAGTAATGTCAACTGTTATGGTAGCTGAACAATCTTGATTAGTTCCTGGTCTTCCATTCATCAGTCTTGGCACCTAATGTTTACTGAGCACCTACTGTATGCCTGGCACTGTGCTTGTGCTAAGTTTAGGGAGGTAAGTATGACCCAGTGCTAACAGCTGCTTTCAAGAATCCCCTAATCTGTTGTGAAGCAGTCACATGAAGAGTTAGAATAAAATTTGGCCTGTGACATGATGGAAGTGCCTGCAAGGAGTTACGGGAGGAGAAGGGGAACCAAGCCCTGTGCAGAAGAGTGAGGAAGGACTTTCTGGAAGACATGAGACTAAGAGTCTTGCAGGATAACTAGGAGTTAGTGAAGGCAGGGTGGCAGAGGGGTAACAGGGGCCAGGTGGTGGAGGTGAGAACCTGCAGGTAGTTTGGGGTTGCTGGAACCTTGATGAAAGGCATTGGGCATCAGGAGATGAGCCTGGAGAGGGACTAGGGCCTATCTCAGGGGCTTGATACCTTTCACTGGGTTGGTTAGGGAAGATTTGCATGGCTAAGCAGAGAAGCTAAATTGCTTTGCCCGCTGTGTGGACAGTGGATTGGGGGCAGAATCTCTTTTTGTGAGATCTTTTGGGATTAGGCTGAATGCCCAGCCTATGGCCCAGAGGTGCACAAGATGGCCTCTGGAATAATCACCCCAGTCAAGGCTTAGTGAATGCTGCCACGAGCGGGGCAGTGTTCTATGTGTCTTATGGACCCTATGTGGAGTAACTACTTCACTCTCCTGACAACCCTGTGGTGAGGGTATAGTCTTATCATCCCCATTTTGACCACCAGTAAACTAGGCACAGAGAGGTTAAGTTGTGCATCCCTGCCCTAAAGCTAGTAAGCAGCACACCAGCATTCCAGGGCAGGCTGCCCAGCTCCGATCTGCCTCTAACCATTCTCCCTCGGGCCTCCTCAGGGTTGGCTGCTGTCAGGAAGGCCCTCACAGAGGCATAATTTGGCTTTGGCATCCTGCTTCAAGTTTATTTTCCACATCTATCTTCCACATAGATGACCTAACTCCAGCTTGCAACAATAACTTCTGTGAGGTAGGTAGTATTATTCATAGCTAAGAAAACTGACCAAGGAAATCGAATGATTTGTCAAAGGTCAAAGTTAGACTCAGACGTGCGTCTTCCAAGCTGGAGTCCAGTGTCAGGTCTCATGTTCATTTGTCAGTCAAGGCTGAGGCCAGCCTCATGCTCAGCACGTTGCATAGTTCACAGGTCAGAGCACTTTCCACTCCTATTGCCTTTTGTCCAGGAAAAATGCTTTTCTGAACTGAGGGAAGGAGTCACAGAGAAATGTGTTGTTGGCATCGATTTCCTATAGTTGGGCAATAGCTTCCGCCATCCAGACCAGGTGACGTCAGCTGTCTGGATTCCTGCCAGTGTTCTCCTGCCCAGGAAACAGACTTCCGGCCAGGGCTAAGCTGTCTCTGGCTTCCTGGAGCAGTAGACCTCGGAATTTGCAGTGAAAGACTGAACATCAGATCTCAGGGAAGGTTTCACTACAGGGGAGGAGGTAAAAATGGGGAAGAGGAATTGAGAAGACACTGTTTAGGGATAAGCATGGAGCCTCTCTGCCTGGGGTCTGGGGTTTTCCTTCCAGCATGAGGGCAGGATTCAGTGATCATAATGAGAGGGTTAAGACTGTGACTAAGAGGGGCGCCTGGGTGGCTCAGTCAGTTAAGCGTCTGACTCTTGATTTTGCCTCAGATGATGATTTCACGGTTCTTGGGATCAAGCCCTGCACTGGGTTCAGTGCTAATAGCACAGAGCCTGCTTGGGATTCTCTCTCTTCTTTTCTCCCTGGTCCTCCTCTGCTTGCGTGCTCTCTCTTTCTCTCTCAAAAATAAATAAACATTTAAAAAAAGAGAGAGAGACCGTGACTAAGAGACTTAAGTAAATTCAGGGTGGAGGGGAAGAAAGGCAAGCGAAGCTAAGGAAATCTGGAAAAAATTACACATAGAGATACAAACACAGAAGGTCAAACATAGGCTAAGAATAGAATGTTGATCCCAATCCTCATGCACTTTTCAGTGGATATGAGTCTTGAACAAATCAGTAATGCAGGAATATAAACAGCTCTCATTTCTTTTCTCTTTTTTTTGTAATTATGAAAGCATAAAAGTTATTTAAAACATCTGAACAATAGATACATGAATTAGAGTAGAAAATGAAAGTGTGCCACTATCATCCTGAACCCTACTCTCCAAGCCTGGTTCATAAATGGTTTAGCCATTCCTTCAGCCAATGTTGATGTCAGTTAATCCTCACAAAAACCCTATGAGGTAAGAACTACTATTATGCCTTTATTATTATTATTGTTTTTAAATTGTACTAAAATTGTACTAAATTGTACATAAAATTGACCACATTAGGGAGTCCTGGTGGCTGCTGATGGTGAGTGGCCTTCATGGCCTTCAGGCCCACCCGACTCACTGGCAGACGGTGTTGCAGCCTTCTGAGCGGGTTCTGTGCCACTGCAAGTCACAGGGACAAATACTGGTTCTTTGCTTGTTTGAGGAGAACCCAGTTTGAAGAATATAAGAATGAAAAGGATTTGGGAAAGGCTGCCAGCTACCTAGGGAGGCGGAGGCAGAATCTGGCACAGTCAGCCTCCACCACCATGTGTCTCCCTCCCGGGAGACCCTCCCAGGGCATCCGCTCTGAGAGGTAGGAGTGTTACAAGGTTCCTCGTGGTGCACAGATGACCTTGCATCCTTCTGAGAAAGCAATGTATCGTGATTTCTTTGCCAAGAGAGGTCAGTGGAAGAAACTGGGGAGGGAAAGCTGGGAGCGAGAGGCTAAGCAGCTGCAGGAGGACACCTGCCCTGTGGTCCTAAGACAGAAGCTTTGCCCCTTGCCTGAAAAGCAGGTGAGTTGCTCCCATTGTGGCACATTGTGACCAGGCCCCAAGAAGAGTTGACGTAGAGAGAGACAAGGACACCTCACCATTCAGGCTTGCAAGGAAATAAGTTACAGAACATACACACACTTGCCCTAATAAAAATAATAGACATGGGAAAAATTTACCATTTTAACCATTTTTAAGGATATAGCTCATAGCATTAAGTACATGCACAGTGTTGTGCAACCATCACCACCATCCATCTTCAGAGCTTTTTCATCTTCTGCATCTGAAACTCTGTGCTCATTACACAGAATCTTCCCATCCCTTCCCATAGCCCCTGACAACTACTATTCTACTTTTTAAAAAATACTTTTTATTATTAAAAAAGTTTTTTTTTGAATGTTTACTTATTATTGAGACAAAGAGAGAGACAGAGCATGAGCATGGGAGGGACAGAGAGAGGGGGAGACACAGAATCCGAAACAGGGTTCAGGTTCTGAACTGTCAGCACAGAGCCTGATGTGGGGCTTGAACCCACAAACCATGAGATCATGATCTGAGCTGAAGTCGGAAGCTTAACCAACTGAGCCACCCAGGCGCCCCTAAAAATACTTTTTTATTTATTTTATTTATTTTTATTTTTGACAGAGAGAGAGAGATAGAGCATGAGTGGGGGAGGGGTAGAGAGAGAGGGAGACACAGAATCTGAAGCAAGCTCCAGGCTCTGAGTTGTCAGCACAAAGCCCGACGTGGGGCTCGAACCCACAGACCGCGAGATCATGACCTGAGCTGTAGTTGGCTGCCCAACCGACTGAGCCACCCAGGCACCCCTAAAAATACTTTTTAAAGTTTATTTATTTATTTTGAGAGAGAGAGAGAGAGAGAGAGAGAGAGAGAGAGAGAGAGAGAACATAAGCAGGGGAGGGGCAGAGAGAGAGGGAGAGAATCCCAAGCAGGTTCTGCACTGTCAGCACTGAGCCCCATGCAGGGCTTGAACTCATGAACTGCAAGATCATGATCTGAGCTGAAATCAAGAGTCAGATGCTTAACCAAGTAAGCCACCCAGGTGCCCCCACTATTCTACTTTCTGTCTCTATGAATTTAACTATAGTAGATCCCCCATATAGGTGGAGCCATGTATTTGTCCTTTTGTGACTGACTCATTTTACTTAGCATAATGTCTTTGTGGTTCATCCATGTTGTAATATGTGTCAGAATTTTCTTCCTTTTTAAGGCTGAATAGTATTCCATTGTATGTATACACCACATTTTGTTTATCCATTCTTCCATCAATGGACACTTGGGTTATATCCACCTTTTGGCAATTGTGAATAATGCTGCTATGAATGTGGATATACACATATCTATTTGAGTTTTGCCTTTACTTTTAATAACAACTGTATTGAGATAGAATTCATATACTACACACTTCACCCTTTTAAAGTGTGCACTGAATGGTTTTTAGTGTTCTCAGAGTTATGCAATCAGCACCACAGTGAATTTTAGAACATTTTCATCACTCCCAAAAGAAGCCTCATACCCATTAATTGTCCCGATTTCCCCTCAGATCTCCCCTGACTTCAGCCCTGGGCAACCACTAATCTACTTTTTATATCAATAGACTCGTCCATTCGGGACATTTCATGTAAATTAAATCATACAATATGTGGCCTTTGTGTCTGGCTTCTTTCATTTAGTGCAGCATTTTCAAGGTTCATTCACATTATAGCATGTATCAGTTCTTTTTCTCTCTTCTCTCTCTCTTTTCCTTCCTCCTTCCCTTCCTTCCTTCCTTCCTTCCTTCCTTCCTTCCTTCCTTCCTTCCTTCCTTTCTTCCTTCCTTCCCTCCTCCTCTCCTTCTGATATATTTTTTGTGGTTTGTTCTCCTTACAGTTTTGGTTTTATTTATTTATTTATTTATTTATTATTGAAGTGTAGTTGACACACAATGTTACATTAGTTTCAGGTGTACAGCATAATGATTCAACAAGTCTACATGTTATGCTATGCTCACTACAAGTGTAGTTACCATTTGTCACCATGGAATGCTGTTATAATTTAACTGACAATATTCCCCATGCTGTACCTTTTATCCTTGTGACTTATTCATTCCTTACTGGAAATCTGTATCTCCCACCCTCCTTTATCCATTTTTCACATGCTCCCAACCTCCCTCCATTCTACCAACCATCAGTTTGTTCTCTGTATTTATGGGTCTGTTTCTGCTTTTTGTTTGTTTGTTTGTTTTGTTTATTCATCTGGTTTTTAGATTCTATATATAAGTGAAATTATATGGTATTTGTCTTTATCTGACTTATTTTACTTAGCATAATATATTTTCTCTCTATTTACATTGTTACAAATGGCAAGATCTCATCCTTTTTATGGTTAATATTCCACTGTATACGTATAGCACTTCTTCTTTACCCATTCACCTACCAATGGACACTTGGGTTACTTCCATATATTGGCTATTGTAAACAATGCTGCAATAAACACAGGTGTGCATGTATCTTTTTGAATTAGTGTTTTGTTTTCTTTGGGTAGTCAGTAGTGGAATGACTGAATCATATAATATTTTTATTTTTAATTTTTTGAGGAACCTCCATATTTTTTTCCACAGTGGCGGCACCAATTTATATTCCCATGAACAGTGCACAAGGGTTTCTTTTTCTCCACATCCTCACAAGCACTTATTTCTTGTCTTTTTGATTCTAGCCATTCTGACACGTGTGAGGTGATACTTCATTGTGGTTTTGATTTGCATTTCCCTGATGATTAGTGATAGTGAGCATCATTTCATGTGTCTATTTGTCATCTGTATGTCTTGGGAAAGTGTCTATTCAATTCCTCTGCCTATTTTTACATTGAATTGTCTGTTTTTGGTATTGAGTTGTATAAGTTCTTTATATATTATGAATATTAGCTCCTATTGGATATATCATTTGAAAATACCTTCTCCCATTTAGTAGGTTGCCTTTTAGTTTTGCTAATGGTTTCCTTTGCTGTACAAAAGCTTTGTTTTCTGGTGTAGTCTCAATAGTTTATTTTTGCTTTTGTTTCCCTTGCCTGAGGAGACATATCTAGAGAAAAGTTGCTAATGCTGATGTCAAAGAAATTACTGCCTATATTTTCTTTTAGGAGTTTTATGGTTTCATGTTTCACATTTAGGTCTTTAATCCATTTTGAATTTATTTTTGTGTATGGGGTAGGAAAGTGGTCCAGTTTCAGGGTTCCTGGGTGGCTCAGTCAGTTGAGCGTCCAACTCTTGGTCTCAGCTTAGGTCATGATCTCATGGTTCATGAGTTCGAGCCCCGCATTGGGCTCTGTCCTCACAGTGCGGAGCCCGCTTGGGATTCTGTCTCCTTCTCTCTCTGCACCGCCCCCCCCCCCCCAACTTACTATCTGTATCTTTCTCAAAATAAATAAGACTAAACTTAAAAAAAAAGAAAGTGGTCCAGTTTCATTCTTCTGCATGCAGCTGTCCAGTTTTCCCAGCATTATCTATTGAAAAGACTGTCTTTTCCCCATTGTATATTCTTGCCTCTTTTATTGTAGATTAATTGACCATACTTATTCATTTATGGTTTATTTCTGGGCTCTCTATTCTGTTCCATTGACCTGAGTCTATTTTTGTACCAGTACCATACTATTTGACTACTACAGCTTTATAGTCTATCTTGAAATATGGGATTGCATCACCTCTAGTTTTGTTCTCCTTTCTAATAATTGTTTTGGCTTGTGCTTTGTTTCTTTTTATTGCCAAATATTATTCCACAGTGGGGATATATACACACTTTATATAACCATTCATCTATTGATGAACGTTTGTGTGGTTTCTGTATTTTGGTTATCACGAAAAATACTGGCATGAACATTCATGTACAAGAATATGTGTGGATAGGGGCCCTTGGATGGCTCAGTCGTTAAGCGTCCGACTTTGGCTCATGGTTCGTGAGTTTGAGCCCTTGCATCAGGTTCTGCACTGGTGGTGCGGAGCATGCTTGGGATTCTCTCTCTCCCCCTCTCTCGGCCCCTTCCCCACTCTTTCTCTCTCTCAAAGTAAATAAAGAAAATTAAAAAACAGAGAATGTGTGTGGATATATATTTTTATTTCCCATTGATATATACCTACAAGTGGAATTTCTACATCATATGGCACTTCTCTTTAGCCTTTTGAGGAACTGCCAGATTATTTTCTAAATTGACTGCACCATTTGACATTCTCACTAGCAGTGTTTGAGGGTTCCAGTTTCTCCAATCTGTCTTTTTGAGTCTAGCCATTTTAGTGGGTATGAAGTGGTGTCTCATTGTAGTTTATATTTGCATTTACCTGATGGCTAATGATGTTGAGCACCTTTTTATGTGCTTATTGATCATTTGTATTTCTTTGGAGAAATGTTTATTCAGATCCTTTGCCCATTAAAAAAAATTTTTTTTTAGCATTTATTTATTTTTGAAGGAAAGAGACACAGAGCGTGAGTGGGGGCGGGACAGAGAGCTAGGGAGACACAGAGTCCGAAGCAGGCTCCAGGCTCCAAGCTGTCAGCACAGAGCCCAAAGCGGGGCTCAAACTCACAAACCACAAGATCATGACCTAAGCCCAAGTCAGTTGCTCAACCCACTGAACCACCCAGGCGTCCCTGTTTGCCCATTTTTAAATTTGGTTATTTTTCATTACTGAATTGTAAGAGTTCTTTATGTATTCTAAAATTTTTAAAAATGTTTTTATTTATTTTTGAGAGCAAGAGAGAGAGAGAGAGACAGAGTACAAGCAGGGGAGAGGCTGAGAAAGAGGGAGACACAGAATCCGTAGCAGGCTTCAGACTCCAAGCTGCCAGCACAGAGCCTGAAGTGGGGCTTGAGCTTATGAATGGTGAGATTAGGACCTGAGCCAAAGTTGGATGCTCAACGGAGTGAGCCACCCAGGTACCCCTCCCTTTTTTTTTTATAATAATTTTTAAAAATGTTTTTATTTATTTTTGAGAGAGAGAGAGGGAGAGACAGAGAGAGAGAAAACGAGTGGGGGAGGGACAGAGAAAGAGGGAGGAACAGAATCTGAAGCAGGCTCCAGACTCTGAGCTATCAGCACAGAGCCCCACATGGAGTTCTTTATGTATTCTAAATACAAGCCCTTTAACAGATATATGATTTACAAGTATTTTATACCATTCTGTGTGTCATCTTTTCATTTTCTTGATGGTGTCCTTTGAAGCACACAAGTCTAAGTTTTTATAAAGTGTAATTTAGCTATTTTTTTCTTTTGTTACTTGTGTACTCGGTGTCATATCCAAAAAACTATTACCTAATTCATGGTCACAAAGATTTATGCCTATGTTTTCTTCTAAGAGTTTAATAATTTTGGCTCTTACATTTAGGTCTTTGATCCATTTTGAAGTAATTTTCCTATATGGCATGAGGTGAGGATCCGATTTTATCCTTTTGCATGTGGATATCCAGTTGTCGCAGCATCAGTATGCCTTTTTACAGATGAATACATTGTAGAGTGAAAAAAGGGACAGTGCCTGATTTTGCTCACCTTTGTCTCCTCAGGATTCATTTAGCCCCATGCCTGACATATACAAGATGCTCAATAAATACAGGCAGAGTGAATGAGTATATGAGTGACTGAGACTCAGAGAGGTTACATAACTTACATGGGTCAGTCAGCTGGAAAATGGCCATATGTGGTTCAAACCCAAGGTTTTCCAGTCATTTCTAATTACGAGTTGTTGTGCCTCTAGGTTTCCAAAACTGTCTTAGGTTACCAAAAGCTCTTTATCACAGGAAACCAGATTTCCTCAAAGTTTCATTTGATGTCCCTCTCTGTACCTTTCCAATAATTCCATTGTTTATGAACAGGCAGCCACACTTCTCAAATCTAGTGAGCCTCACGTCCCTTCCACCTCTGACTCCCCTCCTCTTTCCACCCTCTCCAGCCACAGAGACAAAGACTCTACTTCTTCTGTGGAAGTTTTGTAGTTGGAAAACTCTTCTAGATGTCTGACCACAGCCTTCTGCTGCAGAATTTTACCATAAATCCCCATGAGTGTTAGGTATAATAGTTTATTATGGGACCTGGTTTGGTGTGGGAGACATTTTGACTGTGCAGGAAGCTTTATGTGCTCTGCACTGAGTGAAGTACAGTTTGGGTGAAGCCCCCTGCCCTTGCTCTAGTCCCAACTTGGTGCTCCCTTCATAGACCATGGTTTCTGATTCAGGGTATAGCATGCCATCTCAGAGAAAGAAGCCAGATGGCATAAACCTCAGTTCTAAAACATTCTGATGGACTCACCTCTTTAGGGATGAGGACAAGGGAGAGCCTGGAAGAGAGAAACCTTTGCTCCTTAAAGCTTCCCCAGTTAAAGCCAAGACTGGTGAGAGAGTTGGGCTGAATTACCAGCCCCCACCCTGACAATGATGAGTTTGGGCTCCCCCTGTTGGGCCCTTTGGAAAATAATTATGTGAACTACAAAAAATTAACATAAGGCTGGGGGCAAAAGAAATAATGTTTATGGAGAGCTTGCTATATACTAGGCATTTTGTTTAGGCATTTCATTTCATTCTTTTTTAAAACTATTATTATTATTATTTTATTTTGGAGAAAGACAAAGAGAAAGAACAAGAGTGTGCGAGTGGGGGGAGGGGCGGAGGAAGAGAGAAAGAATCTCAGGCAGGCTCCATGCTGAATGTGGGCTCCATGCCAGACTCAATCTCATGACCCTGGGATCATGATCTGAGCCAAAATCAAAAGCTGGACTCTTAACTGACTGAACCACCCAGGCACCCCTCATTTCATTCTTAAGTAATCCCATAGGTAGGTTTTTATCAATCGTCTTTTGTAGAGTTGGAAACCGAAACTTGCCCAAAGTCATACCAGGATTTGAACCCAGAGCTTTGACTCCCTAAAGTCCATACATTTTCTGGTACTCTGAGCCAAGAAAGCCAGAAGGCAAAAATGGTACATAAGGGCCCCTCCCTCCCTTCACTTCCACTGAATCTATTGCTTATTTTGTTGAGACAGTTCGGGGACCTAAGAATGCTCTGGGGAATCCCCTTGAACCATTGGTGTGCTTCAACCAGCTCAGTCCAAATGGTGAGAACAATCTGTTAACAAGCTGGTTGTTAAATGGGTTTTTAGTTGGAAAGAGATCATGATGAGACGGAGCTTTTACATCATGGAAATTGGTAATCAGGGTCCTACTCCTCTAACCCCACATGCTGGTTTATCAGCACACCACTGTAACTGAACTCTCCTCTGAGGTCACAGATGCCCTAACAGAGCCTTAACTTTGAGGCCTTGAGTGAGAGCTGAGAATGCCCCCAGTGGTCACAAACCTTCAGGTGCAGGCTGAGGAAGGATAGACATAACCATTGGAAAATGAGGAAGTGTGTGCACATGGGAGAGAGAAAAGAGACTGTAAAATATTGGTTATTCACACGTAAATAAAATGCCAGCGTTTTTAATCATGGGGATTTTGGGAGGAGGGGTTGTTATCTGTCATTAAGTTCTTTTTTTTCAGAGCAATGAAAGAGATCCGATTCTTGTGGGAACTAGAAAAGTGCCCTGGGTCGATGGGGGTGGGTGGGCGGTGGGGGCTCTGCACAGCACAGAAGAGGGGAAATCTCATTTGTGGAAGGAAAGATGACTCTGAGCCTTGAGGTCTTGGGGTGGGAGGCAGTTTGCTTTTTGTTATTTTGCTTTATTTTTTAAGTTTATTTATTTATTTTGAGAGAGAAGGACACACAAGCGTGAGTGGGGGAGGGACAGAGAGTGAGGGAGACAGAGAATCCTAAGCAGGCCCTGCACTCCCAGCGTGGAACTCGAACTTACGAATCCAAGAATCAGATGCTTAACTAACTGAGCCACCCAGTCTCCCTTATTTTATTTTATTTTATTTTATTTTATTTTATTTTAAAGTTTACTATTTTGAGAGAGAGTGTGTGTGTGCACAAGCAGGAGAGGGGCAGAGAGAGAGGGAGAGAGAGAGAGAATTCTAAGCAGGCTCTATAGTCTCAGCGTGGAGTCCTATGTGGGGCTTGAACTCATGACCTGAGCCGAAATCAAAATCAAGAATGGACACTTAATCGACCCAGACATCCAGGTGCCCCTGAGAGCAGTTTATAGACCACATTCCGAGACTGCAGCTGGGATCCTTTTACCTGCCAGGTGGTGACAAGCCTCCCAGATTACCCAGGGCTACAGGAGTCTGTGAAGAGCAAAATAACTCTAAGCATCAGGAGAACAATCTCCAGAGCCAACTCTGGGTGCTTTGGAGTCACCTCCATTTGAGGACTGGAGTCAGGGACTTTCCTCAACTGGTCTACGTGCTGCAAAGAAACAGCCACCTTTTGTAATAAAAGAGGAACATCTGGGGGATGCAGTTGGAGGGAGCATCTCCTTGGGGAGGGGAAGGGACTTCCCAGCCCTGCCTTGTCCCCAGAAGTTTCCCTGTCCCTTTATGCTTGCAAGCAACCACTGTTGAAGCCATTGGCCCCGCATGGACTCAGAACAATTAAATAATACTTCCCTAAAGGTCTAGAGTTAAGAAGAGGATAGTAAAGAACTGAGTAGCAGGTAACTAGATAATCTGATTCACAAGACAGCTGATTTATCTTCAGCCCACAGGCAATTACAGGGATTGCTCCTCCTTTGCTCCTGGCTTGCTGCCTCCATCTCAGAAAGACTCCCTGAGTCTGAGGGAGAAGGATAGACAGCTGCAAGTTCATATCCATGTCTGCCCAAGGCTCTCATTCTGAGTTCCAGGTCCTTGCCTGAGGACCGACCTCACCTATGCCTGCCTGATGCCAGAAATGTGCATCTCTAAGAGACCATGCTTACTGACAGGCATGTGACTTTGGCCTACAGGGCACACCAGGAAAGCCACAGTCCCCAGGTAACCTCATACAGTGAGGGGTGGAATGGGGCATTGTCCTTTGTTCCAGGTGTTGTGACTCTCAACCCTAGGGCTAGAGACTATGATCAAAGGGACACCTGATTGGATGGGCCAAAGCTATGACACTGATGTGATTTTTAGGGTTAATTAGCCCTTTGGGCAGGGCAGGCTTCCACCCACTGGTATAGCTCCCAGGCTAGGCGGGCCTGGGTAGACTTAAGGGGCAAGGCAGACAGCAGAAGGTGTGTGCAATGGGAAGGAGACATGAACTCAGAGGCTGCTGGTTTCTGTTAGGCAGAGGTTAACAGAAGACCATGACACAGAGACAGATAATATATCACCTAACTACTGACTGGTACAACACCTTCTCTAACCTTTGAGAGAGTCTGCTCCCAATGCTTGTTCACATCCATTCATTCAACAAATACTTATTAAGTTTCTCTTAGATGCCAGGTGCTACACAAGACACTAGATATAGTAGTGAATAGGACAGCCATCTTGCCCCCTTGGAGGTCACAGGACATTGTGATGAAAGACATTGAACAAATAATTAAAGGGTGATGAGTGCTATGAAGGAAAAGTATAGGGTGTATTATGAGGTACCTAATTAGCAGGAGGCTCCAAGAGGACAGGGACCATGCTTAGCTTGTATGCTAGTGCCAGTGTCTGGCATGGAGTAACCATGGACATGTTTGGTTGAGAGAACCAAGGAGTCTAGCTGAATAAAGGGTGTGTGTGTGTGTGTGTGTGTGTGTGTGTGTGTGCGCGCGTGTGTGTTGTGTAATTAACCCTCCTTTAGCTCAGCTTGGTAAGCAGCTTTTATAAAACTGCTGATCCTCTTGAATTAATGATAGGTAAGAGCATGATATTAATGAGGTATTCACCATTAGAGGCAGCTTACTAATAGAACAAGCCCTGACATAGATTCCTTGCCACCTGAGTTTGAACCCTGAATCTACCACTTACTAGCTATGAGAATTTGAGCAAGTTGCCCACGTTTGCTGTGCCTTGTTTTTGTAAATTCTATCTCCTAGCATTGTAAAGATATAAGGCAATGTATACTGTGACATTAATACTATAACTATTACTATAGTATAACTATTATATCTATCATAAATAGTATAGTATTATATATAACGTAGTATTATATACAGTATAATAACTATAACGTACCTTAACTGTTAATATAATTAATAGCTATAATACTTGGTAGGTACTGTTATTTTTCATGTACACCAAACTTATATCCAAAAGGACTTTGGTAGTTAAAAGAAAAGACATAAACACGATAAACCTGGATATGACAGACAAGAGTAGAATAATAAATCACGTAGAAAGGGAGGAGAAGGTGTGTTTACAGTGCTAGATAATATCTATGTAGAGAGAGGATGAACCCTTGGAAGGTGAATCAGAAGCCTTTCCTGTTGGAAAGGGGCCTCTGTGCTTGGCATGCTGGTGGCTTTTACCAACCTTCCTACCCCCCCAAAACAATCTCATTCCAACGAGTTCAGAATTTTTTAACCTCCAAAATCTGTTTGTAGCAAGTTTGGGATGAGGGATGGCGAAATGAAGGGGAGATTGATGTGTGTGCACCCATTGGCCACATTTGCAGAAAGGATAGCAGACCCTTTTGACCTTTACAAGAAGCACCAGATCTTGCATATCTCCAAATTAGATGATACATACTTATCCAGATTTTCCAGGCCTTTCTCAATTACATTTATGTTAAGAGGCTGCTGTTTCCTGTTTGTATTCTCTTACCACGAGTTAACCGTTCTCCCTACTTTCACTTAAGTTTTGTATCTTGCTCTGTGAAAAACTTTTAAGCTGCCTGAAAACATTTCCTGAAATTGTTTCTCAAGTCTCTTTTCAAATATCTGCATTTATTGAGGATTAATAAAGCTAAGCTGCCATCAAGATCAAAATGCCTCTCTTTACCCTAATTTGCAATTCCTAAAAACCATTATTTTTTCAGAATGCTTCACATTTTCCTTCTATTAGTGTTAATGACTGACTTTCTTTCTGGGAAATTTTCACAAAGAAATAAAGTTTTTTAAAAAGTTTTTCCAGGGGTGCCTGGGTGGCTCAGTCGGTCAAGTGTCCGACTTCAGCTCAGATCATAATCTCATGGTATGTGAGTTCGAGCCCCATGTTGGGCTCTCTGCTGTCAGTGCGGACCTGGCTTCAGATCCTCTGTCTCCCTCTCTCTGCCCCTCCCCCCCCCCCCAAATGAAAATAAACAACAACAAAAAAGCTTTTTCCAGTAGGTCTTTGCCTACTGGACTACCCACTGAGAAACACGGAGCTGCTTCCTGAAGCTGGGTGGTCGGCTCTCCTCGCCCAACCAGACCCAGCTGGGCAGTGCCATTCTTGCTGTGCCTCAGCAGGGTCTTCACAGACAATTGAAACAGCCTGAATAGGGGAGCCTGGGTGGCTCAGTCGGTTGAGCTTCCGACTTCGGCTCAGGTCATGATCTCACGGTCTGTGAGTTCGAGCCCCACGTCGGGCTCTGTGCTGACAGCTCAGAGCCTGGAGCCTGCTTCAGATTCTATGTCCTCTCTGTCTCTGACCCTCCCCCGTTCATGCTCTGTCTCTCTCTGTCTCAAAAATAAATAGGCATTAAAAAAAAAAGAAACAGCCTGAATATAAAATTTGCAGATGTCATGTGTACTGATATATCCATATCAAGAAGACACAAACAAGTAATAAAGACATGCACCCCATTATTGCTTCACTGCAATAATTCTAGATATGATTAGTTACAGCTAAAGAGTTAAGTCCCATTGTTAATTATGTTTTGGTGTTTTGGGGGGGCCAAAGTAATGGGTATATAATCCAAATGTTGCTCCTTTACAGGGGTCAGATGGATCTCACATGAGATCTAGTTTGCTTCTTTGCCTTGTGTGTCAATTCCTTGCCCTATTCTGTCATTATCATTTCGCCATTAGTGAATCTTCAAGGCCTGACCCTTGTTAGGAAATGATGGAAAAAAGTCAGTTGCTCTATAATTACCAATTACAGTGTGACTTCTTACAAATAAATGCACTCAACTTTCAGCATTACTCATTTGTTGTAAAATTGTAAAAGTCCATCTCTGTTTAGAGATGTGGTTCATGCTTTGCTTGCTCTACTTCCTGGAAAATAATCCAAAATGGTGATGGCCAAACGAAACACTGTGAGGGGAGCAATGGCTGGTCATGGGTCACATCACATGCAAAGCCCTGACTAGAGAAGTGTAGTATCTTCTGGACATCTTTTGCAAAGATGACAGACTTCTTTAGGTAGGCCTTGCTTAGATATTAAGTGGAAGAAGTTTTGTTGACTGTGTTATAGAGGTCTTTGGCCCATATATTGTATATATGTTGGCCTATATATTGTATGAAACTTCAGTTATTATGTATAACTGCCAGGTGTTTAAAATAGGAAATAGGTAAGGAATGCGTTCCTGAGAAGAGGGAGCGAGGTTGCCTTTAAGAGGAGGTGAGGGCGTTACCTATTAGGTTTTTGAGGGTATTAAATGGGATGATGCATGAAAAGGACAGCCCAGCACCTGGCAGGTAGTAAGAACTCAATAAATGTGAAATTATTATTACTATTATCTGCCTAGCAGCTTCAGCCCCCTTGGCTTCATGTGCCAGCAACACTTCCCAACTTGCTCACTTCTTATCCTTCCTCGGGTTCTTTTGTTTATCTTAAGTTCTTCTTCACAGTTGAAGAGCTAAGAGCAGCGAGGGACCTCAGGTGCAGATATAGTCATAGATAGGGATAATGGCGAATTCTCAGGTCTTTTAACTTAAAAAAGTTCAGGTCCTAGGGACTTTTTACCTTTTTCAAGATGGAGTCCTGTGCTGTGTAGGTTACAGTTATTCTAGTCCATGGAGTGCTGGTAGTGGTATTTGTATCCCATCTGTCTTCCATTCCATATCACAGGCCCAGTTGTGATCAGGGATGTCAGCTACTTCACACAATCAGAACTTGTTCATTTGGGGCACCCTGAATGATGCCAGATGGGCAAGAACCTGAATGAGAACCACCTCAAGAGAACCTCTTGCCTGGAACCTCATGATGAATTGTTGAATGTTTTATACTCCTTGTTCTCTCCGTTGCAGTCAGTTGGCCTGGGAGGAAGGGAGGGTGGGGAGCTGCGAGGGCCTTGTTATTTAGGATCTTCCTCTGATAGTAAAGAGCCAATTGGAGGGAGCTGTTCCAACTCTGTGGTTCTGGGCTCTGAAGTGGTCTTTACCTACGGTGATGCCTAGGCTCAGATCAGTGGGAAAACAGCCTGGAGTTTAGGAGCCTCAGATTTTTTTTTTTTCAGATTCCCCTAAATGTTTCATATTTTTTTATGAGTTTATCTTTTTTAAAAAAATTTTTTTTAACGTTTATTTATTTTTGAGACAGAGAGAGACAGAGCATGAACAGGGGAGGGGCAGAGAGAGAGGGAGACACAGAACCTGACATGGGCACCAGGCTCTGAGCTGTCAGCACAGAGCCCGATGCGGGGCTCAAATTCACAGACTGTGAAATCATGACCTGAGCCGAAGTCGGACGCTTGACCGACTGAGCCACCCGGGCGCCCCAAGTTTATCTTTTTTGAATCAGAACTGAAATAAATTCCAAATAGGCTGATATTTTTATCTTTATTTTTTAAATATTTATTTTTAATGTTTATTTATTTTAATTTTTTAATGTTTATTTATTTTTGAGAGAGTGAGAGAGAGACAGAGTGGGATTGGGGATGGGTCAGAGAGAGGGAGACACAGAATCTGAAGCAGGCTGAGCTGTCAGCACAGAGCCCGATGTGGGGCTTGAACTCACGAACTGTGAGATCATGACCTGAGCTGAAGTCAGATGCTTAACCATCTGAGCCACTCAGGCGCCCTGATGATTGTTTGTTGTTTGTTTGTTTATTAATGTTTATTTATTTTTGAGAGACAGAGACAGAGAGAGTGCAAGTTGGGGAGGGGCAGAGTGGGAGGGGGACAGAGGATCTGATGCAGGCTCTATGATGAGAGCAGAGAGCCTGATGCAGGCTCAAACTCAGGAACCATGAGATCATGACCTGAGCTGAAGTCGGATGCTTAACTGACTGAGCTACCCAGGCACCCTTATTTATTTATTTTTGAAAGAGAGAGAGAGATCACGAGAGGGAGAGGGGCAGAGAGAGAGGGAGACAGAGAATCTGAAGCAGTCTCTGCACTAACAGAGTTTGATGCAGGGCTCAAACTAATGAACCATGAGATCATGACCTGAGCCAAAATTAAGAGTTAGATGCTTGGGACGCCTGGGTTTCTCAGTTGGTTAAGTGTGAAACTTTGGCTCAGGTCATGATCCCCCAGTTTGTTGGTTCGAGCCCCATGTAGGGCTCTGTGCTGACAGCTCAGAGCCTGGATCCTGCTTCAGATTCTGTGTCTCCCTCTCTCTCTGACCCTCCCCTGCTCACACTCTGTCTCTGTCTCTGTCTCTCTCTCTCAAAAATAAATAAGCATAAGAAAAAAAAGAGATGCTCAACCGACCGAACTACCTAGGTTCTCCTTATGTTTCTTTTAATGTGTAAGTTCTTTCATCCATTCTATTTTTCTCCTTGAAATGTATTTGTTGAAGACACTGTGTTGTTGTTATTGTTTGTTTTGTTTTTGTCCTGTAGAGTTTACGTCAGTCTGGGTTTGGCTTATTTTGCAGGATTCCTCAGAGAATGTTGTGAACTGCCAACAGAAGGTAAATAATGTCTGTTTACCTCTCTCTTGGTTATGTTATCAGGCATTAGTCATCATTGACTAATCTGTGATTTTCTAAGAGGTTGCAAAATGGTGATATTGGAATTCTATCATTCTGTTCTTCATTTACTAGCTGGACTACTTCTGTAAGAGAAATTCCTCATCAACCACGTGGTCAGTTATGGTTCCTATAGGAAAGGCAAGATAAATGTTGGCTTCTCTTTATGACCAGTTTTCAAATTATTGAGTTATTTACCTACAACTCTCCAATTAAAAGTGACCAATTAAAAGTGGCCAATTAAAAAAAATCATTATAAAGTCATGGGTTTAAATATATTTGATGTATTTTAGTTTATTGCAGTCTGTTGCGATTATTATTCTTATGAGTGCTTGAATTGTCCCATCTTTGGCAAGAGTCTCCTCACCTCCTTTTGATGTAGTCCTAAGATACTTTGATAGCTTCTTGAGTTTTTGTTATAATGAAACATCCAAGCACATCTTATACATTTCCTTCTCCAGCTTGAGAACAAAGCATTTCTTTAAGGTTTCCATTGATAGGAAATGGCAATTAGAGACCACAGTCTGAATCCCAAGGACACTCATTGCTATTGGGTTGATCCTTGTTTTCTAGGGCCTTCTGGTGGACAGGAAGTACAAACATATATATTCTAACATAAAGTCATTCTTTGTTTATACTAATACTTTTGATTTAAATAAGACTTCCATTATTTTACATGACTTCATCTAATATCTACTCTTTCTCCCAACCAAATATTTCAGTTCCCAAACATATCAACATTTGCTTTATCTCTCCATATTATCACCTTAATTGATTAGTCATTAATCAATTAATATAGAAATGAAAACCATTTTTCAATTTTGTTTGTCCTTAGGATATATCTCACAAGGCATATACAGTCAAGTTAGTATGGTTTAAAGTTGTTTGAAATAGTTCTTCTCTTTGTGATTATACCACTAACTGTGCAGATAGGTTTTGTTTTATTTTTCTTTTGCTTTTTAAGGAAAGCTTTTTGTTTGTTTTGAGAGAGAGAGAGAGAGAGAGAGAGAGAGAGAGAGACTGCGCGTGCAAGCAAGCAAGTCAGAGGGAGAGGGAGAGAGAGAATCTTCAGCAAGCTCCATGCCCAGCATGAAGCCCAACTAGGGGCTGGGTCTCATGACCATTAGATCATGACTTGAGCCAAAATCAAGAGTCTGATGCTTAACCGACTAAGCCACCCAGGCACCCCTGGGGAAAGCTTTTTAAAGTTAATTTTTTTGGTAATTATTTAAAATATTTACACAGTTTCAGAGTCAGATCTACAAAACAAAGTATATCAGAAAAACCTAATTTCTATCCTTATCTCCTCTACTTGATTTCCTCCTTCTCCCATACATAGACATTTAAAAAAGTTTTTAGCTTATTCTTCCATTGTTTATATATATATATATATATATATATATATATATATATATATATTCACTTATTCTTAGATATATAGTAACATTTTATGTAGTTTTCCTCACTTTTTATTTAAAAAGTTATTTTATTGAGATATTTCTATATAGTTCTACATTGCTTTTTCTAGACAATGTATGCTGGTGATCATTCCATGACAGTATATAGAGACATTTTTAACCCCCCCCCCTTTTGTTAATGCTGCACAGTACTTCATATTTAGTTCAACCAGTTTCTTATAGTTGTACATTTGGACTGTTTCTATATTACCAACAGGGCTGCAATAAATAACCTATGTAAACACTTTTCCATATTTTTGCCAGTGATTTTTTTAGATAGATTCTGAGAAATGGTATTGCTGGATCAAAGAGGAAATGAATATGTAATTTTACTAGATATGGCCAACCGAATTACCCTTCATAGGGGTTGCCTCTTTCTGCATTCCCATCAACAGTATACTAGAATGACTGTTTCCCCACAGCTTTGCCAACAAATTGGTTGAATTTTGCCAATTTGATAAGTAAAAAACACTACTTTAGTACAGTTTTGATTTGTATTTTTCTTGTTAGAAGAAAAGTTGAACATTTTTTAAATATGTTATGGAGCCCTTTTCATTTATTTCTGTGAACTGTTTGTTCATGTCTCTTCCAATTTTAAAAAAAAATTTTAAAAACTGATTTAAGTAATGTCTATACCAACATGGGGCTCAAACTCACAACCCAGAGATCAAGAACTGCATGCTTCAGGCACCTGGGTGACTCAGTAGTTTAAACATCTGACTTTGGCTCAGATCATGATCTGACAGGCCATGAGTTTGAGCCCCGTGTTCGGTTTTGTGCTGACAGCTTAGAGCCTGGAGCCTGCTTCAGATTCTGTCTCCCTCTCTGCTTCTCCCCAACTCGTGCTCTCTCTCTCTCTTTCTCAAAAATAAATAAGCATTAAAAAAACAAAGAAAAAAAAGAGTTGCATGTTCTTTCACCTGAGCCAGCTAGGTGCCCTGTTCTTGCAATTTTTAAGTTGAGTTTGTAGGGGCAGAAAAAATTTCCCTTCTTCCTTTCTAGGTTCTTTGGCTGGTCTAATAGTTAAATTGACAAAGATTAACAGAAGAAAAACACAATTTATACTTACAAGAGCCTCATAAAAAATATGACATTCCAAGACAGTCAGGCAACTGAGGTTTATCTGCTAGCCTGAGCGCTAAGGAATGGGATAGAGGCCTAGGGCTTCAAAGGGGATGGGAGCAATTCACAGGAAGATGAAAAGAGGCATTATTTTGTAGTCATGTGTTTGCCCTGTCAAGCAGGTAAGTCAGATAAAAAGTTATCAGTGCACCTGGCTGGCTCAGTCAGTAGAGCATGTGACTCTTGATCTTGGGGTTGTGAGTTTGAACCCCATGTTGGGTGTAGACATTACTTGAAAAAAAAGTTATCTCTGAATAGCTCTCTTTATGGTTCAGGTCCCTATATAAGTTCTTTTAGGCATTGAGGGAAGATAAAAAGCTTTTCCTGAGTCTGCTGGGTGTTGATTTCCTTCAGGTCAAAATAATTCACATGCCAAAGTGGCACATTTTAGAGTGGCTTATTCTGCTCCCCTTAAAGTTGTTGGTTCTCGGGGCGCCTGGGTGGGGCAGTCGGTTAAGCGTCCGACTTCAGCCAGGTCACGATCTCGCGGTCCGTGAGTTCGAGCCCCGCGTCAGGCTCTGGGCTGATGGCTCAGAGCCTGGAGCCCGTTTCCGATTCTGTGTCTCCCTCTCTCTCTGCCCCTCCCCCGTTCATGCTCTGTCTCTCTCTGTCCCAAAAATAAATAAACGTTGGAAAAAAAAAATTAAAAAAAAAAAAAAGTTGTTGGTTCTTGGGGCTCCTGGTGGCTCAGTCGGTTAAGTGCCCGACTTCAGCTCAGGTCACGATCTCACGGTCCGTGAGTTCGAGCCCCGCATTGGGCTCTGGGCTGATGGCTCAGAGCCTGGAGCCTGCTTCCGATTCTGTGTCTCCCTCTCTCTCTGCCCCTCCCCCATTCATGCTCTGTCTCTCTCTGTCTCAAAAATAAATAAAACGTTAAAAAAAATAAAAAAAATAAAGTTGTTGGTTCTTTTCCCTCTAATTTTAGAAGTTCTTTATATATTAAGGATGTTAGCCATTTGTGACATGTTTGTCATTTTACCGTGCTTATGGTAATGTTTTCCTTATGAAAGTGCTTTTAAATTGTTTTAAAGTTTATTTATTTATTTGAGAGAGAGAGAGAGAGAGAGAGGCAGAGAGAGAGGGAGAGAGAGAATCCCAAGCAGGCTCTGCACTGTCTGTGCAGAGCCCAATGTGGGGCTCTAACTCATGAAATGTGAGATCATGACCTGAGTCAAAACCAAGAGTCTAATGCTTAACTAACAGCTACCCAGGTGCCCCTTCTACAGTTTCAATTTTTAAAAAATATCCTATGTAGAAGTTATCCTTTTGTATGCTATGATAAATGGATCAAATTTTATTCTTTTTGTATAGAGTCTCAAATTTATTTATTACTAGTTCCCCTCCCTCCCTTCCTTCAGTCTGCCTTTTCCTGGACATTGTATTCTTTCCTAGGTTTGCCAAAACTGGACATGGATCAAAATAAACATCTGTTCGACTCCCTGCACTTGATCCATTTTGTTGCCTGTTTTTCTTTCCTGTACTCTTTGTGATTTCTGCACAGTGTTTTTCCAGCAGCTCAAGGGAGTTATGACCTTTTGGGTTTCAGGAAGAGTGGGCTAAAGATCTGTCCAGAGAGTGATTCAAGCTGGAGCAGGTCCTGCCGAGGCTGAGGAGGGCCAGCTCTGCTTGGGGGTGAGGATAGGATTGGGTAGAAAGTGGTTTCCTGGGGGCAAAGTGGGGGTACTCATTCAGGAGCATTCAGGAGCTCAGTTGTTTCCTGTTCCCATGTACCTCCTGCTCTTGTTTTCTATGTTTGAAAGTACCAATTATCTAACTGAGGAAGACTGGTGACAGAAGGAAGAGAAGTGGGCAGTAAAAGGGAAGAATGGAATACAGAGATTGGAACCTCTCTTCCTCTATACTCACGTGATAGTCAGGGCAGCTCCGTATCATCAATGCCAGCTCCCCCTTGCCATTTTCTACAACCAAGTGCCAGGTACTCTGCTAAATGCTTTATGGGGAGTAGGTCATCTAATATTGACCTGTTAGTTGGCTAAGGTTGTTACTACCAGAAGGGAAAAGAGGCTCAGAATTAAGGTCACACTTGTAAGTAGTAGGATGATGTCAGTCTGCATGACATTAAATTCCAGGCTCAACATGCCTAAGTCTGCGGCCTCCATAATAAAAGGTTCATAATACCCTATAGTTATATTTCCTCTTCCATCTGAGGACTAACCTCATCCCATTTCACTCCCCAGATCCACTGAGCTCAGATGTGGGCAGTGTGGTTGACTCTAGACTTTGCAGCCCTCATGCTGGGTTGTAAGTCTCTGTGGCCTGGGAGGGCCCCATGCTGGCCATCTTTTATTCCATTGCCAGCACAGTGCCTGGCACATTATAGATACTCATTACATATCTGTTGGATAATTGAATAGGTGAAAAAGAACGGGAAAAAGAAATGTGTGTTGGCGATGAAGAGGCAGGAGTAGAGGAGGCACAGGGGGAGAGAGGCAGATTTAGGGGTAAGACAGAGGGGCTGGAAGGTGCTGGACTGGTGACTGGAAGGGGTCCATGTTGATGTTTGTTCAGAAGCACAGAAAAGTTGTCACTTGCAGGTTAAGAAATATTTCAATTTTTTAACAACTTGATCATGAGGAAATGACCTAGACTGTAGTAATTTTCTGTCACTTATCCCTTATCAGAGGCATTTTATTTTCTGAATACATCATCTAATGGGTCCAGGACTGAACAGAGCTCCCCTCTGTGCAGCAGATATGCACTTCTGCTTCCATCCTTCAGATTTTGAATATTTCTGTTCCATATTCAAACGTCCTCAACTGTCCTTTCAATTGGAAAACAAAACACAAACACAAACCCTGACTGTCTTCTACAAACAAGCTAAGGTGAAGAAGGTATTGAGCTTTTTCAGGTTGCAAAGAACAGAGAAACATTCAAGTTACCTTCAGGGAGGAACTTTTTCTAAGGCTATACAGGTAAGTAAGAAAAATAGGAAATAGCTTTTTCCCATCTTGCAAGATGGTGGGTGAAAAAAGCTGAGAAGTGAGATACTAAGGAGAAGAAACCTAAAACCTAGAAGGCTGATGCTGGTGGCAGGGTTCAGAAGGGTAACCTCAAGGCTAAAACGGCAAAGAAGGGGAAGTGGGAAGTCCCATCATAGCTGAAATCCTGTCCTAGTCAGAGGAATTGGCAGATATTCCCCCATTGACTATGTATTCCAGAAGGGCCATGTATAAGAGGAAGTATTCAGCAGCTAAATCCAGGGTTGAAAAGAAAAAGAAGTTTCTTGCTATTGTCACAAAACCAGTTGGTGGTGACAATGGTGGTACCCTAGTGATTAAACTTTGAAAAATACCTAGATATTATCCTACTGAAGATGTGCCTTGAAAGCTGTTGAGCCATGGCAAAAAACTTTTAAGTCAGCATGTGAGAAAACTGTGAGCTGGTGCCACTCCTGGGACCATTTTGATCATCCTCACTGGGGGCAACAGAGGCAAGAGGGTTGTTTTCCTGAAGCAGCTGAGCAGTGGCTTGCTACTTGTGACTGGCCCTCTGGCCCTCAATCGAGTTCCTCTGTGTAGAACACAGCAGAAATTTGTCATTGCGCCTCCACCAAAACATCTCACTGATGCTTGCTTCAAGAAGAAGCTGTGTAAACCCAGACACCAGGAAGGTGAGATCTCTGACATGGTGAAGGAGAAATATGAGATTACAGAGCAGTGAGAAGTTGATCAGAAAGCTGTGGACTTGCAAATTCTGCCACAAATCACAGCTCTTCCTCAGCTTCAAGGCTACCTCTGCTCTGTGTTTTATGTCACAAATGGAGTGTATCCTCACAAATTGGTGTTCTAAATTTCTTACAAAGAATCTAATTTAATAACTGATCCATTAGAAAGAAAGAAAGAAAGAAAGAAAGAAAGAAAGAGGGGTACCTGGGTGGCTCAGTTGGTTAAGCATCTGACCCTTGATCTCAGCTCAGGTCTTGATCTCAGGGTTGTGAGTTAGGGCCTCGCATTGGGCTCCATGCTGGGTGTGAAGCCTACTTGAAAGGAAGAAAGGAAGAGAGAAAGAAGGAGAGAAAGAGAGAGGAAGGAAGGAAAGGAAAGGAAGATGGAAGAAAAATAGGAAATGGTCTGTGTAGGCCTTGAGGAGAGCTGGAGTGCCATTCAGGATATAACATGGGATGGGGTGGCCTGGCAGAGAAGAGGAAACTGCTCTCTGTCCTTGAGCATAATGACAGTAACTCCTTCATTTCACAGCTCTTCTGGGGCCTGAACAGATTACCTCCACATCAGCTCCAAACTTCTTCTACCTTTGCTGCTTCTCTCTCACCTGTCTCTTCTTTCTTCTCTAGTACCACAACTTCTACAAGTTGGCTACTCTTCTTTCCTTTTCTTTTCTTTTCCTTCTTTCCTTCCTACCTTCTGTCCTTTGTTTTTGCCTTAGGGTATGATGGTATCATTAATTTGTGGGCGTATTGCTCTTTCTTAAAAATTTTTTTTAAGTTTTATTTATTTATTTTGAGGGGGGAGGGGCAGAAAGAGGGTCAGCTCTGAGCTGTCAGCTCCAAGTTTGACATAGGGCTCAAACTCATGAAACTGTGAGATCATGACCTGAACCAAAATCAAGAGTTAGATGCTTGGGGCACCTGGGTGGCATGGTTGGTTAAGTGTCCAATTCTTGGTTTCAGCTCAGGTCATGATCTCACAGTTCATGGGTTTGAGCCCTGCATTGGGCTCTGTGCTGTCAGCTCAGAGCCTGCTTGGGATTTTCTCTCTCCCTCTGTATCTGCTCCTCCCCTGTTCATGCTCTCTCTCTCTCTCTCTCAAAAAATAAATAAATAAATAAATAAATAAACTTTAACAAGAAGAAAAGATCTGCAAAATAAATGAAAAAAGATTATTTAAAAAAAAAAAGAGTTGGACACTCAACTGACTGAGCCACCCAGGTGCTCCATTAATTCTGGGGAGTTATTGCTCTTTGTAAGAGAAAATCTATAATGTACTCTTTGATTACATGAAATTAAGGCAGAGTTTGAACTGAGAGGAAATTAAGGCAGAGTCTGAACTGAGAGGCTGATCCAAGAGGTGTTCCATTGCTGAGCACAATTCCTTGAGCAGAGAGGTGAGAAATGTCTAGAGTGGGTCCCCTGAGACAGAAATCATTTTAGGAACAGTCACCTTTGGTATGGAATTCTAATGTGTCCCTGTTCTGGGTTGTAATTCCCCTACTCATTGGCCTATCCATGGTTCAAGCCTCTACTAAGCTGAGTTGACCCCTAGCCCGTTGTTAGCTTGTAAAGGAAGGGAAGGGCTACAGAGCCTGGATGCTCACAGAGAAGTGGTAAGAGGAAGAAGGAAGAGGTAATATTGACCAGAAAAATGGTGGCACTTCCTGGGTCAGGGTCCTAGACTTCCTGTAGCTGTAGAACAGTAGGGGTTTGAGTTATTTTGTAACTGGGGCACAGGAGTACAAGAGCACCTGCTGCAGGGGTCCCAAACAGACGAGGTTTGATCACTTTCCACTGACAAAATCGAAAGTCAGAGACATGAGTGGTGGTGAAACAAGAAAGGAATTCATTTCAGGGAGGCCTATACTGGGAGGATGGCAGACTGACTAGTGTCACAAAGACTGTCTCCAAAGTGCTGGAAAAGCCTCTAGGTTTATTATTTTATTTATTTATTTAATTTTATATTATATTATATTTTATTTTGAGACAGAGAGAGCACAAGTGAGCAAGGGGCAGAGAGAGAGGGAGAGAGAGAGAGAGAGAGAGAGAGAGAGAGAGAGAGAAAGAGAAGTGGGGCTCACCCAAAGCAGGACTCAAACTCATCTGATGTGGGACCCAAACTGACAAACTGTGAGAACATGACCTGAGCCAAAGTCAGGTGCTTAATGACTGAACCACCCAGGCACCTGCCTCTAGGTTTATAAAGGGAAAATGTGGGACAAATGTTGGTGGGTATGTGCAGGTGGGCAGCAAAAATCAGGTTGTTCATTGTCTTGGAGTCAGTTATGTGGGGTCTTGCTGGGTCAGAGCACTCCTTATTGCTTGAGGGGGTAGTTTCTGTCCCCAGTGGATGCTTTGCCCAAAGGGTCTTTTATCTGAGTTAAGAGAGAAACTGGAAAGAGGAACTTAATCAGAAAATACTGACTGCGATCAGAATGGAGGTAGTTGCAGTCCTCTTTCAATTTGACTATCAAAAGAAAGTGAGAGGAGACTGGGTGGCTCACTCAGTTGAGCGTCCAACTCTTGATTTCGGCTCAGGTTATGATCTCAGGATCGTGAAATCAAGCCTCACTTCAAGCTCTAGGCTGATCATGGAGCTTGCTTAAGATTCTCTCCCTCTCCCTCTGACTCTCCCCACTGCTTGGGTGCTCTCTCTCTCAAAAAAAAAAAAAAAAAAAAAAAAAAAAAGAAAAGAAAAAAAAAGAAAGAAAAGAAAAGATAGAAAGACAGAAAGATGGAAGGAAAAAAAGAAAATGATGGCCAAAGGCTGAGAACCCGGGCTTCCCTTTCACCATATGGAGCTGGTGTTCTCCCTGTGGTGCCTGTATATTCCTGTGTCTCTGTGGAATGATTCCAAATCCCCACCCTCAGTCTATAGAGGCCCCACTACTTCCTACCTCTTCAAATATCCTCCCCTTAAACTAGTTCTTCTCCCACTTTTTTTTTTACCTTCTTCCTCTCTTCTTCACTCCCTCCCAATCTCTTCTCGCTCACATTCTTCAACATCTTTTTCTTTTGACTTATATTTTAATCTTTCCATTCCACCATCTTCAGTCTTTTCTTCCATTTCCTCCTTGTTTCCCATCTCCTTGCCTTACCTAACTTCTTGGCTTTCTCCCACTTTTCACTGCAACAGCTTTTTATCCCATCCATTCAGCATACCCCGAGGGTGCAAACTCATGGCCTGCTGCCTGATAACTGCAGAGACATATAATATGTAACAGAATGCTTACCAAAAATATTGAATTCATTCCCAACATTTAAAAATGGGATATTTCACCTAAAAAAAATCCAGATTTCAATTTCTAAAAAAATTGAAACTATCTGGCATCATGAGGCCCATAACGGCAACAGTCGAGGAAGCAGGATGGTGGCGGCCCCTCTCAGGTCACCAGAGTCTACTTGGTGTTCCCTGGTTTCCCTCACACTGAGGGAAAATGTCAGTTAGCAATTATCATTTAGTTTGAGCAGCTTTTTTTCCATTAGCAGAAAAATTTCTGTTCTAACCCACATCTTTAATCAAAAGTGGGAGAACAAAGAGACAGCAAAAGCCTTGTTTTTTTCTCACCCTTGAGTGCTTTATCATTTGCATTTCCTGCTTTGCCTCTGCAGGCGGCAAAGTCTGCAACCTCTGCTATAGACAAAGACCCCTATCTCCCTTCCCCATTTCTCTACCCTCACCTCCTCTTTTTCCGTAGTACCCCGCCCACATTTTGTTCGTGCGAAGATTAGTTTTTAATGCAGCACTGTAAGGTTAAGTAACTTCAGGACCACTACTGAAACTTTCAATCTTCAATCTACAGAAAAGTTCTGTGAAAAATCATCATATTTTTGCAGTGGTGCTTTGTATATGTTCATGGATTGGAGTATTTACTTTATTGAGAATCTATTACTCGTCTTGCTATTTGTGTCATCTGGTTAACAACCTATTCATGTGGATAAGAGCTGAGGAAATGTTTACTGTGCATGCCCAAGACAGCCTTCTTTTAGGATCATTATCAGCTTGGGGATGGCATTCAGCTGGTAGTAACAGAAACCTGAAAAACAGTGACATAACAATTTAGGGGCTTAATTTTTCTGCATTTAAAATCAATCTCAAGGTGAGAACAGAGCTCCTAATAGTGTAGCAAGAAGCTGGCTCCCTCAGCCCCTGAACCGTCTCTTCTCTAGGGCTGGTTGTGTCTTGCATCATCTCTTCATTTATTTTCCTCCTTAACCCTTACTATATTCTGACATATTATATAGCAATTAGTTGATGATCTGTCTCCTCTCACTAGACTAAGTTCACTGAGGGAAGGGATTTTTGTCTATTTTCTTCATGAGGAGTCCCTAGCACTGAAAACACCATGTGTTTGTTGAGTAAATGAAGAAATGCTGTCCAGATGACTGCTGGAGGTCCGGCTATCATGTTGATGCTTCAGGCAGGGGTAAATGGGAGGATAAAAGGCCAAAGAAGACCCAAGCCTGTAGAGTCAGTTCCAGAAAAGGATTTTCTTGCAAGTCCCACTTAGTAACTTAGGAGTCTCACTGAACTGTGTCACAGAGCCACTCCTACTTGCATGGGAAGCTGAGGGAAAAAATTATTTTTAAAACAGAGGAACATTTCTAACCAAAGTAAAACTGGAGTTTTGTCAGTATGAGGAATGGAGAATGGATACTGGGTCTCTGCAAGATGGCTCTGATGCACTCTCTGAATGCATGAAGCTCCAGAAATCCTACACAAAGCTCCTGACCATGGCCCTATGCCCTATGCCTCCTACTTAATTTACTCTTGTGAGTAACATCAGCTTCCTTGAATTCACTACACTGTGATTCCTTAATTCCATACTTACCATTTACCTGTTGGGTTTCTAAAATGTAATTGCATATAATACTAAGAACCATGAATAGTAAGATAAGCCTCATCTTTAATCTACCAATTATTCTATTTTAGGTATTGCTATTCTTTTTGAAACATTCAGTGGCTTAAGCTCTACCCAACAGGCCTCTGACTTTGTGTGTGCTTGCATGTATGCATGGGCATGCAAGTGTGTATGCATGGGTTCACATGTGCACAGATCTGTGTCCACATATCACAAAAAAAGGGGAAGGGAACAGAAGCTTCTCCTTGTCTCTTCCTCCTCCCTTTCAAGGCAGATGCTGTCTGGAGCTAAAAAATGCTTTGATGTGTACAATGCAGGACTGTGCATTCCAACAGATAACCTGAGGCACAGGGAGAATTGGGCACCTTGGGCCCTGCCTATGAACTCACAAAGGTGGTGAGTGTGGCTAAATTCCAGCCTCAGCCTCAGCTCCCTTGGCCTCATGCACCAGCAGGGCACAGACTGCCTGCCCAAAGGAAGGTGGCTTTTTTCCTAATTTGCACAAAAGGTGCCACTTGTTGTGAAGCTCACATACCTATGGGCTGCCTGCGCCTATTTAATTCAACCCAGGAGGAGTCTTTTAAAAATGCACACAAAGTCTCTCTGTAAGCAGGCTGTAGCCAGCTCTCCTGTATGGAGGTCAGTAGATTTCTCCCCTACTAAGTCTGAGAGCCAGAGATCTGCATGTGAGTCCTCACTGAAATCCCCACTCTCTCCCTTCCTTCTTTCCTTCATCTAGTCCGTGTGTGACTATTGAATGAAAATAAGCGGAAGACAGACACAGTCCAACACCTTCTAAGTAAGACTGTCTCTCCCTAGGCATGCTGCCCTGCCAGAGAGATGAAGCCAAGCTTGTGGGGCAACTGGATGGGTTGGAAGCTGGTTGGGCGGGCAGTGAAAGAATTCACCCAAGGCAGGACAAAGGAGATAGAGGCTTATTGAATACACTGTAAGGGAGCAGCAGCCAGGAGATCAAAGAAGAGACTCTGCCTGGAGGCAGTGGGGGATGGGGAGGGGCTATAGTTAAGGGGGGGTATGAGAACGTATGGGAACGTGTGGAATTTTCCTTTTTTGGTACCTGTGCCCAGTTGCAAGTAGCCCATTGGTCAACTAGGACTTATGGCTATTTTGAGGTGGGTCACCTAAATGGGCCTGTTTGCACTCTGCCTGGTGGTCACTGTGGGCCCTGCTACCTTACTCAGTTTTCCATTGCTCAAGCTTGCTGCCTAAAAGAGGCCTTTACAAAGCTCACAGTGCATGTAGCCCATACTGTACTCCACTGAGGGACTCTTGTCAGGGGCATATCCTGGCTCCCTCCAGATTGCCTCTGGAGGTGTCTAACCCCATCCCCCCCTCATTTTAATTCCATTTTAGACAGTGTTGTCTTCTGATGCTGGCACCAAACAGGTATGAGCTATTTCTGGAGCCCCTTGAGCACTGGTCACACTTTCAAACTCAGAGGACCTATTGAATGTATGAAATAATTAGATCTATCTTAAAATGCTCACCAAATAATGAATGTACACAATAGTTAGTTATACAGCAGAATGGTTTATTTTTTATTTTATTAAATTTTTTTTCCATGTTTATTTATTCCTGAGAGGGAGAGAGGGAGCGAGAGAGAGCATGAGCAGGAGGGGGCAGAGAGAGAGGGAGACACAGAACCTGAAGCAGGCTTCAGGCTCTGAGCTGTCAGCACAGAGTTCCATGCGGGGCTTGAACTGTGAGATCATGACCTGAGCCACCCAGGCGCCCCCAGAATGGTTTTTAAAGTAACAGTTTAGGGGCTTCTGGGTGGCTCAACTGGTTGAGTGTCTGACTCTTGATTTTGGCTTGGGTCGTGATCTCGTGGTTCATGGGACTGGGCCCGTGTCAGGCTCTGCACTGGTGGTGCAGAGCCTGCATGGGATTCTCTCTCTCTCACCCTCTCCTGCTCTCTCTCACTTGCTCTCTCTCTCTCTCTCAAAATAAACAAACATTTTTTTTTTTTAATTTTTTTTTCAGCGTTTATTTATTTTTGGGACAGAGAGAGACAGAGCATGAACGGGGGAGGGGCAGAGAGAGAGGGAGACACAGAATCGGAAACAGGCTCCAGGCTCTGAGCCATCAGCCCAGAGCCTGACGCGGGGCTCGAACTCACGGACCGCGAGATCGTGACCTGGCTGAAGTCGGACGCTTAACCGACTGCGCCACCCAGGCGCCCCAACAAACATTTTTAAAATAAAATTAAATCTCATAGAGAAAGAAGCTCACTATACGAGAAAAACACAGAGGTGGAACCTCTCTGGATGAAGAGGCCCAGGAGTTAAGGCCTGGCCACTGTGTACCAATCTGCGTACTAGCCAGGGCCCCTGGAGGCCATTCTGTGGATCTCCAAGTGTCCCTTGAACATGGTTTGCAAATGTATAGGGTGGTGGAAAGAACTCAGACTCAAAGTTGGGGATTGGTGTGCGTTCCTGCTTTGCTGTTGAGTAACCTAGGGCAAGTGAAATAAGCCACTCACTCCCTGTTAGCCTCATGCCCACACCCGCAGGAATGGGAGAACAACCCACACAGGCACCTACACCCCAGTGGAGAATTACCCAGATGTCCCCTCCCTGTCATCTACTCAGAAGGTCCTTTCTCAGCAGCCTCCTCCGTCTTATCATTTGACTGTTTATCTTGATGGCTATGTATCTCTGACACTGACAGAGCTGATTGCTGCCTCAAACTCCATCATCCTCTTCTCCCTCAGCAATGGTATCTGAATCTTGTATGAGGGACAGTGTGCTACTTAAGAACACTTACTTCCCCAGACTCCCTTGCATCTAGGGGTGGCCACATGACTATTTGGATAATGAGTCATCAGCAGAAGTCCGTTTGGTGTGGCTTTCAGGAATTCTGTTGCTTTCAGATAGATTCAGTTGCAACATACCTTTTGCTCTTTCCTCTTCCTTTCTGCCTGAAATGTGGGTATGATGCCTGCAGGCAGAACAGCTACCTTACACCCATGAGGCAGAAGGATGGACTGGTATAGATGTGAGGTAACACCTCTGGCAACATTGGGGACATGTTACCAAACCAGAAGAGATGGGTCAACACAGCAGCAGTGTCTTTCTTAGTGAGCACTGTCCTCCTTGCAGAGCTGGAGAGAGGTGGGGTCTTGGAGCCACTAACACCCATCCTGCCTGATGGTAAGAAAGGGAAATCCAAAGAAGTTGGGTCTCAGCTGGGGCCTATGAAGGGCTAATTGGGCAGTGATCTTGCCTCTCCTACCTACCTCCTTGTCCTAATATTATCCTAATAATCTTTCTCCCACTCTGTCTCCCAGGATATTCCTACAGTCTCAGTATTTGGCCTCAGCTATGAGAAAAATTTCTTACTATTATTCTTTGTTTATTTTGTAGTTCTCTGAAGATATTCTTCTGATAGCTTTTTGCCATTTGTCACTCTTTTTTCTCTATTCCTTGTGTGTCAGCATTCTTTCTTGCTTATTTCTGTTACATGCTCACTCCCTGAAATTTGATCTAGCCTTCAAGGTGTGTCCCAGATGCTTTTGGGAAACCAGCCTGGATGGAGACATTTCCCTTCTCTGTAACCCCACAGCACGTAGTTTCTGTGGCTTCTATGATCACCAGCATACTGGCATGTGCTTGATTAGACTTATTCCTTTTATTACCCTCTAAATTCCTTAAGGCAGGGAATGTCTTGTACTCAGCCCTGCCCTTAGCACATTGTATGTGGCCCATGAGTATTCATTGAATTCAACTGGAAATTCCAATTTGAGAAGAGAAGACACATAGATACACACAAAGCACGATGTATTTAAATAAAGTGGAGATTTCATTTTCTTAGAGAAATGCCTCCTCTACAGGCCTCTGCCACACATATACAGGACAGGGGGAAAGAAGGCATAGCTGTAAACCACCCACTTGGAGAACCCTTTTATTCAGGAGAAACACAAGCTGTAAAAGAAATCACGATCACCTCTTATCACCTGTAATAAGGAAATTCTGAATAACTCTTTCCTGGGGATCCAGTGAGTCAGAGGTTCACACCTGGTTAGGTAAGTAGTGGGTGTGATCAGGGAAGAAGTGATGAATGTTCTTTTGGATTCAGCACCCAGCATCAGCTATTTCTACAGCAGTGATGTAGGTTTCCACGTAGAGTCCTTAATGTTGTTCAGAGTGCTTTCACACACATGTCCAAACAGGATGAAGCAACGGTAGTTGCCTGGAAAAGGAACTTGATGGAGCAGATTCAAAGGATCCAATTGTTGCACTAGGAGAAGTCTTCTTAAGGATAGGAACATAGCAGGAAAGGAGAAGCAGAACTTCCTTGTCTTGACAGTGTTAGTGTGGACATGTCTAGCAACCAATTAAATGTGAGAATTGGAAGCTGAAGAGGGAGGGAATGGGCTGGAGAGTAGATTTTGGAGTCACTGGCACGTAAATGGAGATTAAACCCTGACTCTGGGCAAGATCACCTTGGGAGGGTATGAAGGAAGGGGAGGATGGAATCTGAACACTTAGGTGGTGAGTAGAGGACAAGACACTGGAGAAGGCCAAGAAGGGCCAGCCATAGAGGTTAAGACTAAGTAGGAGATGGGGAGCCTGGGAAGCTCAGTCAGTTAAGCACTGGACTCTCTCTCTCTCTCTTTTTTTTTTTTTTTGAGAAAGAGGGTGCAAGTGAGTGAGAGGTAGAGAGAGAGAGAGAGAGAGAGAGAGAGAAGAGGAGCTCACTTCAAATGGTCTTGTGTTCACCTGAAGCGGGGCTTGAGTTCTCCTGAAGCCGGACTCGAACTCACGAACCGTGAGATCATGACCTGAGCTGACATCAGATATTTAACCAACTGAGCCACCTAGGTGCCCAAGCATTGGACTCTTGATCTCAGCTAAGAGTCGTGAGTTCAAGCCCTGAGCCTACTTAAAAAAAGAAAAAAAAACAAAAACAAAAAACTAAGTAGGAGAGGAAATTATTGTGGAAATCAAGGGTTGAGACTTCTGAGAGGAGAGAGACAGAGAGACAGAAATAACATCAATGAATGCAAACAGAGTTTCTGGGAAGGGGAGAATCACAAAGTATCAATTGGATTTGGAGTGGGGCAAATGGAGGGGATACATGGGATAAAAGTGGAGATGAAAGGAGAATTTCCAAGGTGCCAGAAAGGAGAAACAAGGAGAGTGTGGAGACAGAGAAGTAGGGTGACGGTCACCAAATGTCAGCTCCTTCAGGGTCCTTGCTTTTTCTGGGCAAGCCCCTCATGATGACTGAGCAGGGCTGGGGTTGGAAAGGCCTGGCTGTTTTCACCCAATTTGGTTTGCTCTGTGGGGGCTCTCCATAGCTGTCTGAAGCTCTGCAGGCCCTCCCCTTACCGTCATAGAGGTTGATTTCTAATCAACATCTTACATCTCAAATTCCATCCTGGTGTTTGCTTCCAGAGAACCCAATCTCTGACACAGTGGTGGAAACAAGTCTTTGAAGAGTTTAGTGGGAAGGAGTAAGGAAGGGTTTCTAAAATTTTTTCTTTTGTTTGTTTTAAGAGCAGGAAGGAGAGGAAGGAGCCCGTGGAGAGGGAGTGCTTGACGATACTGGAAGGGGACAGGATGGTTAGGAGGTGAAGCCTGGGGAGAAGGCGGAGGATGGACTTTAAGGCCAAAAAGAGTGATTGGCTTGGAATAAGAGGGATCAGTTGCTCAGTCTCTGAGATTGAGGCTGATGGTATATTGATTGGGTGAATCTAGATTGTTTTTGGGGGTAGTCAAGGAAGTGAGGAACACTCTGCTCAGGGACTTCAGTGACCAATTGCTGGAGAGAGGAAAGCAGGAATCCTCGAGGTTAAGGTGGATTAGATGCTTTCACCTCCAGTGAGGATTTGGGGGAAGCAGGGCAACTTTTAGCAGAGCTGTAAAAAGAGGAGAAACTCTGGGCAAAACCCAGATAGAGATAGAGATCTGAGATAGAAGACCCACTTCTTCCTGTTAGAATCTGTTTGGTCTGACTAGATGGATTTGGTGTACTGATTCCAGAATCCAAAGGATTTTCTATGCCTTCAAACTCCATGCCATCCTCATATCCGCTGAACACATCCTCTGTATTACACACAAGACATGATACAAATGTTGATCAGGGCAGGATTGACGTGAGAACCCTCCAGCACCTTGGAATTCTGTCATTTAACCAATTCCAGTTTCTCCTAACTGTACAATTATCAATTCCATATTTCTCCATTTGTTCTAGAAGGATATAATTTGACATGTCATGAAATGCCTTAATCAAATGCACCCCCTTGGGTCTGCTATAGTGCCTCATTCTGTCAGTCTCCCTGACAAGACAACATAAATGAGGACAGTCTGGCATGACCCTGGTGGCCACATTTACTTCTTTTAAGGTCTCACAAGACACCACTTAAAAAAAAAATGTTTATTTATTTTTGAGAGAGACACACACACACACAGAGCATGAGCATGGGAGGGGCAGAGAGAGGGAGACACAGAATCCGAAGCAGGCTCCAGGCTCTGAGCTGTCATCACAGAGCCCGAGGCGGGGGTTCCAACTCAGGAACCGCGAGATCATGACCAGAGCCAAAGTCGGATGCTTAACTGACTGAGCCACCAGGTGCCCCACAAGACACCTTTTTGTATCTCATTTGAGGATTTTTGCCTATGGTCATTGTTAAGGCCACTGATTTGTAATTTTCAACATTCGCCTTTTGTCCATCTTTGGAAGTCAAAGCTACCTCCAGCCTTCTAACACCTGTCTTCCTTTCCATGATTTCTCAAAGATCACTGATGGTGACTTGGTGATACTCCTAGTATCATAATTTTTTTTTTTTTTTAACTCTGGCCTGTAGTCCATTCATAGCAGGTATTTGAACACATTTGGTGCAATTACAGTTTCTCTTACCTTCTTTTTTGGGGTGGGGGGTTGACCCCTACTTACCAATGGTCACCTTACCCTTTCCATTCAAAGGCCATGGTTCTTGTTGAGAAACTGAAAGCACTCAAAGATTCTGCTGTCCATCCCTCATCTGGGAATACTGTATGACTGGCATGAGGGCGGGACGCATTCCTTCTTCCTTTTTAATTTTGTCATAACCAGTTTCACACCATCCCAAGATCAAACCTCCTTATCTTTCCCTGTAGGGAACCAGATACTATCAAGCTCAATGCCCTGCCACTCCCTATGCAGTGACTGATATATTCTTTTTTTAAAATGTTTTGTTTTTTAATTTCAGAGGGAGAGAGAGAGCAAGCACGGCGAGCAGAGAAGGGCAGCGGGAGAGAGAGAACGTTAAGCGGGCTCTCACCTCCTAGCCGGACTTGGCCAATCCCGGGGCTCTAGGATCACGACCTGAGCCGTAATTGAGAGTGGAAGGCTCAACCTACTGAGCCACGCAGGCGCCCAATGACTGACATATTCTCATGGGAAAATGGGGGTAAGGATTAAAAGGAAAAGGGAATAACTCTATTCACACGTTCTGCAACTACAAAGGCAGAATTCAAGGTCAGTGTAATTGCGTGTTTCTAATTTATTTGGCCGCCAGATGGCGAAACAGTGTGCCTTAAAAAAAAAAAAAAAAAAAGGATGTCCGCCATTCTAAGAAAACAATAACAAAACAGTTACTAGACACAGGTACACCCTGCTTTTTGGAAGTTTGCGTTATGCCATTTCACTTTTTATTTTAATTTTTTTTCAACGTTTTTATTTATTTTTGGGACAGAGAGAGAGCATGAACGGGGGAGGGGCAGAGAGAGAGGGAGACACAGAATCAGAAACAGGCTCCAGGCTCTGAGCCATCAGCCCAGAGCCTGACGCGGGACTCGAACTCACGGACCGCAAGATCGTGACCTGGCTGAAGTCGGACGCTTAACCGACTGCGCCACCCAGGCGCCCCATATGCCATTTCACTTTTACAAAAGACCTACATTAGTACCTGCTTGCGCTCACCGAAAGAAATCTGAAAAGGATTTTTGCTTTTACGGAAAAAAAAGTGAAGGTAGCACTCAGCACTGATTTCCATCGCAGCCCTTATGGAAGCAGCAGCGACCACGAGCAGCAGAGTGGTGCCACCAAGCGCCTTCGCGAGGAACTACGCTCAGCATCTCGGTATCAACCTGCCAGAGCTTTGAACTGTGTCCGTGAGCATCTTGTGCTTTATCTTGATTTATTTCGTGTTTCCGTTAGCAAGATGTGTCCTAAGGTATCAGAAAAGCCGAAGGGAGGTTATTTTTTGGTTCTGGGGATGCTAAATTTTTTTTTCATATAAGTTAATACTAATTGTTTCTTTGCTTTATGCCGTTTTGGCTTCCAAAAGTTTTCATAGGAATGCTCTATTTTTGGAAAGGGAGGGAAACCTGTAATCAACGCTGAAAATGCCCACAAGAAAGCACATTTCACGTGTCTGCTCTAAGTGACACAGTTGATATTTTGATGTGGTTTTCTTACCATCAAGGTACAGACAAATTCCTTTCTTAACCTTAAAATAACAAATATGGGCCTCCTGACCCTGTTTAGTCTGTATTTTCCTTTCCTGCCTTGTGTATAGAAAGCCACCTGGGAGTAAAAACTGGAAGTGGGCTTGTCTTTATCTGCATCTAATGTGTACTTCTCTTTGCTATGGTCTCCTTGCCATTGAGCCATTGAATACTAGAGTAGAAGAGGTCAGTGAGGAATTATTGCTAATATCAACATTATTGAACTAAAATATGTATCCCATTTTGTGAAGAGAAGTGCTGACTGTCCTGTGGGTGTCTGAAGAGGAGTAGACTTGACCCTGAGTATTAGCCTATATCTTTTGGTTACATTCAGATTGGATTTGGCACTTGTAGAATCTGTAGTCCAAGGTAAGAAGTGAGTGCCTGAGAGTGTGCCATAGGTCTTTGTGGTGGAGAATGTGGGAGTAGGAGGCACAAGGCAAGAGGGAACTGAGAACAGTAAAGACATTCAATGCTTGTTTTGTGCTTCTATCCATTTTTGACCCTGGGGAATTTTAAAGAACTATTTCTAACATTTATTTTAGGTGGGTGGGTGGATGGATGGATGGATGGATTAATTAATTAATTAATTAATTCAATAAATATCCCAGGCATGCTGTAGGAGTTGGGGTTCAATAGTAAATAAAGCAGAGCTCTATGCTTCAAGGCACTTTCTAATTTTGGTCTTTAGTCCTACAAGGACAAGATGAGATCCCAATAGAGGCTCTTCACCTGAGGTCCTAGGAAACACTCAATGCCCACAAGTATGGAGGGAGACACAACTCTAAATTGAAGCAAAATTTCTTTCAAACTTTGTTGATCGTAAGGAACAAATCAAAGTGGCAAATATTCATGATAACATCCTGGTTCATTTCTTATACAAGGGAAGATACTGAGGGTTTGCTGAAGCAAGAAGGAAAAAGCAGCATAATGGGAACCATGTTGCAAAAGTGTAAATTGCTTCCTAGTCATTGCCAGGATCTTGATGATCTGAGAAAACAACTAGTGTATAAAGCAGAGCAAATACACCCTTGTTATAAGCCAGAAATTCCAACCACAGGGAAAGAAAGATGTATACCAAAAGGCAGTGCAGAAGTGTATTGGAGAAGATCAAGACTGGTGTCAGGAAAAATAGTTTGGAAGCTATGGAAACTGTCTCACTGACAGA
Source organism: Herpailurus yagouaroundi (assembly GCF_014898765.1). NCBI lineage: Eukaryota > Metazoa > Chordata > Mammalia > Carnivora > Felidae > Herpailurus > Herpailurus yagouaroundi. Next base: position 556,038 of record NW_024412728.1, on the reverse strand, counting down.
CAATGAAAGTCTGAATTAAGACAACAGCCAAAGGGCAGTCAGGGACAGATAGGAGACAGATTTCCGGGTAGGAAGGATGGATATAAAGCTGAGGGAGAGGAAGAATGATGGGAGAGGACATCACTTTCGGTGGCCTGACCTCAAGGCCTGTGTTTTTTTTCTGAGATGTCATTTTGCCTTGTCATAGAACAAAGACCCCACTTTTAGAACCGCCTGAGGGAGCCTATCCAAACACATGTGCCTGGGCCCAGACCTAGCCAATCAGAATCCCTGGGCTGGGACCACTGGCTCATTCCAGGAGAGCACACAAGCTTCTCTTCCTGCCATGATCTTCCATAGGTGGTTCTGCCTGAACCACACTTTATTTTTCTCTGTTTCATAATTACATTACATAATCGCAATACATTACATAGTCCCACTGATAGTGGAAAGGCTCTGAGTGTTTAGATGGAGAACTACATGTAAGCAAACACCAAAATCCTTCTTCATAGGCCCATTAGTGGGAATAAACTAGAACTAATTTGCAAACATCTCATTGAAACTATAGGAGAGGGATTCTTAGGAAGCTGCTCTGCAGTAAGGGAAGGTTAATGGACAATCATTATTCAATAAGAAGTTACCAATCTGTTTTGTAAAATTGATAATCTATAATTTTAACTTACTAAAAATAAAGAATATTTTTTAAACATAAAAAAACAAAATCTTAAACATTTAAAATTTGTCATAATAAAATTTATCATCTTAATCAATTTTTTAAAATGGTTATTTATTTATTCTGAGAGAGAGAGAGAGAAAGAGAGCATGAACAGGGGAGGGGCAGAGGGAGAGGGAAAGAGAGAATCCCAAGCAGGTTTCATGCTGTCAGAGCAGAGCCTGACTCAGGTCTTGATCTCACAAACCACAAGATCATGACCTGAGCCAAAATCCAGAGTCAGACATTCAACCGACTGAGCCACCCAGGTGCCCCACCGTCCTAATCATTTTAAAATGTACAATGCAGTAGTGTTTAGTACATTCACATTGTTGTACAACCAATCCCTGGGACCCTTTTCATCTTGCATGATGGAAACTCTGTGTCGGTTAAACAACTCCCACTGCACCCTCCTCCCAGGCTTTGGCAACCACCATTATACTTTCTGTCTCTATGAATTTGACTACCTCATATAAGTAGGTTCTTACAGTATTTGTCTTTGTGGCTGGCTTGTTTCACTTGGCATAGTGTCCTCAAGGTTCATGCACGTTGTAGCATGTATTAGAATTTCCTTTCTTTTTAAGGCTGAATAGTATTCCATTCCATATATATATATATATATATATATATATATATATATCATGTTTTGCCATGTTTTGTTCATTCATCCATGGATGGATAATTGGGTTGCTTCCACCTTTTGGTTATTGTGAATAGTGCTGCTATGAGCATGAGTGTATAACTGTATCTTTGAGACTCTGCTTTCAATTCTTTTGGGAACTGTAGGACTGCTGGATCATATGGCAATTCTATTTTAAATTTCTTGAGGACTCACCATGCTGTTTTCCATAGTGGCTTTGTCATTTTACATTCACACCAAAAGTGCTCAAGTGTTCTCATTTCTCCACACCCTTGTCAACACTTGTTGCTCTCTGTGTCTACTGTAGTCATCCTAATGGGTAAGCGGTGGCATAAAGCCTTTTCAGAACATAGGTTTACTAAAAATTTTGATCTCCCCTACCCCAAACTTTGCATAAAGTCCTAAGTTCTTTAATCATAATTCTTTCAGGGGCACCGGGGTGGCTCAGTCAGTTAAGCGTCTGACTTCAGCTCAGGTCATGATCTCAGGGTTCGTGGGTTCGAGCCCTGCGTTGGGCTTTGTGCTTCGGATTCTGTGTCTCCCTCTCTCTCTGCCCCTCCCCCACGTGCTCTCTCTTTCCAAAAATAAATAAACATTAAGAAATTTAAAAAAATCATAATGCTTTCATCCAAGGAGATTTTTTAGGATGGTTAGAGAAGGAATACTCTATTGTCATTTTAACAATGTTTGCCAACTAAAAAGGTAAAAATTAAATTTTATTTTGATTTTTTTCATTATTGGCAAAGTTGAAGTTTTTGACTGTGATTTTTAACTAGTTATGGCTTCTCTGCTGTGAACTGTTTGTGTCTGAATTTCTCACACAGTACAGTAAAACATAAAAATAGCTGTTGAGTGCTTTCCATGTGCTAGTTACTGTTCTAAGAGCTTCACAGGTAGTAAGTCAGTTAATTTTGACTTACCAGCAAGCAGATGCAATGATTAGTCTCAGTTTATGGAGGACACAGAAACATGAACAAATCAAGTATCTTGTCCCAGGTCATACCAAGAAAGTTTGGATTCAAAGCCTGTGCAAACTACTAAATGGGCAATATTTCCCGAATTTATTTGTTTGACTGTTTCCCCTTATTAACTATAAATATTAAAAAATTTATAGTTAAATCTATTAGTCTATTCTTTTCTTTTGCTGGCCTGGGTTTTTTGTTTGTTTGTTTGTTGTTTGTTTTTTTCAGCCAGCTTAGGACATCCTCTTCTTTTTAGAGATCAGAAAATATTTGGATTTTTTTTTTAGTATGTTAGATGTTTTATACATATATGTATTTTCCCAAATAATCAATTATTTCTCTCAAACTGTTTATCAAATGATATTTTTGCTTCCATTGTTTCAGAATGGCCCCTTTCTCCTGGGTTTTATTTCATAATTGCTTGTTTTTTAATGAGCATTATATGTTCAGTCACCTCTTTGAGGATACTGAAGTCTCTTTCTGGTTGCTCTTTTCTTTTCACTTCATTTGATATGAATCTGTCTCTAGACTGTTGATGCTGTTGGCTGCCTTTCTCAGTGTGAGTTTTCGTGTAGTTTGGAACTCAGCCTCCAGGTTCATTTTTCGTTATTTTCTCTCTCTGCCTCCCTTCTCTGTTCTTCACTCTTTTCTTCCAGTGACTGAGCATTTACCCTCCCTGGGGTCCGTCCAGAGTGAGGTCTCCTGGGCAGCCAGGGCTGCTGCCCTGCTATGACCCTGAGGATGACTCAGGGCAGGAGGAGGCTGGGTCAGGTCTACACGCAGACCCGTTTTGGTGTCCGGGGGCGTCCCTATCCATATATTTTCTTGAAGAGGGTAGGGAGAGGCCAGTCACAGCTTCTGGAATTTTGATCAGTGAACATGACTCTGGTCCCCCACCTCAAGTGGGCAATTTAATTCTTTCTCATCACTTGACAGACCTTGAATTCCTAGCTGTCCTTAACTGTATCTAGACGCAGAGCTCCACAGATCACAGCTTCAGCCCTATTCATTTTTTGCATTTATATCCCACTTCTGAGAATACCTATGGGGATATTCTTCCCTTGTTGAACATAGAGTTTTATTTTCTCCAATATTTTATTCATCGTTGCTTTGCATGGTAGCCTCTGGGCTACCATGTGCTCCGGTTTGTTTCCCTTCTTCTGCTGCACCCATTTTCTCAGTGGCACAGCAAGGTGATCTAAGCTTAGAACTGCACCAGCCTCTTTTGCTGTTCTGTTTCCCTCACGTGTCTGTGTCTTTTGTGCAAGCATTAATTGTAGCTTTATGCTCCATGCTAGGGGGCTGCTCTGACCAGTTCCTCCAAAAGTTCTGATAACTTCCTCAAGGCTAGATCAGGTAGGAGGCTCTATACTACAGCAGTTACCCAAGATGAGGATGGGGAAAATGGTGCTCTTTCCTACCCAACCTGAGGATGCATGCAAGGGGCCCTGGGATGGCAGTTTTAGGATAGGAGGAAGGTTTCTGCTTGGGCTTCCATGCCAACATTTCAGTACAGATCTCAAGCCAGGCTGGATCCAGCACGAGGGTGGATGTGAGAGCAAACACTGGAAGCTGGAGATGGTCCCTGGATGGACAAACAAGTTTCATATGTCATGGGTGTATATGATAGCAGGATGCAGCTGAGGCATTATGTAGCCATGTCCTTGGGACCCAGTGAGCAAATCACCCAATATTCCAAATCCACTCTGGTCTGAGTGAGCCCGGGATTCCCAGTTGCTTCCAGATAGAGGCAGGGCTCATGCATGGCTCCAGTTTGTTTCCCTTCTCCTGCTACACCCATTTTCTCAGTGGCACAGCAAGGTGATCTAAACTTAGAACTACACCAGCCTCTTTTGCAATATAAATAGAACCAGGGCTCCTGCTCGAATCCCCTCTTGGCTATGAATTGAGAGGCAGTAGGGAGCAACCTCTGCCCCACCCAAAGGCCCTAGCTCCCCTTGAGCAGTCTGTGCTCAGGCCCAGTGAGGCTGAGGAGCAGACATGAGCTGGCTTCCCTCACACCAGACACACTGGGCTACCTGCTTGGTCAGACTGGGCACTAGTGCAAGTTTGTCCCAGAGGCCAGTTCTTCCTGGAACTGAGTGTCATTTCAGGACAGAGAATGTCAGGAGTCATAACTTGGCCCTGCAGCAAATGAAAGTCTTCCAATCCTGCCTGAGATGGCAGACTGCTTAGCTTGGGCCTTTGGCCTGAGTTAGGATTGCAGTTCCATGGGGAGTTGCTGGAAATCCCACCAGGGGGAGCCCCTTCCACATCTTGCCCCAGTGAGTCTCCGTCAGCCTCCCAGAGTATTTGTGTGGGTGCACACTGATGTAGTTTTTATATGATACAACATTGAACCATGCCTCCATTTTTCCTAACTCACATATTATACTTGATCTACTGCCATGGTTCAGGTTCTATCGTGCTTCAGATAAGAGTAGTTATGACTGTAGTTACGTAACATTACAGGCTTATGTTGCAGTGTGGGGTGAGAGAGAAACGAGAGTGATGTATCTTCACTCGCCAAATACTGCTTTGTCCACCCCACCTGGTAACCAAGATTCTGAGAATGTTCTGAAGCTTCAGGGTCCCAGACAGTTGGAGGAGAGAGGCATGGGAGGTGGATCAGTATGTCGGGTGCTCGATGGGCTCCACTGCTCTCAGGCAGGCATCCCCACTAGAACAGATAGCCCTGGCTACCAACAAATTCTCCCTTTCCATTCTTGCCTTGTGCTCTGGAGACCACGGGTGGGGCGGTTCAAGGAGTGCTCAAGGAAGACACTGCTTGGGCGAGGATGCTGTGGTCACATCTGAGGAAGGGAGGTGGCTAACCCTGCCTCGCGTGTGCTGGAGAGCAACTAGGGGCAGCAAGCTGGGTGACAGCTGGCAGAGAGGCTGAGCAGCGCAAGGTGGGGGCAACCTTTCCAGCTTTAACTGCTTAGATAGCAGACAGTCTGGCTCCTTACAAAGCACCACAGGCTCCCCTGCCTGGGTTAAAACACTGTAAGGTTGTGCTGTTAGAAGTGGTCAAGTAAGTCAGGGGGAATTCAGGGTCATGGGGCTTGTAATTCTCTGGTGCAGGCTGAGAAAATGCCAAGCTCTCCCAGGAAAAGTATCATGTTCCACAGAGCGCTGCCCACGTTGCAGGTAAGAGATGGGAGGAAGGAGGGCTCTAAGTGGAGAAAGGGTGGCAGATAGGACATGGTGATCCTTCCATGGCTCCTGAGTTTTAAATACTAGACCTTTGAGAGAATTGAAAAGGTTCACAGCAAAAGCCCAGGATTTAGGAGAAGGGGAGACTGAGAGCAACATTCTCCCCTTGGACTGGAGGGGAAGAGGGAAGGTGATGAGGCTGGGGACATTTATGGGTCCAGAGGAAAGAGTCTTTGGGCTAAGCTCTGGGGAGGTGGTAGAAGTGCCAGGATGGTTTGTGGGATAGGAGGGAGGCTTTGCTTATTTGAGCCCTAGCAGGCTGGAGCCCTTGGGAAAGAAGCACTGTGTGGTGCTGCCGGCTGGGCCAGGTCTCAAATGCCTCAGACTGGTGCCCTGTGCCTTGGTGGCACCCTGTGTCTTGGTCAGGGCCTGTGCCTCGGTGATGCCTTGCATCTTAGTGGGGCCCTGTGTCTTGGCGGGGGCCTGCACCTCAGGAAGAAGCAAGACAATCAGAACGGCTCCCGACAGAGATATGCCTATGAGGGACCATGCTGCAGCCTACACCAGAAACTGCCCAAAAAGCTTTCCACAAAAGAACAGGAAGAAAAATTGTAATGGCTTCATGCAGTGAGATACTTCTCAGGGATGAGAATGCATCATCTCACAGCAACTTGTGACAACACAGGTGAATCTGCAGGCATGAAGTCTATACAAGGGCACATATTGTCAGGTTCCATTTATATAAAGCTCAAGTCCGGGCAAGACTGCAGAAGTCAGGAGAGTGGTTACTCTGTGGGGAGGGTAGTGACTAAAAGAGGACATGAAGGAGGCCCCTGGCATCCTGGGAATGTTCTATTCCTTAATCTAGGCGCTGGTTGCATGATGTGCTCAGTGTGTGAAAGTTCATCGTCTGCACACTTACGATTTGTGTGCCTTTCTGTATGTGTACTCTATTTATGTAAAACAGTTTTAGAAAGATTTAAGTATGAGAAATGAAACTACAGAATGGAGTGAGGAACATGGGAATGGTCTTTAGTCAATCTCCGTGTTCACTGTCCTCTGTGCCCTTCTCGTAGGATCTTTGCTCTTGTCTCATCAAGAGGAGGGGAGGTGGTGCAGAATTTAAATCATGAAGGACTTTTTTTTTTTTTTTTTTGCTTACCCTTTTAATGGCTTCCTGAATTGATCTCATGCATTTTTAAGCTCCTGGAAAAACTGAAATGAATTAGACAGGTTGTGTTATTGAGAGCTCCTAATTTGCTGCCTCCTTTATAAAATACTAGCTGGACTCTTGAGCATGAGCATCAGCATTTGTAAATCCATGAGTAAGGCCTGTGTGCTGCTCACAGCAGCCACACAGACACTACTGATCGAGTTGGAGGTCTTCTCACTATCTTCTCCAGAACCATCAAGTTTCATAGGTGCTGTTGCTAAAGCAGGACACAACTCACCTAGAATCACCCAGAGGGAGGGGTCCACTTCTATCCAGTGAAGGAGATTACAGATGACTACAAATCCTTTGCTGCTTGTCCCATTAAGAGTTGAGGTTCCCTTGAATCTGGGTGGATTCTATGGCTTTTTGATCAACAAAATTCAGTAAAGTGATACTGAGCTAGTTTCCAGACCTAGCCAACTTCTACTTCCTGTCTCTTGGAACACTCTGGGAACCCTGACCTGCCATGCAAGATGTTCAAATTCCCCAAGGCTGCAGCCTGGAGCAGTCATGTGTAGCACTCTTGTCAACTACCATCAGAGTCCTGCTGTCCCCACCAGAGACAGAAATGTGAGGGATGCTGTCTTGGACACTCTAGACCAAGCCCATCTGCCATCTGATGGTGCCAAGTGATTTCAGTCAACATCAAGAGTAGAAGAGGGGTGTCTGGCTGGTTCAGTTGGTAGAGCATGCGACTCTTAATCTTGGGATCATGAGTTCAAGCCCCACATTGTGTGTAGGGATTACTTAAATAAATAAATTAACTGTAACTCTTACATTAAAAAAAAAAAGAGTAGAATTGCCAAATTGACAGAGAAAATCATGAGCTATGAGGCACTGGTTGTTGTTTTAAGCTACTGGATTTGGTATAGTTATTTCTCAACAAAAGGTAACTGGAAAAGTTTAATCTTTACCTGGAGCACAGCCTTCATACCTGTGCCTTCATTTGTTGGCTCTGTAAGAACTCATTTACTTAACTCACTTTGCCAAATTGTGGCTACAGTATTTATTATCTCTTCATTCCATTAGAATTTATCTAAGCTGCCAGGCTTGTGGCAAGATAGTTTATTGTGGAATTATTTTTTATTTTGTTTTTGTTGCTCTATGTACATTTTCCTCACTGAGAAAATTATGAAGTTGTTCTCAATTCTGAGCTTCTTTTTGGGTATGGAGCAGATGGGTGGTTGTTGGCATCTGGATTATGTACTAACACGTAGGCTGACAGAGACAGAAGTGGCCTTTGGGTGTGTGCTGAGCAGAGGCTGAGATTCTCTGGGATCTGGAAATTTGGGACTTTCTCCCTATCAGTGGTGGAGACCCAGGCACCTAATTTTGTCCGGGACATTCTTAGTCCGAGGGATTGCTACAGAATGCTTAGAGAGGCTGGGCGCAGTTTCTCCTAGTAGGAGCAAATAAGCCAGAGTCTCCCAGGTAGACTCTCTGTCAGCCAGGACTGGAGGGCTTGAAAGCAGGGGGAGCAACAAAAACAATGGCTGCTGAAATGGACTGCATGTTTATGCCACCCTAAGATTCCTATGTTGAAGCCCTAATCCCCAGTGCAATGGTATTTGGAGTGGGGCTTTTGGGAGATAATTTGGTTTGGATGAGGTCATGAAGATGGGGCCCCCTCCCCACACATGATAGAATTAGTGCCCTTATAAGAAGAGGAAAAGACTAGAGTCAACCCCCCACCCCTGCCATGTGAGGTTACAGTGAGAAGATGGCCATCTGCATGCAAAACAGGAAGAGAGCTCTCACTAGACACTAAATCTGCCAGCACCTTGATCTTGGACTTCCTAGACTCCAGAATGTGAGAGAAATGTCTACTGTTTAAGCCACCTAGTCTATGGTGTTTTATTATAGCAGCTTGAGCTAAGGCAGCTACCACTAAAAGGACCTGGCATTGCTTTCAATTTTTCTGATACCGCATAAGCCCCTGATATTTTGTAACCTTATAGAGGGAGGACAGAGCCCCACTAATGACGAGGATTGAATTTCTTCCCAGCCTGGCAGGTTGGGGCACAGAGTAGATTCCATTTGATTGAGAAAAAAGAAGGAATGTGACATTTGGTATAAATTTTATAACCAAAATCAATAAACATGATTCTCAAGGCATTGGAACATTTTATGACCTTCTCTTTTTTGCACTGCGGCTCCTATGTCCATCTAATTCTAGGCATTTTCCTTTGTAGGATTCTCCTGAAATGTCTCCAAGGTTGGAAATTTTATTTTATTTTATTTATTTATTTTTTTATTTTTTACAAAAAGAAGGGAATGGAAACAGAAGAGAGGCTTCCTCAGAAAAAGAAACCCCAAGTATTTTTGATGCATGTCCCTTATTTCTTGCTTATTGAATATCTGCTTTCAGTATTTCTTTATTTTTTAAAGTTTATTTATTTAAGTGAGAGAGAGGGAAAGAGAGAGTGAGCAGGGGAAAGGCAGAGAGAGAGGGAGACAGAGAATCCCAAGCAGGCTCCATGCTGTCAGCACAGAGCCCAATGTAGGGATCAAACTCATGAACTGTGAGATCATGACCTGAGCTGAAACCAAGAGTCAGATATTTAACCTACTGAGCCACCCAGACGCCCCAGTTATTTCTTTAATCTTTAATAAATCATTAGAGATTTTTAAAAAGTTTACTCTTTTCTCCTAACAAATATTTCTTGGGTTTTTCATTCTTTTCTCTGTTTCTGTTCAGAAACTGGTATGTCTTCCAGTTCACCAAGTATGTTTTCTGCTATTTCTGACCCATTGTTAACCGTCTATTGAGTTCTTAATATTAGATGTAATTTTGTATTCCAGAATTTCCATTTGATTATTTTATAGAGTTCAATTTTGTGGTGAAAGTCTCCATTTTAATATAGCTTCTCCATCTTTTCCTCTCTTTCTGTGAACCTATTAACTATAGTCCTTTTAAAGCCCTTTTTGTGTTACACAATGTTGGGATCACTTGTGTTTCTATTTTTATTGCCTGTTTTTCTCTTGATTTTCATTTTTATGGAAGTGACTCTCACCATGTCTGCAGATTTTGATTTGATATTAAATATTATTTATAAAAAAATATATATATAAATATATAAATATAAATTTTTTATATAAATATAAAAAATATATATATATATATATAAAAGTTGGTTAAGCATCCAACTTTGGCTCAAGTCACAATCTCACAGTTATGAGTTTGAGCCCTGCATCAGGTTCTCTGCTGTCAGCACGCAGCCTGCTTCAGATCCTCTCCCCAACCACCCCTCCCGCCCCTGCTGACCCTCCCTCGCTCTCTCTCTCTCTCTCAAAAATAGATAAACATTTAAAAAATAAAAAATAAATAAAAACTGTGACTTATTCAGATGATGATGTCTTTTACTACAGAGTTCACTTTTTTTTTTCTGCTAGGCAAACAGAATGGAAGCTGACCACATTGATCTAATTGGTGACCTAGCTGTGCTAAAGCTGAATTGCAGTTATTTATGTATTTAGTTTTTAAGACTGTAGTCCACCTTTTATTTGTTTTTGTTCCTAGGGTATAATTCTACAAGGTTTTGTAAGAGCCTAGTGTATTCACTGGGAATCTTTCCCCTGGAGGGTCCTTAACTCTAATCTCTAGTGTTCAAAACTCTGAAAGACTGTGGAAAACATTATTCATTTCAGAGGTTTCTGCTTGCAGCCCTATGTGCATTCAAAATTTGGCAAATGTCTTAAAGGGATACTGTGGTTTTGAGACCTCTTAACTCTCCAGTTTTGTCACCCTATCTCCATCCATGGCACTCTGCCTGAACCAAGCTCAGAGTCTTAACCTTTTTCCTGAGCCCAGAGTCAGCAAATGCCTCTGGGAAAAAAGCAGTTTCAGATCAAAAGCTCACTTTCTTAGGTTCTCCCTTTAGAACTTTGACAAAAATTAGTTCTATAGTATGAATTGCTTCCTCAGATCTCTGGTGATTATAAACATTGTTTTTCTAGTTGTTTTTTGTTTGTTTTTAAGTAACCTCTACACCAAACATGGGGCTTGAACTCACGACTCCGAGACCAAGAGTCACATACTCTACAAATGAATCAGCGAGGTGCCCCTATAGTTTTGTGGCCACTTTAGTTTGTCACAAATTATTATAGCTTACCCAAATTGGAAGTCTTCTTGTTTAGGTTTTTAACAATCTTCCAAAGCAGCATTGTTTAAAATTTAGTTTTAAAATATTATTTATTTTAGGGGCGCCTGGGTGGCTCAGTCAGTTGAGCCTCCGACTTCGGCTCAGGTTATGATCTCAGGGTCTGTGAGTTTGAGTCCTGCATCAGGCTCTGTGCTGACAGCGCAGAGCCTGGAGCCTGCTTCGGATTCTGTGTCTCCCTCTCTCTCTGACCCTCCCCCATTCATGCTCTGTCTCTCTGTCTCAAAAATAAATAAACCTTAAAAATTTTTTTAAATATATTATTTATTTTATTGAGCTATAACTGACATATAACATTGCATTAGTTTTAGGAAGACTTTTTAATAGATATTAAAATTATATAGTTAAAAATGCAAGTGATATCAACAGGTATGTGAGAAATATCATTCCCACCCCATCCCTACCTTTGTTCTCCCTTGCTTTGCCCATGTAAGTAACCATTTTTATTGTAATAGTGTCTTATTTATTCTTCCAAAGTTTTTTTATACAAATATAAATACTTTTATTTTGTCCCTTCTATTTTTATTTATTATTATTATTTTTAAGTAAGCTCTGTGCCCAACATGGGGCTTTGAACTCACAACCCCAAGATAAAGAGTCCCATGCTCTACTCACTGACCCAGCCAGGTGCTCCTATTTCCTCCTTTCTTACACAAAAGAGCATATTATATATATTATAAATATATATATATATATTATATAAGTGTATATATAGTATATATAATCTTAAAAAAATATTATATATTCTCCTTCCTTTTTAAAATTTTAATGAAATATTCTGGATATACTTCCATATCAAAGCACATAAAGGAGGGCGTCTGGGTGGCTCAGTCAGTTGAGGATTCGACTTTGGCTCAGGTCATGATCTCATGGTTTGTGAGTTCGAGCCCCATGTCGGGCTCTGTGCTGACAGCTCAGAGCCTGGAGTCTGCTTCGGATTCTGTGTCTCTGTCTCTCTCTGCCCTCCCCGACTTGTGCTCTATCAAAAATAAATAAAATGTAAAAAAAAAAAAAAATTCAAAGCACATAAAGGTCTTCCTCATGTCTTGGTCCCTTTTGATAGCTGTATCGTATTCCATCGGTACATATAGCAGAGTTATGTGTTCAACCAGTCCCCTATTGCTGGACACTTGGGCTACATTACAATATAATAAGTTGTTATTACAAATAATGCCACAATGACTAACCTTAAAGCTGAACAAGTTTGTGTTTGTGTGGACAAATTTATAAGGTAGATTGCCAGAAGGGAGATTTCTGGATCAAAGGGTAAATGCATTTATAATTTTGGCATATACTACATGTTCTGCTTCTCAGGACTGTGCCATTTGCACTACTGCCAGCAATGTATGGGATAGTCTGTTTCCTTAGTCTCACGCATGCACTGTGATGTCCACCTTTGAACTTTTGCCAACCAATGAAAGATTTATATAAATCTAACATGGATGCACTTAGTCTAATTCTCCTTCTGGCATTTCCCTAAGAGCATCCTCAGATTCTTCTTTCATGTTAGACTACTTAATTACCTCTGAGATAGGGAAACTGAAGGTATCCCATAAAAAAAAGCCATTTGTTTTCCTTTGCCTTTTTTTTCTGGCTTCCATTCTTGCCAGGATCTGCACCCCTAGCCCACTCTACATGTGCCTTGTAATGCAAATAGTACATGTACTCCTTGGAAGGCATAGATAATGATATCTTTGGAATCTCCCAGTACAATAGATAGCATGTAAGGAGTGACCAGGAGGGTTGTCATAAATGTTTTCCAAGACCACTGACTTCAAACACCTTGATGCCAAGACCACTGACTTCAGGGAATTAGTGACTTATGAAAGACACCTGGACCCTGTCCTTTTTCTGACCAGTTCCTGGATGTTTAAGAGAACATGTGCACTAGATCACAATCACCAGTAAGAACTCCAGACCCCAAGCAAAGATAAGACTCATTCTCTTTTCCTTTCTGAGTCTCCCAGACCTGGGTCCATATCTTTCTATCTTATCTTCAATAAACTCTGCTTTTACCTCTTGCTGGCTCCCATCTAATTTCCATCCTTCTTGAAGCCAAGGACCCTCTCGGCTAGTCCTGTGGGTCCTTGGACCTGGCCTGCCAGCATCAGCTTCAACTATCTAGGACTGGAATTTTTAACCAATCAGTCTGTTATTTCCTGATCCATACTGATGAGGTAATCTGTATGGTAAGATCTCTTGCCTTCCCTGAAGGGGAGGTAACATTGCCTGAAATAATCCACTCTTTTAACTTCCTGTCCCTCTCTTTGTCTGTAAAAATCTTACATTTTGTACAAAATCTTCAGAGCTCTCTTCTATTTGTTAGATGGGATGCTGCTTGGGGCGCCTGGGTGGCTCAGTCGGTTAAGCGTCTGACTTCAGCTCAGGTCACGATCTCGCGGTCCGCGAGTTCGAGCCCCGCGTCAGGCTCTGGGCTGATGGCTCAGAGCCTGGAGCTTGCTTCCGATTCTGTGTCTCCCTCTCTCTCTGCCCCTCCCCCGTTCATGCTGTGTCTTTCTCTGTCTCAAAAATAAATAAACGTTAAAAAAAAATTAAAAAAAAAAAGATGGGATGCTGCTTGATTGAATCGTTTGATAAAACCAATTAGATTTAAATTTACTCAAATGAATTTGTTTTAATTAAAAATATTTATTGGGGCGCCTGGGTGGCGCAGTCGGTTAAGCGTCCGACTTCAGCCAGGTCACGATCTCGCGGTCCGTGAGTTCGAGCCCCGCGTCGGGCTCTGGGCTGACAGCTCAGAGCCTGGAGTCTGTTTCGGATTCTGTGTCTCCCTCTCTCTCTGCCCCTCCCCCGTTCATGCTCTGTCTCTCTCTGTCCCAAAAATAAATAAATGTTGGAAAAAAAATTTAAAAAAAAATTATTTATTTTTGAGACAGAAAGTGTGAGCAGGGGAGGGGCAGAGAGAGAGGGAGACACAGAATCCAAAGCAGGCTTAGTTGAATGTTTTTGAAAAGCAGTATCTAGGGGCATCTGAGTGGCTCCATTGATTAAGTGACCGAATTGGCTCAGGTCATGATATCACGGTTCATGGGTTCAAGCCCCACATTGGGCTCTAGGTTTACAGCTCAGAGCCTGGAGTCTGCTTTTGATTCTGTGTCTCCCTCTCTTTCTGCCCTTCCCCTGCTTGTGCTCTCCTTCTCTCTCAAAAATAAATAAATACACATTTTAAAAAATAATAAAAAAATAAAAGCAGTATCTTTTTCCTTACTGGTTCTGTACTGGTTATTATATATATATATATATATATATATATATATATATATACAATTATGGAGATCTAGAAGTTCCAACCTGCTCTGCTGTCTGCAGCTGGAGAATCAGAAGAGGTGATGGTGTATTAGTATGTTAAAATGTATGAGTATGAAGTCTCAAGAACCAGGAATGTGACCTCTGAGGGCGGGAGAGAGAGATGTTCTGTGAGAAGTAATGAGATGATTCATTTTCAGAAATACCAAATAAAAGCTGTGCTGTCTAGTTAACAATAGGTTTATAATCTATTGGAAATATGTACAACTCCTCTACCCCCAATGGAGTCCCAAACCCTTAGACACTTCACTTCCTGGTTTTCTTCCCCTCTCCATTTCACAAGGTTTTTTCACAGGCTTTGCAATAAGCATGTACCAAAGAACTGAAGTCTCTGCATCACCTCAAGGAATGTCCGTCCATTTGTTCCAGTCAGACTACTTTTTGCCTTACGTGGGCATAGGCAACTTCTGGGTAAGGTTGTAACTTCTGTAGTGCTCAGCCAATGAGGAACCAGGGGAAGGACTTGCATGCTAGGAGATAAATTGCGTACTGTAACTTCCCTGAGTGTGCCTGTCCATCAGACACCCGCTCTTGCAAGAATATTGATTAAAGCATCTCTTCACTGTGCCCTGAATCTCCGCGTCCTTCCTTTGATTGGGTCAGTGGGCTTATTTCTCACATGTTTCAATTCAGGCAAAGAGCTTCTTTCTCCTTTTTGTTCCATCAGGCCCTCACAGATTGAATGATGCCCACCCACAATGGGGAGGGCAATCTACTGAGTCTACTGATTCAAATGCTAATCTCTCTCAGAAACACCCTCATAGACAGATGCACCCACAAATGTTTTAGCAGTTATCTGGGCATCTTTTAGCCAACTCAAGTTGATACATCAAATGAACCATCACAAGGAGTAATAACCAGGGTATAAAAACCCCATCAGAGTGAAGGATTCAAGGGAGAATGCCTGGATCAGCCTCTCTTGCTGATATATGAGACCTATAGTCCTACTTAGGTGTAGTTTTTGCTGCCTCAGAATTAACTATTATGAGAATTTATCTTACAACATTTCATTTTGGTCTGATATTCAACATTTCTGTGATGAATTGGTAAGTCCATGAGGGAACAGGATGGCTGAAGAAATGCTGGAGGGATGGATCCGCTGATGAAACCATATGCCAATGACAAAGACATCTGGTGTCAGCACCTTGTCCTCTGCCATCTTGGGGGAATGGTGTTACTCAGCAAGTTTCCATCAGAGGAATCTCTTCAAAGAGCTTCCAGGCTATAAACAGATTGTTTCCTTTTTCGTGTAATGCAAGCAGGTGGCCTTCAATTCAGCTCAAAGGACATAGATCAAATATGGTTGCTTTTCATGAAAGTTCCCATAAAATTAAATGAGGTAGTTAAAATCCTCCTCCAAGAGCTAGAGGTAGTGATTGCTTTGCTCTTGAAGAAGCTAAAATAAAATGGGAAATGTGGTTGATAAATGCACCATTGCACCATCCTGGCTGGTAGCTTCATTAATATGATGTTTGGTCCCAGATGCCAGTAGTCAACTAAAGCCACTATGAGAATCAGCTAATGGAAATCTGTGAGGCGAGAAAAGAGGCCACACTGAGAAAGGAACTATCTCAGGCTGTGACCATTGCTGAGACCATTCCACAGTGTGTGGAAAAGACAAGAAGTCTCAGTGATACAAGAATCCTCAGTGCAATGAAAAGACCACCTGTGGGATGGGTAGCATTAAGTCTTTCAGCTCAGTTCAATGTAGCTTAGGGTAGGAGTAGCTTTTCATGGCACAAAATAAAAATAGGAAAGTAAAATGCCCCCTCCAATCCAGAAAATTTAAGCAATATATATTTTGCCTTTGTGGCAGTGATCAATATCGTATAATAATCACTCACTTATTTGTTCTGTGTAATCCATCCATTCCTTTGTTCATGGTAAAAAGAAACATCAAGATGACAAACCTCTTTGATGAAAAGTCAGGCTAATGAATATACACTTAAAAAAACAAAATTCAACTCTCAAAATTTGAGATTTTATTGACTTTATTCAATGATTCATGAATTGGGCAGTATTTCATCTAGCAGATGAAAAGGAGCTCCAAGGCGCTGTATAAAACAAAAGACATTTCTAGGCAGATGTCAGCTGGAACAAGGAGGCAGAAAGCAGATTGATTATGGCAAGGTCACTTTCCTTTAGGAGATGGCAGAAGTCTGTCAGATCCCCAACTAGCGCTGATCAGGTGATTCCTGATTGACTGATTTAAGATTCTATTTCTGGGAGAGGCTGAAACTGTAATTAAGTTAGGTCTTGGCTTGGTGATTTGAGGCTTTGCATAAGCAACACACACACACACACACACACAGCTGAGGAAATTCTGGAAAAAAAATGGAGAAAGTAGGAGAATGTATCCTGAAGGCATACAGGTTAAACTTATGTAAATACATTATTAGTGTTGTCAAAATCTAGATAATCTAGTAAAATCAGAGAAACAAAAGGCATAACAGAGAATTGATGAGCAAGAAACTGTAAAAATTTAGGAATGCATATCAAAAGGTATTTGGAATTTGTTTCTCTGGGTAAATTTGCTCTTCCTTGGCCTCTGACCTTTGTGAAATCATGCAGGTGGAGACACCCCAGCAAGGTCATGACAGAAAATACATGAATGTAGGTGGATAAAGAACTGGAATACTGCATCACAAATCTGACACAAGTCATCTGGAGTTAGCATCAGACTCCCAGATTAAGGGTACAGTCCCTAACATGACTGCCCTTATTTCAGATGTCAGCCACAAGTTTGAGGGTCCCCACTTGTTCTCTCACCAACTGGATTTAAATATGGAGGGTCCCCTTTCGGGTTTGATAATTTGCTAAAATGACTCAGAGAACTCAGGAAAATGCCATACTTAGAATTACAGTTTATTATAAATGATACTAATAAAGACCATAACTGAACTCAAGGGGTTCAGTACTTGAAGTGCATCAAATTGAACACAACCCAAGGAAGTGTTGAAAGCAAAGAGCTTTTTATTATTTGTTACAGGTAAGGAGACAGCAAGATAGCTCTCAAAACACTATGTCCTTGTGGGGTTAGTACAGGAAGCTTCTATTCAGTGTATTACGGGGTAGGGGCAAGGACCTTGCATATACGTTTTTGGGGAAGAAGAAATTCTTCTGCTCTTCATGGTCCTTCTAGCTTGACTAAGAATCAAATTGACATGAGACTGATTAACAGGAGAAAGTGAAATTAAATAGGTGTACCTATGGGGATTCCACACAGACATGGAAATTCCAAAGACAATGAGGCAACTTGAAGCTTCTATGAACTAGAGAGCTGGTAGGGTCTAAGGATATAAAGGGGCGGAAGGCCATTAGCAGGAAGATGAAAATGAGATATTTGAAAAACAAAGTTGCCCTATTATGTAGTTGAGTTTCTAAGGTAAAGAGAAATTTCTGTTAATAGTTCTCTTTGATGAAAAAGCAGGCTAATGAATATCAGGCAAGCCATTAAGGGGAAGGTAAAGAGCTTCTCCTCAATTGGCTGGATTTTGATTGTTTTTAACTCAATGTTCATGTCAAAGTGGCCCATTTTTAGGAGGCATGTCTCCCACAACATTAAAGAACTCATACATATTCTATTATTTATGCACTTCAGTTAAATTGTGCATGCCTAGCACATCAACCTGCTAGTGCATGCATCGTATGTTCAAAAAATGGTGGCAAACTACCTATAGGAGAAGATCTTAGTTTTATAATGAGCTAAAGATATCTTCGGGACAACTCAGGGGGCCTTCTGTGCAGGTCCTCAGTAAGAGGCTATCAGGTGAGACATACATAGCAAGGGGCTGTCAGGTGAAATACCTAACCAGTGTGTCCTTGGCTGAACCTGTTGGTTCTGCAAAATAAAACACATTCTTCCCTGCTTTTGCCCCTTACCGCTCTTCCCTTCTGATAGATTTTAGCCCTTTGATTTGAATAGCTTCTTATTGCATCTTGGCTAACAGTACCAGCCAAATGAAAAAACATGTAGGGTGAAATATAATTAGAAGGTCAAGTGAAGCCCTTATACCAGAACATATTAAAACTTCAGGAATTTCATGTAATTTCTAGAACTATAGCACTTACCTGAACAACATAAGAAATTTTATCATTGTTTGCTTAACAGTGCTTCCCATGTAATGTAACATACCAAATAGACAAGCCTAATTAGTCAAAAAGACTTTATGATTAAAATCTGGGGGAAATTTCAAAGTACATTCCTAGATAAGATCACAGATGATTATAAATTTAATATTTACATTTAACCAAGGTGGCAGTGAGGGATTGTATAGGAAGTTACATAGTTGTTAGCAAAACCCAGCTTCTTTAATACTGACAAGTTTCATTTCTATTAAGTAATCAAAGACCTGATAAAGACAACACATAGAAGCTTTAGTTTTCTGGGCAGATCAAGAAGAAAAAAACTTTGTTTACACTTTCTTACTAAGAGCAGACCAACAAAGAAAACTTTCTCTTTTTAACAGAGAGAAAGGCAGATTTTTATCTTTACCAGTGTTCTTTTATTATTTTATTTATTTTTTATTTATTTTTAAATGTTTATTTACTTCTGAGACAGAGAGAGAACATGAGTGGGGGAGGGGCAGAGAGGGAGACACAGAATCCAAAGCAGGCTCCAGGCTGTGAGCTGTCAGCACAGAGCCTGATGCGGGGCTCGAACTCACAAACCGTGAGATCATGACCTGAGCCAAAGTCGGTTGCTCAACCGAATGAGCCACCCAGGCGCCCCACTAGTGTACTTTTAAAATCCATCCATTTCGGGGTGGGAGGGAGGAGAGGGTGGGTGATGGGTATTGAGGAGGGCACCTTTTGGGATGAGCACTGGGTGTTGTATGGAAACCAATTTGACAATAAATTTCATATATAAATTAAAAAAAAAAAAAAAACAACTTTCTCAAAGTAAAACAAACAAACAAACAAAAAACCAATAGTGATGTAATGGGACAGATGGTAGCTATACTTGTGGTGAATATAGCATAAGCTTGTCAAATAACTAACTTGTACACCTGAAACTAATGTAACAGTGTGTCAACTATACTCAAATTTAAAAATAAATAAATAAATAGATAAATAAATAGATAAATAAATAAATTAATTAATTAAAAAAAAAAAGTCCTAAACAGGTTCATCATTTAGGCTGTTTCCAGTTTTTACTTATCACAAACAAAGGTGCTATGAACAGTCATCTACCAAAAAAAAAAAAAAAAAAAAAAAAAAAATCCATCCATTTCGGTCTTAGTCCTGACCACCAAAATCTTCTCCAAAGATTTTCCTTCACAAACCTTCTAAAACTTTCTTTTTCTGTCAACAAAATGTATTCTTATTTCTTATACCTTCCTTACACATTTCTGACTTCTGTGCATACAAAGTTGCTTTCCTTATCATTTCCATCAGTCCTAATTACATTTAGCAGAATTTTAACTTAGAAACCTTAGTCTCCAGTGAAAATTAAGTAGTAACCAATTGTGAACTATCTGTCACATAACAATTCCCTAGATTGGCAAATTTATAAATGCTTTTCATAATCTCTTTTTTTTTAATTTTTATTTTTTCAACATTTATTTATTTTTGGGACAGAGAGAGACAGAGCATGAACGGGGGAGGGGCAGAGAGAGAGGGAGACACAGAATGTGAAACAGGCTCCAGGCTCTGAGCCATCAGCCCAGAGCCTGATGCGGGGCTCGAACTCACGGACCGCGAGATCGTGACCTGGCTGAAGTCGGACGCTTAACCGACTGCGCCACCCAGGCACCCCTCTTTTCATAATTTCTAAAAATATATGTTTTCCCATAGTACAATCTTTCAGTAAGGCATAAAACGTGTTTACCAACAGACTCAAGTATCCTCAGTTTCTCCATGATGAGAGGCCAAAAGCACAAACTTATTCATTAACTCATGCTTTAGTATTTTATCTTCTTTGGAAAAGATTTAGATAGCCAGTGAGTTCAACCCAACTTATCATTTAACTTAGCAAAACTTTATAAAGTTTCAGGTTACCAGAGATTTTGAAAGCTACTTAAAAATTTTACCTAGTGGCACATGGGTGGCTCAGTCGGTTGAGTGTTGGACTTTGGCTCAGGTCATGATCTCGCAGTCTGTGAGTTCAAGCCCTGCATCGGGCTCTGTGCTGACAGCTCAAAGCCTGGAGCCTACTTCAGATTCTGTGACTCCCTCTCCCTCTGCCCCTCCCCCACTCATGCTATGTCTCTCTCTGTCTCTCTCTCTCTCTCTCTGTCAAAAATAAATAAACATTAAAAAAATGTTTTTTATACCTACTTGTTCTTAACAATTACCCATGAAAACTCTTATGAGACAGACAAAATTAACCATCATTTTAAGCCATTTTTGCTGACAAATTGCAACAGAGATAACATGAGCTTATTTGACCTTTAGTAAACCTTGGTGAAATAGTTTTATATTTAATGTTGATAACTCTATAGACATGTCTATCATAATTAAACTAACAAACTTACATTAGCCTTAATACAGAATATGTTGCACCAATGCCCAGTAAAAGTCAATCAATTGTTTCCCCATGATTGATTTTACTTGGGGCACCTGTGGGGAAATCTAAAGTGGACAGTTTAAGTCCAGGGGAATTCTTGGGCCCCTTCATACTGATTTGGGAAGTGCTTCAGCTTGAACCTCATAAGGAGGTGGCCTAACAGCTTAGAGTGCTCTTTGCTCCTTGTGAGGGAAGGAGGAACAAGAGCCAATGGCACTGGAGGATGGTATCAGAGCCAGTTGATTCAAGCCATGACCATGGTGGTGCAGAAACAGCAGGAGGGGGAAGTGGGGGCAGAAGAGGTGAGGTGCCACCATCAGGGCTGGAGGTGGATAAAAGGCCAGACAGAAGAAAGAGGACTCCAGGTCCTAAAGCTCATCAACTTGGACAGATGAACAGATGCACGTTTTCTTTCCATCAACAAAAAGTGAAAACAAGGCAGTCCATGTTCAGATGGAGAAAACAGGGAAACAAAAGGAGTTTCAGCAGCTGCTTGGAAATATTCCTTAAAGTCCCCATCCTGAGGTAGACTAACCGCAGACAATTGGCTCCAATTATCATAGCCATTAACCTGGAAACGAATAAGGGAGAAGCCCCCACATACAACAAGTGTCAGACAACATTCATCTAGTCCTCTCAAGATGTATTTCAAATCTGATACACACAGAAGAAGAAGCAAAAAAGAGGAGATGAATTACTCAGGACAAAAAGGGAGGCATGTACATGATCTTGGCAGCAACCTGTTTTTAAGAGAGGCAAAAAGGGGGCACAGAGAGAACATGACAGAACACAGATGATATAGCGGATTAACAGAAGCTTCTACTTCTGTAGAAACAGCTGAACTCATGGTGGATTTGAGGAGTAGAGGGGGAAGAGAGGGGTGTTCTCAGGCCCCCTAAAGAAGTATGGACAGATCAGGATTTGGGTACAGGGCCATAACAACCTAACCATACAGCATTTTGGTCAGTTTTTCTGGTCATACTTCTCCATCCTCTAGTTTATATTGAGGCCAACATAGTTACAAAAGAAGCAGATTTGGGAAGGAAGCATATGAGGTGTTGGAGTCAAACTGTTTCCAGTTTCTCAAGATACATCCAACGAGAGTGTTGGATAAGGATTAAGGGTTTAGAGGAAAGATAAACAGTGAGTCTCCTGGGCTAGAGGCATCCTTGCTGAACCCCAAGAACATTGCCTTGGATAGGCTGGGCCCCTGGGGCATCTCTTTGGATCCATCAAACTATCATCCCTGGTGCAGGTGGGCATCCCCGCCCAACCTGCTTACCTCTTTGGCCTGGCATGCAGCCTGAAGAGGGAACCCCTGCCAATCCTTCTTTTCAATCAACATGAGTTTCCTTGGGAAATGGGAGAAAAGTCTCCCCTACACTGAGATTGCATTTAATCTGGTGAACCAATGGTTTTTGTTTCTTTCTTTTTTAGGCCTTTTCCCCCAGTAGATCAGAAGAAAGAGAGAGTAGAACAAAGGAGAACAGTGACTACGCAATTCTCCAGCACAAGAAAGGCAAGAGTTGGAGACTTACTGATGAAGAGGTCCCTTCATGGTCACCAAAAAGATGTTGCCGGGTAAACTGGGGAGACCACAGGCCCTGGAGCCTCAACCCAGCCAGACCCAAACGAATTGCTGAAGGTTCTTGGTCATGGAAAGGAATTCAAGGACAGACATGTAGCACAGCAGATGAGTAACAGAAACAGGAAAGTTTATTAAAGTAAAAAACACTCAGGAGTTCTGAGAGGGGAAAGCAAGCTGCACATCCTGGGGGTTGGGTTTCGACCTTTTATTGACAGTTGTTAACTAGGGGGCAGAATATTTATTATTTGGGGTGGGAAGTAGGGTTTTGAACTTTTTCTTTTCTTGTCTTTATTTATTTATTTATTTATTTATTTATTTTTTAATGCTTATTTATTTTTGAAAGAGAGAGACACAGAGCATGAGCAGGGGAAGGGCAGAGAGAGAGAGAGGGAGACACAGAATCCGAAGCAGGCTCCAGGCTCCATTCTGTCATCACAGAGCCTGATGCTGGGCTCAAACCCATGAACTGCAAGATCATATGACCTGAGCTGAAGTTGGTGGCTTAACCAACTGAGCCACCTAGGCACCCCTGGAGTTTTTTCTTTAAATCCAAATTGACTCCAATGTGTTAGGAGACAGCCAAAGAGAGAATCCTTCCTTTGGGATTGAGGAAGTTGATCCCATAGTTAAACCTTACAAAGCAAAAAGAGTACATTAACTAAGAGTCCATTACTAAAATCCCCCTTGGTTTCCGAATGGTATCCCATCAGGAATATTGCCGAATGTTCCTGGAGTACAGAGTGGCAAGAGGCATCCCTCTTCTTGACCACTCTAACACCTCTGTACTACCTGAGAGGGAATGTCGACCTCCCTTCACTTCCCTCCTGCATCCTAGGCTACATTAGGGGCCGGTAGATGGACTGAAATACAACAAACACTGAGGCTGCCTCTTTCAATATTGAGGGAGTAAATATATTTGGCAACGAATAATAATACCCCTTGCAAGCTTCTAGTTATAGTGTTAATGGATGGGGTAAAGGTCCTGGCCTTTGTTGAGAAAGGCAGCTATTTCATATCATATCAAACATCATATATCTAAGCTAAAAGTACTTTCAATCTGAGACCAGGAATGCCAAACAGCCCATGGGGAAGGACAAATGAGAGACATGAGAAAACAAAAGTGTGGAACTCCTAGTTCTAATCTGGGCAACTTTCTTGTGAGCTTTATCCATGGAGCGGTCCCAAAGGAGCGGTCCCCTGTTGAGTGAATGACCCAACTGTGTAATAGCTCGAACCAGTCCCTTTCGGGATGTATGAGGTTGGACTTAACTTGGATTTTATGCTCATTGAGGGATCCTGCCAGGTTGTTTTGGAGGAAACCTTACAGGCAAGTCTTAGGATCAGCGGCTACCTAATAGCATGTATGGCCATCCTTTGTCCAAAGAATACAAGTATTAAAAGAACAAGTAAAACAAGGAGATCCTGATTTCTGAGCCCAATGCTATTACAGCCAAGATACTAGTGTCTGGCCAGATGGCAGGAATTTGTCTCTCCCCATAGTGTAGCCACAGGCAAGAGGTTCTCTCCTGAGCATTTGGACAAGGCATCTTCTGAAGGGTTGTATTATTCAGGTAATCTCTGAAAAAGAAACAAAGAAGGCTTACCAAGCTACTTTTGGATTCACTTTGTCACTGTCACCATAATAGGCCACCAAAACTGATGTTGGGGTCATGGAGTACAATGGTCAAGGAATAATTCTTGAGATGTTTATGGTGCAACTTAGTAACTTTATTTAAGTAGCATGGGGACAGGACCCGTGGGCAGTAAGAGCTGCACTGTTTGCTGTGTAAGGCTGGTGGTTATATACTTAGTAATCAAAGGGGAGGGGGCATGTAGGAAGAGAGTATCAGTTACAAAAGTTTCTTTGAATTTCTTTGAATTTGTACTCCTAAAACTACTTTTGCAAAGTTCTTCTGGTGCTTATCATTCAGTTCAATATTAACTATTGGTGAGATATACAGGCAGTCATGAGACCCTTAAAGAATGTAGCAACCAGCAGGTATTTGATCCTTATTGAAACAGTGTAGGCATTAGGTCAACCTTCAGGGCAAAGGGCAAACATCTCTCTGCTTCTGTCCCTCATCATAATGACCTTATATTCATAGATAACTTGGGAGAAACTTGTGTATAATATTAAGGATTCACATTCAAGTACTTGTGGTATTTGCATTAATGTTTATGGACCTTCAAAAACATTTGTAATCTTTCCATGGATGTGAACGTTTCTTTTCAGTATGTTTCAAGTATTTTATATATTGATATTGTAAATGATAATTTTTTGAATTATATTTTCCAACAGGCTGTTGTTGGTAAATGGAAAATCTATTGCTTTTATATTTTATTTTGTTATTACCCACATTTCTGAACTTAATGGTTTTTCAGTTTACTCTCCCAATTTTTAAGGAAGATAATTAAGTCTCCAATAAGAATACGTTAATTGCTTCTTTTCCAATGTATATTTAGGCTCTTTAATTTTATATTATCTTATTATATTGGATATGACTATCTAGAAAATATAAATAATAATAGTGGTTATAGTGGGAAATTTGTTTAATTCTTGATATCATAGGAATAGTTCAGTAAGTGTTATGTTGATGGTTGATTTGAAATGGACATTCTTTAGCATAAGTATCTTTCTATGCCTAGGTTCTGATGATTCATTTGTTTTTGTATCTATACAGGATTGATTGTTCAATTTTATCAAGTGTCAATAATAAAAATGACCATGTGGTTTATTTCCTTTGGCCTATAAGCATGATAAATTTGAATATACTTTAAAATATTAAGCTATCTTTGCACTCTTGATTGGTCACAGTGTATTATTTTTTTGCTGTTTCATACTAAATTTTTACATTCTGTATTGAGACTCTGGAAGTCTTAAAACTTTTTTCAGAAACTCTTCCTATATCCAATATGCTCCTAAACCAACCTCTCAGAAGAAAAACACTTTTTTCCCTTTGTACTTTGTCCAATATCAAAGGAAACTTCCAAGTTCCAAGTAGGTCAGGCTACTAATACCTACAAATCAATTCTTATAAAGTCATCTTACTAAGTAATTACTCTCTACTATACATTGGCTTAAGATAAATATTTTATTTAAGCTTTAAATCTATCCTTAGTTTCTCATCAAAAATATACTATAGTGAGAAATCAACAAAATCTTAAACAATATCCCTATAACAAAGACCTTTACAGCTGTTGAAAAAACTCTCTGCCTGTGATGATAATTTTCAAACACACACAAAAGTAGTAAGAGGAGTATAATGAATCTTCCTATGTCCATCACAAAGCTTCAATAACTGCCAAAATTTGGCCATTCTCACAACCTATTCTTACCACTTTTATTTTTTTCTGGAGATTAAAAAAAATTTTTTTTTTAATGTTTATTTATTTTTGAGACAGAGAGAGACAGAGCATGAACGGCGGAGGGTCAGAGAGAGAGAGACACACACACAGAATCTGAAAAAGGCTCCAGGCTCCGAGCTGTCAGCACAGAGCCCAACGCAGGGCTTGAACTCACGAACTGTGAGATCATGACCTGAGCCGAAGTCGGACGCTTAACCGACTGAGCCACACAGGCGCCCCTGGAGATTTTTTTAATGTTTTTTTTTTAACGTTTATTTTTGAGAGACAGACAGAGACAGAGATAGAGCATGAGCCGGGGAGGGATAGAAAGAGGGGGAGACACAGAAACTGAAGCAGGCTCCAGGCTCTGAGCTCTCAACACAGATCCCAATGTGGAGCTCAAAGCCATGAACCGTGAGATCATGACCTGAGCTGAAGTCGGATGGTTAACCAACTGAGCCACCTAGGCGCCCCTAATGCTTATTTATTTTTGAGAGAGAGAGAGAGACAGAGAGAGAAAACAAGGTGGGGAGGGGCAGAGAGAGAGGGGACCTGAGGATCTGAAGCTGGCTCTGCACTGATAGCAGTGAACCTGATGTGAGGCTCAAACACATGAACCGTGACATCATGACCTCACCTGATGTCAGATGCTCAACCGACTGAGACCTCCCAGTCAATCCTGGAGATCTTTCAACACAAATTCCAGATATCATAGTATTTCATCTATAAATTCTTCAGCATTATACCCGATTCTTATTGAGTTCCTGCAAACTGAGAGCATAATCACAAAGCACAATTCATCATAAAGGTTTAAAACAGTGTGAACAAAATTCACAGTGTTGTGAATGTCTGGAACTACATAATCCACAAAACTGGGTACTGCATACCCTTTAATGAATCCCACATGGACTTTGTTTTACTTACATGAGTTTTTGGTAAGAATTAGGGAGAGGGAACAATGTTCAAGGTTATATGTTTTGGCAATAACTTAAGAGTGTAAATTATTTTTGTTGCCAGTTACGAGAGGTCCAGTGAACAGAAAGTAGATTTGGCATCCTTGTAGAAAAATTATATAGCCTAACCAGAATTCATGACACCTAGTCTCTGCACATGAGCTCTTGACAGGATTCACTAAGCTGAACTGTCTCTCCTCAGAATGGTGTCTCTTAAAAGTGGACAGCCAGAGTGAAGGAGCCAGATAAAGAAGAGTACATCCTTCATGATGTCACTTATATGAAGGTGTAGAAAATGCAAATTAATCTATAGTGTTGGTAAGAGGATCAGTGGATGCTTGGGAATGGGTGTGGGGAGGAGCAGAAAGAAAGGAATTACACAAGGGAATGAAAACTTCTGGGATGTTCACTTATTAATTTTTTTTCAACGTTTATTTTATTTTTGGGACAGAGAGAGACAGAGCATGAACGGGGGAGGGGCAGAGAGAGAGGGAGACACAGAATCGGAAACAGGCTCCAGGCTCGGAGCCAGCAGCCCAGAGCCCGATGCGGGGCTCGAACTCACGGACCGCGAGATCGTGACCTGGCTGAAGTCGGACGCCAACCGACTGCGCCACCCAGGCGCCCCTGGGATGTTCACTTATTGATTATGGTGATGGTTTCACAGAGATTTACATCTGACAAAACTTATCAAAGTGCAGACTTTAAATCTGTCCAGTTTATTTTATATCAAGTATACCTTCATAAATGTTTTTTCAAAAAGCACAGCTGAAGGACAGTGTGCTGGAAAGCATGCAGATGCCCTTCCAGAGGTGTGTGCTCATAGCTCCAGGCACAGGTCATAAGTGGAACTTGAAACAAGAAGAGATAGGAGTCTGCAAGCTGACAACTATGAGCCCACAAGTTAAGGAAACCACCCTCCAGGTATACAATCCATTCTTTGGGTGGAGTCCTAACTAGCCAGTTCATTGAGTCAAGGGTGGAGACCTAAGGCCTGTTGGTTCAAAAGGTTGCCCTGGAGATACAGTGCTTGCCTCCAAGGTTTTCCTGGGGTTTTCTTCAGGCAGCCTGATAAAACTCCCAGCTTCTTTGTACAACAGGACAATTTTTGTGTACCTGGACCTTGTCATGCTCAGGTGAAGCTGAGAACGTGGTGTTTGTTTCTGGCCTCTGTCTGAATATAAAAGCTAAAAAGGAATAAAGTTGAGCATGGGAATTATTTGGTACTGTATCGCTAAGAATTGTGTTGGGCATTTGGTGGAATTTAGCTATCAGGCAGAAGTTATCAGTCAGACACTAGGATCTGGAATTTTGACTGTCACTCAGGATTCTAATCTGGACAACTAAAATTTAAAACACTATTGTCAAACTTTTACATGAAAAATTGGTTCAGGTGGTGACCCAATGCATTTGGGTAGAGAGAAGCCTGATCTTGCTAGTTTCTCTCTGCCTACCTAAACAGAGTGCTTCAGAGGAAGCACACCCCACAGAAAAGGCCAGATGTATCCATTACCGGGGGTAGCTTTACTTATACCATTAGAGTCTTAACCCTTCAAAACCCTTTGGAGTCCCATCTAAAGATCTTTGTATCTCCTACTGGAAAATATTGGGGTGCTCCAGGGTCCATGTAAGTCTTGTCCTACCTGCCTTGAGCTTTTTCCTCATGCCTGAAGGTCTTTTGGCTGCCCTAAGAAATGCAGGAGACCAGTGCCTGAACCCTCCTCTTTGGAAGATGGTTGAGGTACCAGTCTAGATTTGAACGAAGCTCTAGGTCCTCAGGGGCTGGTAGAGTAGAGCATCTTACCCAAGATAACTGAAGATTGGAAGATTTGGGAGAGTAGGCCCCAGATAAAGCATGGAGAGAACTGAGCACCAAGCAAGGGAGCCTGAGTTCCCAGGCAAGTTTGGAATAGGGGAAAGAACTCAGTCAGGAGCAACAAGGAATGGGGAAAAAAATGATGGGAGATGGCTGCTCTGAACAGACTCATGCCAATATCTCTACAGGCCATAGAAACGTCATTCATGAAGGTGGCAATTTGGTTTGGAGGCAGGGCAAGCACCCACTCACATTCCTACTGCAGGGCTGTATCTCTCTTAGAGTCACCAGTGGAAGATTCTGAAGTGTTCTAGGACATTTGGCGTGGGAGGCTATTTCATAAAACCATATTGTTGGCCATACTTCCCCATGGCCCAAGTATTTGGAGATGGCCATGATGCTTGATCCTAAAAAGATCCTGGTGGCTCATGTTAGCGGCTGCTTGATATTTCCTGGAGCCTCTCAGGAGATCATACCTTCTCAGTCACTAGTAGTTGTTTGCAGCACTGTTGCACTTTGCCAGGAAAAGGCCATCCTGACTACAACAGTAGTTAGACAGTGGTCTAGAAGTGCTCCCCTTGTGGGGCTGGACAGATTCCCTCTTAGTCTTGGCAACCTTTAAAGTCACTGCCTGGATGATGCTCTGTGGTGCTGGGCTTTCGAGACTTACTGAGCACTACACCCATGGCCTGAGTTTCTAATGGTTCTTGCACATGTTTTAGGTTTCCTCTTTTTGTTATCTCTTTTTGTATTGGTGTTACTAATCATGGGAGATAGATGGGCCACTCCTGCCCACCATTCCTGACTTGATGGGGTGAGTGAGAATTGCCCTCTGTCATGTGAGAGTTCCTTTCTTTTCTACTTTTTGTGAAGAGGTTTCTAAGAGTTACACGTGGAAATTCTCCTTTGTGTTCAAACATCTGCTCTGAAATTTAATGGCATGGCCCTGTAGCTCTCCACAATCCTAAACTTTGTATACATGCCATCCCCAGCATCCTGCCCCAGAGTCCAGTCTGTACTGACACCAGGCATATTTCTGATGTGGCACCCATAAGCTTTATACTAGCCTCATTCTTTCTCTTTTCTCCTTTATGACTCTGCCACTCCTCTGGTGTCTTAAAGGAAAGTTCCAGCCAATGTTTTAAACATCTTATTCTCTGGACCTGGCACAACACTTCCATCCTTTTCATCTTTGGTCCAAAGACTGAATTTTTGGTAACTCACTGTTATAACCATTATATTGGGTAAGCAACAATCATGAGGTATGGGGTGAAGACTGCCAACTACATACCAAAATGCCCTTTTCTTCTCTGTACACAGACTACATTTCCCAGCCTCCTTTCAAACGGGTGTGGTCACATGACCAAATTCTCTCCAGTGGAAGGTGAGCAGATGTATATGCACCAAATTCCAGGTTTGTTCTATTAAAAACCTCCCACATTCCTCCTCCTTTCTCTTTCCCCCTTCTGGCTAACTGAGAGTTTGATACCCAAGATGACCTTTGAAGCCATAGTTGAAAATGGCAGAGCCACTGTTGGTTTAAGTTCCTGATTCACCACGAGGAGGAGAGCTGCCCTTGGAATCCAAACCTCCTCAGGAGTTTACATATAAGAAATAATGTTGTATTATGTTATGTACTGAAATTTTAAGGTCTTTTTGTTACTACAGCCTATTCTACCCTAACACAAGGTGGGATCAGGAAGCAATTTTATTTTCATTTCTCTGTATCTATGTAAACCCACTTTGTGGAATACAGTCTCATTCTGCCCCTAGATAAAATTTAAGGCAGGTTCTGTGACCTTTCTGGTCATGTGTAGATAATAAAAGGTTATCTGGTCACTCTAATTCCCCAAGTAGTTCAGTAATTAAATGGTCTAGTCTCATGTAATGGTAAAAACTTCAAACTTTATTTAAATTCCAGGCCTTTCCCCTTTCTTTGTGGCATTTACAGACCAGCTGCCCTCACTGGAAATTGAGGTATGCAGAGATTTCTCATTTCCCACTTTGTGCTTTGTGTCAGAAACTCCTATTGTCCCCCAATATTCATTTTCCTCCTTTTTCTTGTTAATTGAACTCCCAAGTTTTTGTGGATTTGTGGCTACACCAAATAAAGACTACATTTCTTAGCATCCCTTGAAAGTAGGTGTGGCCATACGAATAATTTGGCAACAGGGTCTGAATAAAGGAGTGAGCAACCCAGGTGCCACCATATTCTCCTGTTTGAATTCCCAGGCCACCTCACCCAGGGCCACATGCAGCAGGATTCCACCAGTGCTGCTGTCACTGCTGTCATCCCCACCAGGTCAGAGGCTCTGATCCCAGAGTTGGTACAGGTAGTATTTTAAGAGTGAGTTCCAAAAACGTAAGCTGAGTTTCCCTGGTTCTTTCTAGTCTACACAGATGCGCAAATGGGGCTACCATAAGGTAGTAAGCCAAATTTCAGTGTCTCTTCCAAACTCCTAAAAGCCTCCTTCTCTGTCCAAGTACTGCTGGGCTCTTAGGAAAGTCTTACAGATGCTCATAAATCCAGTCATCCAGGTATACTTTCATTTTGCTCCTGCGAGCATCGCCCCCAATAAATAAGTTCTCAAGGTACAAAATCCCATACTGGGGTATGTCTGTACCCAGGGGGGAAAGGGCTTTCCCTCTCTTTAATGTTCCACTTCATTAGAGGGCTGCCCAAGCAATGCCTGTGCGCTCCAGGGTCTTACAGAACTTCTGGAACTGCAGATTCATATTGACATTCAATCTTCCTTTTGCCTGGGAAGGAGGACTAGAGATGATGACAAATTACATCCACTTACTCTTTAATTCAACAAATATTTCCTGAATTCCTTTTCCATGCTAGCCATGTGGTACAAGATACATGTGGTCTCTGTACCCATGGAGTTTACAGCCTGTTGCAAGACGAAAACAAAACACACAACAACAAAAGTCACTTAAAATTTTACATTCAAGACTTTGTTATTGGGTCCAGTTCATTGTGGATGATTGCTGCTTCTGCTTGGGTGAGCTTTGCGCATGAAGCTTGGCAACCCTCAGGCAAATAGATGTTGACAGTCTGCCTCACCATGTGGGGCACAACCCCTCCTTATCCCATGGGGCCTCGTGCAGGAGATTAATCCTTGCTGTGCTAAAATTGTCTGATTTTTTTTCACACTTAGTGACAGTTAAAGAAAAACATGAACTGTGTTTTCCCAAGAGCTTTCTCCCTACCATTCCACACCATGGTTCCTAAACTCTCCATTTCCTGAAGCAAAACTGGATAGCAAAGAGAATGGTCTGGTGGCTCTGATAATAACACTGTAAGAGGAGGCCAAGGATTTGTTAACCCTGGCAGAAGAGGGAGGCAGGCCAGTGCAGACATGGGGAGGTAGGAAATTTTGAGAGAAGGTGAAAGGAAGGCTCACAGAGGGGGAAGTGGAAGGTTGAAGAAAGAAGTACGGGAGGAACTGAGGGAGGTCTTGGAGGCACATTCTCTGTCGGCCTAGGAAACCCCACACAGAGATAAACCGAAGTTCTGGGCAGCAGGTACAAGGCAGGAAGCACCTAGTGCATCCCTCTGAGACTCTATACTGTTTGGATTTGGGCCTTGAAAACCTTGAGTACCAATCTTCCTTGGGGTTTTACATGAGAATGAAAAGTCTCCCCAGCTACCAAATAACACATGAAGGAGATGTATTCTTACCTCACTTTCTATGGAAATGAAAGGACCTCATAGAAAACATCCAGTGAACAAACAGTAAGACTGAGAGACCCTTTGTCTGCTTCTCATCCTCTCCCAGGTCTTCCCACTGCACGTCTGTCTCCATGTAGCCCAGAGAAACTAAACTCAGTTTGGTGGTCATCCGGGGTTGAAATCCAGCATGGAATATTAGCTTCCTGTCCAAGAAAATCCAGATATATAATTTTTTTTACACCATTAAAATGTCAGATTTCCTTTCTTATTTTCTCCCATCCAAGTACTAACCAATCTCAACCCTGCTTAGCTTCTGAGACCAGAAGAGATTGGGAGTGTTCAGGGTGGTATGACTGTAGACACCTTTTTTATTTTCTTAATTTCTGGTTCTGTGGCTTGGAATACAGAAACTTTCAGTCCCTCCTTTTGTGAAGTGTCTATTGATCAAGAAACATACCCTATAATAACATTAAGACAAGATATTACCTGATGGATTCATGTGATTATTTCCTCAAGTGAGAGATTCTTTCATAATTTGAATAATTTCATTCTATGAGTAGAGTGTTCTGTAAATGATGTTATAAAGTAAGTTCAACGACTTAAAAGGCCCATCCCATTAAAGGGAGGATAGATCTCGGTAGAGAAATTTCCTCCTCTGCCTTGTACCTCTAACCCCTCACTACTCCATACAGGGTTTTTGTGGAACACATAGGCCACGCCTCACTCCAGGTGGACACCTCGTCAATACTGGAGGAATACCTGCAGGTGGTGGCAGCTACACTGAATGTGGCCCCTGCTGTGGTTAGTGGCAAATGGACAGGCAACTCCTCCAGTGGAGAAGTTTGAACGCTGTTTTCCAGAGACATGATGTAAACTTCAAGCCTCGGCTGATGATCAAGTTGTGTAGTGTAGTATAGTTGTGTAGGTTGTGTAGTTGTCGCAAACTATCTATAATGAAGGGAGGGACTCCAGCAGTACAGAGAAGGAGGTGTGCCACTTGTATCACTATTGCCCTCGGATCAGGGGACAGGTCATTATGAAGTTCTTGAGTAATGCATGAGATGAATGCATTATAGATGGGCATTCTCCTCAGGTGAATGTATCATAGATGGGAGTATAGTCTATGGCATGATGCCTAAAATTAGGCAATTAGAAGTCTCAGGTTGTCACTTTTTTTCATTTGTTTGTGTTTTGTTTTTGTTTTTAATTTCAGAGAGAGAGGGAGAGAGAGAGAGAGAGAGAGAGAGAGAGAGAGAGAGAGAGATGGTGGGGAAGAAGGGCAGAGGGAGAGAGAGAGAATCTCAAGGAGGCTCCACACTCAGCTCAGAGCCAGACACAGGGCTCAATCCCATGACCCTGGGAACAGGACCTAAATCAAAATCAAGAGTGGGACACTCAACCGACTGAGCCACCCAGGTGCCCCAGGTTGTCACTTTTGGTGCCTTGAATGGGACATGGTGGTCTGTCCCAGGAGCATAGCAGCAGAATTTAGCACTTGTATCAGTCTTCTTTGATTAAGACATTATCAGCCCTCTCCCATCCTGGCCACTGACCCCCTCAACCACCACCACAGTGGATCCTAGTCAAGCACTAAGTCTGCTCTTTGTACTTAGGTTAGTTCCACCCAAGCATCAAGAGCTATGAAGTTCATTGGGAAGATCTCCAAGGACAGTTTTTGCTGCCTGCAATCCAGCAGTCATGATAGGTTATCTATCCACCTGCCAGCTTTGGTTCCCTGATATGCAAATGATTTAGAATTAGAAGCACACAAAAAATAGCTGTATTACTGACACCCCTGCCTCTGATCTCAGTTCCCTTCATATCATTCTTTTTTTAAAAAAAAAATTCACGTTTTTATTTATTTTTGAGACAGAGAGAAAGCCTGAGCTGGGGAGAGGCAGACAGAGAGGGAGACAAAAACTGAAGCTGGCTTTGTGCTGACAGCAGAGAGCTCAATGTGGTGCTCAAACTCATGAGCAATGAGATCATGACCTGAGCTGTAGTCAGACGACACCCAGGTGCCCCCCTTCATATCATTCTTTATAACATTATGCAAATCTGATCATACCCAGGCTCAATTTAAAAAAAAGCCTTTCCAGAACCTATTGGATCAGATCCAAATCTCTTGGCATGGCAGGCAAGTCCCTTTAAGAAAGCCCATATAATCTCATGAAAGCTTTTTGCAGAGGATACTTTTGGCCCTCACAAAACAGTCATCCCTGCTTCCTTGATGGCAAAGGTTTTACAAATTTTATTTATTATTTCAATCCTGTCCTCTCATAAATTCAGAGATGGAGGTCCCTTCACAGCCCAAAGGGATATACATATTACTATGATTGGTCTAATGCCTCTTCCATCCCTCTTGCCATGATTTATTTAGTAGTAGAGCTCTGGGCCCAGTTAGAAGTGAGGGAAAGTTGGCTGGGGCACTTCTGGGAAAACCTTTCTGCCTCTGAACATGGTTGTTGAAGATGTGGTATCTGCTGTTGCAGCAGCCAAACACAGTCTATGAGAATGAATTCCAACACACCAAGGATTGGGGAACAGCGAGATGGAAAGAAGCT
This sequence comes from Herpailurus yagouaroundi, assembly GCF_014898765.1. Lineage (NCBI taxonomy): Eukaryota > Metazoa > Chordata > Mammalia > Carnivora > Felidae > Herpailurus > Herpailurus yagouaroundi. Next base: position 521,436 of record NW_024412728.1, on the reverse strand, counting down.
AGATCCTCGATGGCATCATCAAGCCACCAAATTAACCCAGAACCTTTTGTCTGGAAACCTTTTAAACCCAAAAACTTTGCACTTGCAGCCACAAACATTCTGACTGATAAATGTGCATAATACAATCTTTAAGAATTCACCTCTTTCCTTCTACTTAATGCCTGCAGTGGTCTCTCTCACACCTCCAGGCTCTTGCATGTAGTAGTGCCCTCTGCCTGGAGTGCTTCCTCCCTGCTTTTTGACCTGTAAACTCCAGTCATTCTTCCTGTCCAGCTTGGGTGTAGCCTCCTCTGTGAAGTCTTTGCAGTATCCCCCTCCCCCCCCCTACACACCCCAGGCAGACCCAAGGAAGCCACTCCTGTATTCCCACTGTTCCTCATTGCTCTAATCTCTATGGGAGCAGTGCTTCTATATGTGGAACACATAAGAACTTCCCCATCTTCTCTTACCAAAATCATTTTATGAAAAAAAATTTCTAAACCTTCTTTTATTAATCTATCTGATGGAATAATTCAAGCATCCCATCAAAACTTATTTTGAGGAGCAAATATAAGTTTGTAAAACACTTAAAATTTTAAATTAAAAAATGCTTTTCATATAGAATGTTTCAAACATATTTAAAAGGAGAATGTTGTAATAGACTCCATTGTATACATTTATACATTGTATACATTTATATGCCTGTGGCATATAAATGTATGACCAGTCTTGGTTCATCCACTGCCAGCCCCATCTGCCCCATTGTTTTGAGGCAGCCTCAAACATTGTGCCATTTCTCTCATTAATATTTTACTCTGATCTCCAAGAGTAACAGCTCTCTTTTTAAAAAATATAACCACAATATCATTATCACACCTCAAACTATCTACATTTATTCCTTCATGATATCATTAAATAGCAAGTCAGGGTCAAAGAATTAATTTTCTGATTGTTTTACACACACATATACAGTTTCTTGGAAAATCAAGAAATAAGATCCATATATTGTAATTGGTTGATATATCTCCAGTCCTTTTGAAAAGTTATTTAGATTTTATTTATGCCTGTGTCCTACTTTATGCTATTCTTTTCTAACTTAGCCAGGATTTTTTTTCTTCTCAGCATTCCTAATGGAACTAGTGTTTGAATGGCAGGGCCACTTGCCCATGCAAGGGGACCTAGAGGACAGGCTTCAGACAGTAATCTGTAGGCTGCAGTAAGCAAAATCTCTTTAAAAAAATTTTTTTTTCAAGCTTATTCATTTTCAGAGACAGAGACAAAGTATGAGTGGGAGAGGGTCAGAGAGAGAGGGAGACACAGAATCCAAAGCAGGCTCCAGGCTCCAACTTGTCAAAACAGAGCCTGACGCAGGGCTTAAACTCATAAACCGTGAGATCACGACCTGAGCTGAAGTTGGACACTTAACCAACTGAGCCACCAAAGCACCCCAAGCAAAACCTTTTTTAAAGAGAAAGTGGTAAAGTTTCAAAAGCTCTTCTGAACACAAAAGAAAAGGTGGTTTCTTTCTCTCTCTCTCTTTTTCTTTCTCTCTCTCTCTCTTTCTTTCCTTCATTGTCTTTTTATTTTTTAATTACAGTGCCTCTAACTATATCTCAGTTTCTTCAACTTCTGAATTTTGTCAGTTCATTTATGGGGGCAAATCTCTATCAAAATCTATACGAAGAAAACCCTCCTACATTTGTGGTATGAGTATGAAATTGTTCAATTTCTGTAGGAGGCAATTGGCTGAGTCCATCAAAATTACAAATTCCCTTTTACTCAGCAAAGCCACTTCTGTGAATTTTCCCTACAACATACTCAATCATGTGTGACATGGCTCCTGTACAAGATGGTTTGCTGCAGCATTGTTCATGCAAAAGGATAGAAATAACTAAAATGGCCATCAATAGGAGGTCATTTTTAAAAATTATGATATTTCTATACCACGGAATGCTTAGCAATTGTAAAAACTATATGTAAGCTCTTGATGTACTGATATCAAAAAGTGGGAAACTGAATAGTACATCCACATACACACAACACGCTTGTTTTTGTTTAAAAAACAAAAAAGTATGTTTGTATGTGTATATTATAAATTTGTTTGTATATACACAGAAGGATATAAGAATATCAGAAAGATAAATAGCCCATTGGCAGCATTGCTTCTGGGGAAAGGAACCGGATGGCCTGAGAATCTGGTGGGAGAGAAGATTCACTTTCAGATCTTTTTAAGTTTGACCCATAGGAATGTATTACCTATTCAAAATAAATTAAGATGATCTACATATAAAACTTAATACTTAAAAGGCTGAGTCAAGGGATTAGGAGTGATCTCTTGCAGAACTCAAATGCTACAGTTGACCATGACCCCCTTACATGCTCCCTCCATGGGCCTCAAAGACACCTGGCTCCCCTGGCTCCTTTCTGCTAACTCAGCTCCTATGCTGACAACTCTACCCGTCTTCCTCACATGGATGCTCCTCAGGGCTCAGCCTGGGCCTCTTCTCTTAGTCATTCTACACCAGTGTCTCTTTCTCATTCCTCCCCTATGGGACTTTATGGCACATGGTTCTCATGTGCCTGGGCAAAGCCTCTATGTTGTTTATTTATTCCATTGTATTCCACTCCTAATTCTATTTATCTCTTCCTGGGCAGTCATTCTAATGTGCTCCATGTTTTTCCTTTTGCTTGAAAGTGTTTTATAAATTGTATTGCTCTTTTGTGTGCATATACTCTTATCTTAAATAAATGGTATCAAAATAATATTTTATAAATCTCATTCTACTTCTTATTTTTTCATTCAGTACTATGTTTTTAAGATCCATCAGCGGGATAGAAGGAACATACTTAAAGATCATAAAAGCCATTTATGAAAAGCCCACAGCTAACATCATCCTCAACGGGGAAAAACTGAGAGCTTTTTCCCTGAGATCAGGAACACGACAGGGATGCCCACTCTCACCGCTGTTGTTTAACATAGTGCTGGAAGTTCTAGCATCAGCAATCAGACAACAAAAGGAAATCAAAGGCATCAAAATTGGCAAAGATGAAGTCAAGCTTTCGCTTTTTGCAGATGACATGATATTATACATGGAAAATCCGATAGACTCCATCAAAAGTCTGCTAGAACTGATACATGAATTCAGCAAAGTTGCAGGATACAAAATCAATGTACAGAAATCAGTTGCATTCTTATACACTAACAATGAAGCAACAGAAAGACAAATAAAGAAACTGATCCCATTCACAATTGCACCAAGAAGCATAAAATACCTAGGAATAAATCTAACCAAAGATGTAAA
>NW_024412728.1:463361-517755 GCF_014898765.1 Herpailurus yagouaroundi | reverse complement strand
AGGGGATAACATTATCAGAGGTTCATTTTGAAAAGGTTATACTGTCTGCAGTGTGAAAGATTGATTGGAGTGGACCAGGGTGAAGGCCAAGGGGTCCTGGATTATTCTAGGCAAGACGTGAATTAGGAGAGTTGATGGAGGAGATGGAAAGACATTGTCAGATTTGAGAAATATTAGGGAGTAAAGTCCATGGATTGAATATAGGTATAAAAGAGAGAAAGAGGGGCGCCTGGGTGGCTCTGTTGGTTAAGCGTCTGACTTTGGCTCAGGTCATGATCTCTCAGGTCGTGAGTTCGAGCCCCGCGTCGGGCTCTGTGCTGACAGCTCAGAGCCTGGAGCCTGTTTCGGATTCTGTGTCTCCCTCTCTCTGACCCTCCCCCGTTAATGCTCTGTCTCTCTCTGTCTCAAAAATAAATAAACGTTAAAATAAATAAATAAAAGAGAGAAAGAGGCACCAAGGTGGACCCCAAGAAATTGGGCTTGTCCAGCTGGACAGTGATGGGCAGTTTTCTGAGAGAAGGAATGCCCAAAGAGGTCTGTTTTGGTGGCAAGGCAAGGAGGGAGGTTTTTGATGTGTAAATTATTTTTTTAATGTTAATAATAACAAATTATTACTTGTGTGAGTGTGTACGTGCGTGCGTGTGTGTGTGTGTGTGTGTGTGTGTGTGTGTGTATAGAGGAGAGAATTGCTTATTGTTTGAAGTTTTTAACTTTTGGGGTGGTTTGTTACACAGCATTACATAGTACTGAATGAAAACAATGGATTTTCACCACATTTGAAGGTTTTGTTTGATAAAGTATGACTTAAAGTATATACTATGTGGCATATACTATCTCTAATTTAGCAGACCTGTGATGTCACCTCAAAAAAATGGGCAGTCACCCACTAGAGCAGATTAAACTTATGTATAAGGAGAGGCCTGGAAAGACATCCCAAGCCTACTAACATACTGTGGACAAAGAAGACAAACGGTAATCACTGGTGAGAACCTCATATAGGAAGCTATAACTGTGAGTGTTCCAAATTGCAGTGACTAATTTGCTATCCAGCTGCTTCTTACACAGGCATCTCTATGGAACGATGCTTCAAGTGGTATAGGAATTTATTTAATGTCTGTTGATAATGGGGACTGTTGATAATGGGGACAGTATTTCTCTGATATAGAAATATCAACTTGCCCCCATAAATCATAGGGTTTTGTGAAGATCAAAGGAAATAATGTGGAAAAGGTTTTGAGAGCACAAAAGAACTATGCAGATGTATAAGGGATTATGTATTAGTTTTGTCATGGTGACAAAAACTCCACACTCTTAAGGGCTCACAACACTCAAGGTTTACCCTTTGCTCACGCTGTATATTACAGTTTGGCCGTGGCTCTCCCTCTGTCATCTCACACTAGGACCCAGATGGAGTCATAGAGAACCATACACTGGCTTTCAAAGCTACTTCCTGGAAGTAACACATATCACTTCTGTTCACATTTCATTGAGTAGAGCAGGGACGTGGCTAAACTTGGCATGAAGAGGTAAGAAAGTATAATACTCCCATATTTTTGCTTGTTCCATTGTACTTTCTTCCTTCCTGATGTTCCAGGTTTCCTTCTTTTATCACATCCTTTCTATTTTAATTCAGTTTAGGGTAGGAATGCTGATGACAAATTCTCTTAGTTCTTCTAGGAATATCTTGGTTTCCCCTTCATTCCCAATGGATATTTTTCATGGATGTTGAATAGTGGGCGGACAGTTCTTTTCCTTCAGCACTTGAAAAATGTTGTGCCACTTTCTTCTGGTGTCCATGGTTTCTGTCATTTGAATTATTTTTCCCCCATAGGTGATGTGTCATTTCTTGCTGCTTTCAAAATTTTTTGTCTTTGGTTTTCAGGAGCTACACTGTAATGTGTTTTGACATAGATTTGAGTTTACTTTGTGGCTTGCTCAGCCTTTTAAACCTGTAAGTTTATGTATTTTGCCAAATATAGGAAATTTTCAGCCATTATTTGTTCAAGTTCTTTTTTAGTTGCACTCTGATTTTCCACTCTTACTGGGACCCCAGTGACACAAAAGTTAGATATTTTGTTATAATCACAGAGGTCCTTTCTGTTCTGCTGTTGAGCCTATCCAATGAACTTTTTATTTTGGTTATGGTATTTTCTGCTTTTAAAAATGAGCTCTGTAGTGGGGGCCCTTTACTGTTGGGCAGGGATGAAAGTCTGTGATCCTCACTGAGTCTTCTCTGCTGTCGCCTCTAAAAGGGAGAGGAGGCGTTTAAGGTATCAGAGAGCCAAGTATCAGAGGAAGTCTAGGCTCCTCACTCAGCCTTTGCTGATTGGAGTGGAGTAGCATTTGTTTTCCCCCTGGTGTTTGGCTGGGCTAGGCCATTATTATTTCATTTTTCTGTCTTGTTAAAGTTATTACTCTTAAAAATATAAAATTAGTTAAGCTTATTATAAAAACTAAAGTATACAGAGAAGCATACAGTACAAAATAAAACTTCCTTTCCTCCACCATTTGTAGACCTCTTTGATTTACTCCAGATACTGTTCTATAGCATTCACACAGGTCTACCTACTCATATGCATGTGTACACATAGGCACATATATATGTATTTATGGGCATATATACACTACTCAAATGCTCCAGTCTCTTTGCTTCTCTGTTTGGTGGTTTTCTCTAGTGCTATGAGAGGTCACTTAGCCATTTAAGGAAGACTATAAGTGCCAAGGAATTAATACCTCCAAGGGCAAGCCCCCACCAGTGAGGGATAGGAGTTGGTGGGTGCTATGAACTGGATGATTTGTCCCCTCACCCAAAAAGTCATATGTTGAAGCCCTAATCCCCCATGGGATGGTATTTGGAAGTGGGGCCTTTGAGAGGTAATTAGGTTTAGGTGAGGTCAGGAGGGTGAGCCCCCATGATAGGATTAGTGTCCTTAGGAGGAAGAGACCAGAACTCTGTGCTCTGTGTCTGCAATGTGAGGACAAAGCAAGAAGGCAGCCCTGTGCAAACCTTCAAGAGGGCTCTCACCAGACACCAAATCTGCCAAGACCTTGATTTTGGACTTCCCAGCCTCCAGAACTGTGAGAAAGAATTGTTTGTTGTTTAAGTCATCCAGCCTGTGGTATTTTGTTATGACGGTCCAAGCTGACTAAAATGGTGGGAAATAACTTCTTTATCTCTTAGGGGGACAAATCTGAGGAGAACTCTATACAGTTCCTTAGATGGCTCTCCAAAGTTTTAAGTCCCAGTGTTCCCCAACAGTAGTCCACAAATTAACATACACACCATTGGCTTTTTTTCCTTCCCTGTCTCACTCCTCCCAGCCCTTCACTTGTACTTCCTGGGCTCCCCTCCCAAGGAAATTACTTCTATGTAAGTCCTTGTCTCAGGGCATGTTATTGGGAAACCCTCAGCCCTCATGAAAACTCCATCATTTTCATGGCTCTTCACCATGATTAATGAACATTTCACTGTCTTCTTTTCCTTTCTTCTGCTTTTCTTTCCTTCCTTCCATTTCTTTTTTAAAAATTTAATTTATTTTTTTAAATTTACATCCAAGTTAGTTAGCATATAGTGCAACATTGATTTCAGGAGTAGATGTCTTAATGTCCCTTACCCATTTAGCCCATCCCCCTCCCCCAATCCCTCCAGTAACGCTCTGTTTGTTCTCCATATTTAAGAGTCTCTTATGTTTTGTCCTGATCCCTGTTTTTTATATTATTTTTGCTTCCCTTCCCTATGTTCATCTGTCTTGTATCTTAAAGCCTCATATGAGTGAGGTCATATGATATCTGTCTTTCTCTGATTAATTTTGTTTAGCATAATACCCTCTAGTTCCATCCACGTACTTGCAAATGGCAAGATTTCATTCTTTTTGATTGCCAAGCAATACTCCACTGTGTATATATATATATATACCACATCTTCTTTATCCATTCATCCATCGATGGATATTTGGGCTCTTTCCATACTTTGGTTATTGTTGATAGTGCTGCTATAAACATTGGGGTGCATGTGCCCCTTTGAAACAGCATACCTGTATCCCTTGGATAAATACCTCGTAGTGCAATTGTTGGGTTGTAGGGTGCTTTTATTTTTAATTTTTGAGGAACTTCTATACTGTTTTCCAGAGTGGCTGCACCAGTTTGCATTCCTACCAGCAGTTCAAAAGAGATCCTCTTTCTCCGCATCCTCACCAACATCTGTTGTTGCCTGAGTTGTTAATGTTAGCCATTCTGACAGGTGAGAGGTGGTATCTCATTGTGGTTTCAATTGGTATTTCCCTGATGATGAGTAATGTTGAGCATCTTTTCATGTGTCGGTTGGCCATCTGGATGTCTTCTTTGGAGAAGCGTCTATTCATGTCTTTTTCCCATTTCTTCCCTGGATTATTTATTTTTTGGGTGTTGAGTTTAAGTTCTTTATAGATTTTGGATCCTTCCTTCCATTTCAAACAAGGTAATGGAAACCCTGTACACATCTTTGCACACCTGTACAAATATATCCATGTAGGATAAATTCTTAGGGGTAGAATTGCCAGGGAAAATTATGCACATTTAATATTTTCATAGACACTGCCATTTCCTTAAAAAATCTGTTTACACATATTTGAGAAAAATTCTACACATTCTCACCTCATTTCCTGGTCCTGTCACATAAATTCTCTTTGGAGTTTCCCCCAGGTGCCTGCTCTATGACTTCCTCACTCTATGACCAGCCCCCATTTCAGTAGCCCAGAGGCCCCAAGTTCTAACTTCCTTGTACTGGACCTTGAGGGTGAGGAGCTTTCTGGTCCTTAACAGGAATTCTATCACTACAGGTTTCCTCTGGAGGCTCCTGAAGGCCCTGGTTTAGTTTAGCCCTGCTTTAAAACTTGAATAATGTATGGACCCTTTTGAAAGAAATACAATCCTCATGGACTTGACTTAAATTATTTTTATAATTTAAATGTGTGCAAACCATGCATGCAAATCCAGCTAACTCTGAATTCCTTATGCTTCAATACTTGAGCAGTTAGGGGCACCTGGGTGGCTCAGTCTGTTAAGCGTCTGACTTCAGCTCAGGTCATGATCTCACAGTTTGTGAGTTCAAGCCTGGTGTTGGGCCCTGTGCTGACAGCCCAGAACCTGCAACCTGTTTCAGATTCTGTGTCTCCCTCTCTCTCTGCCCCTCCCCTGCTTGTGCTTTGTCTATCTCTCAAAAATAAATAAACATTAAAAAATTAAAAAAAAATACTTGAGCAGTTATAAAGCTGTAGAAACAAAACAAAGTAGAAATAAATCCACATAAAAGTAAAAAGGCAATTTGAAGTAACTAATTTGATGTGATGAGTAGCTGTTTTTCTGAAATGAAGCTGCTTCTGGCAACATAAACACATACTGCCTAATTCAGGTTCTTTTGAAATTGACACAATATTCCACTGTGTGCCCAGTGATGACTCAGTTCTCCCCATACTTGTGTCTATTCAAATTGCTCAGAAATCTTTGTCAGTACATGTCTTCTGGACTTCACTTAGTACAAATGCAGCCCAGACAGTTACAGAAGAACTAACTTGACCATAAAAAGCTAAACACAAACATAAACAAACACAGACACATACTAGCCCTGTATGTATGTAAGATCTGTTACATATGATCCAGAAAATGCTTATAACACTTTTAAAAAATCACCAATGAAACAAAAAAATGGAATTTAATCATTTTCACAGGGCATCATGGGTTGTCAGGAGTCCAGGGACCTCAGTTTGAGAAATACTATCCTAGTAGTGACCTTGACTTCCAGTGTGACCTTGAGCAAATCTTTTGCCATTGTTGGATCTCTGTACATTCTTTGTACACAAACAATGATTTTGTGGGAGGTGACAATGTATTCTTGGGAGGTGAAGGAAGTTAGAGTCTTTTTGAGGACTAAAAGGAAAGGACAAGGCTTTTTACAGACCCTAGATTTGGGAAAATAATGATGGCTAAGACCCTACTGTCTAGCTTTGGCTTTGGAGTTAAAAGGCTTAGGGTTTGAATTCCAGATCTGCCAGTTGCTGTGTATGTCTGTGAGCAAGTTGACTTCTCCTGTTTCTGCCCCTGTAAAAGTGGGCATATATCAAAACGCTACATCACAGAGCTGTGGTGAGGACCAAATAAGGTGACTCAGGAAAGTGATGAGGGCAGAGCCTAGCCTTAACAAGGTTCAGTAATCAGCAGTGTTTTCAGAAAGAGGCCAAGGGCTGCAAAGGACAACAGAAAAGAGAAAGTAAAGATTCTGAGATTCTGTCTATAAATAGCAGTATTTCTGATACATGGCTGTCGGGAAATTTCACCCTAATGAGACCTGCAGCAACCCTGTCAGCTTCCACTCAGCCTTTCTCATTTCTCCTTGCCTATCTGCCTTTCCAGGCCCAGGCTGGAATCTCTTTCCCCCACCCCCAGGCTTTCACTTCTTTGTCCAGCCAATAATATTGGTCAGCCGTGAAGGGAGCGCCCCCCTGTGGTCACCCTGTTCACTGCAGGGACCATGAGCCTCACAAAAGAGATGAAAGGTAGAGTTTTCCAGGGGGAGCAAGACTCAGGTAGCTCAGGTGAGTGTCTAGCCCCACAGAGGCTGATATGGATCTCCCTCCTAGATACCTCCCCCTTTTGAAGAAGAAAGAGAGAGGTAAAGGAATTTAGGAGAGGCCTGGGTGGGAAGCAGTAACTCCTCAAGATCTGAGGCAAGTTACAACCTCTCCAGGTCTGGTTCCCCTTTCATGAGGAGCCCTGCGTCTCGCACCTCAAAGGCTCCAAGGAGACAACCAAATGATGTGAAAATACCAGAAAAATATCTAGCACATACACTGCTCTTCTATAGGATCTCAGCATTTCCTCCTGGCATTCCAGGCTGGGGGAGGGAGGTGAAATACTGGCTAGATGTGGCCGGGATAAACTTGGAATCAACCCCTCCCTCCCCCCCAGCTGTTGCTCTGCCAGATGCTGCCAACACACTGCTGCCAGAAACCACCTTTAAAATCTAATCAAGCCATTTCCCAGCTCAGTACCCCAAGGCTCTTCCTCCTCACCTTCAGAATAAGCCAAACTACTAATGAGATTATCTCACCTCACTCTGCCTTTCTGGGTTTACTCACCTGGACAGACCCTGTCTTCCAGTCACAGCTGCAGTTCCCCATAAAGCATGTCTCCTTGCTATTGTTCCCTCAGCTTCTTCATGGGAGCGGCCCTGCCTCATCTCTGCAAATCTCTTTCTGACTTAAGGTCCAATTCAAGCTCCAACTCTTCCATGAAGTCTTCTTTGATCTTGACTCAGGAGGACCCGGTCTGCTCCTCCCCTGGGTATCCCCAGCTCCTTCCAGCTCCAATTATAGCAGGGGTCATCCTACCTTCCATGATTACATACATACACATACACATTCATATACATATATATATACATATATATATGCATATATATATGTATATATATATATGCATATATATGCCTCGTTCCTCCTCTAGACTGTAAATGCCTAAAGGACATGGAGCGGGTTGGGTTCCTCAATGTATCTCTCATAGCACTTACTTTCAGAGCACAAACAGTAACTATGGAAATCAATTGGGAGGTGGAAATCAAGAGACCCAAGTGACACACGAGGGAGCCAAAGAGGGAGATCACATTAGTGGAATTTGGTTGGTTGCTTCCATGAAAAGGGTTTGTGCTTTACAGATGCCATCTCATATTATCATCCCTACAGACTCCAGGGGCAGGCATTACCATGTCCATCTTACCGGTGAGGGAACTGGGATGTACTAGGACTCAGTATAAGAAACTAGATGGTAAGTGGCAATGTCAAGCCTCACCTCTGAGAGGCCAGCCCTTGCTTTCTTCCCTCCCTGTTTGGTACTCTGCCTACTCTCAGTGCTGTGAGAGGCGTGGTCAGTACCTCTCTCCCTGCGCCACGCCTCCAAGCCTAATCAGTCACCTTTGGCTTTAAAGATCATATTTTCCAAACTAAGAATTTGTGCACACTGACAAGGACATTTGATTTCAGAGGTGGCAAGTCAGCATATGTTTAAAGTTGGGGCTGTTCTTGAAAACTAAGGGTGTCTTTTGCAAAATCCTTAAAGAAGTGAATTCTTAGGGACCCACAAGGCGGCCTCCAACGGCCTGCAGCCAGTCAAGCTAATCTCTTTTCCCTTGCCTGGATTCTCCCCCACTTGGCAGGACCAGACATCCCCTGCTTAAGTAAGCCCTCAGCCACAGCTAGCCAATGCTGCTTTCCCCTTACGCTGCCTCCCTCATCTCCCTTTGTCTGGGGTCTCTTTGTCTGTGGTCTCCCTTTGGTTCAGTTTTGAAGCCCTTTGCCCCCTCCCCTCCTTTCTTTTGGTCTGGCAGCTCCCTCCCTCTCTGTGGGACTGCGGCAGTGGCTTGGGGGAGGGGAGTGGGGCTGGGTTGCCATGGTCACGTCGAAGCCGGCCGCAGCTGGCTAGGGCAGCTGCTCCCAACCCCCGGATGGGCGGACAAAGCCAGGCGTCCTTGGCAGTCCCAGACCTGGAACCCCAAAGGCCTGAGACGGGGGGACTGGGGCCCAGGAGAACCCTGAGCTGGAGGTGAGAGGGCAGAAGCCAGAGCTAAACTGGGACGGCAGCAGTGAGGACTGGAGCTGCGCCCATCCCTCACGGGGAGGGACTGCTCTTGGCTGTTGGTGTGGGAGGGAGGCAGCCTGGCCACTGCAGGAGGAGGGGAAGGATGGGGAGTGCCGCTGGGGACCGTGGTGGTGCCTCAAATGGGCTGAGGGACTAGGATGTCCCCAGGGGGAGGTCTGGGGTCTCTGTGTCCTGTCACCCAGAAACAGGTTTGACTCAGACATTAGGCCTCTGTCTCCCCTGGTCTGTCTCTCCATTGCCCCTTCCTTTCCTAGCTGCTTACACTTGTCATCTCCCTCTGTCCCTTCATTTCAAACCTTAGGCCTCAGTCTCCCTCCTCTTCTCTATCTCTTGGTTTCACTCCAACCCCTTTATTTTTCTCCTTTGCCCTTGTTTCTGGTCTGCCCACCTCTTAGGGCTCCACACTTTCCTGCCCTCCTTTCTGAGTGCCCCCAATGACTCCCTGTCTCCACTCCAGTTTGTTGCTCTTTCCAGCAAACTTACCCCCTCGTGCTGTTGTGTGCCCTCATCCCCCCCGCCCCCATGTCCTCTCTGATTCATGGTTCCGCTGGTCCATTGAGTTCCATCCCCACCATCCCATCTTTCCCCACCCCCCAGGCCACCCACAACTGAAGTGCTTCGTTTTTCTCCCCATACTATGTCATCTCTCTCCACTCCGTCCACTTCTGGGCCTCAGTTTCCCATTTCTACTTGGGGATATCACGGCCTGACTCGTGGTTGCAGCCTTGCGCCCCTGTGCCCGTCAGTTCTCAGTCTTCCCAGCTGCTGACCCGGCCTACTTGCTCCAGAGGCAGCTGCATCTCCTGGGAAGGGGAATGCAGCTAGTGTGTGTGGGACCTTCTGGTCCATCCTCCCTCTCACTGGTCCTGCTGGGCTTCCCTGCGGTGGCCTGAAGCTGCTTCTCTCTCCTACGTGCCTCTCCTCACGTTTTTTGAGCTGTTTCCCCTCCTCTCCTTCCTGGGTAGCAGGAAGCCTTTGGCCTGAAGGGGAGGGAATCCTGGATAGGAGGGCATGGATGTGGAAGGAGTGGAGGTTCCTTTGGGGGCTCAGGAAGACATGGGGTTCTCTGGAGTTGGGAGTGATGCAGCAGATGTGGGATGGGCTCCAGGGCCATGCAAGGCTGTGTGGACTCAGTCTTTGGCACTGTTCTGGGGGCCCCTGGATGGCTGGGATTTCCCTCTCTGGCCCCTGGGAATCTCGGCTCAGAGCCCCGCATTCCAGCCGGCTCCAGCCCCCTTTCCGCTGTCACTTGACTCCGCTGGGCCCCAGCCCTGCATCCCTCCCACTCCTCCAGCTTTGGGCTGGGGCGAGGTGGGCATCACTGACCAGGAATTTCTCTTGGGGGAGACCAGGAGGCAAGAGTTTCAGGATTCTATGGTTTCGTCATTCTCCCCAGGGGACCCCTCGGTCTGGCCTCGCCACGTCACCTGGCCGGGAGTGTGGGTCTGGGGTGTGGAATGTCCCAGCGGGGTGTGAGGGGCTGCCGCTCCTTCCCTGAGGCGTCTGGCTGCGGCCCAGCCCCGCTTGCCAGCCCGGGGCTTCCTCCGAGCACAGTCCCTGGAAGGAGGAGCCGAGAGTCGGCCCAGGTGAGGTTACTGGGGAAACCTAGGCCCCGCCCCCGGCCCGGCTCCACCCCCAGCCCAGCCTCCCCGGGGCCCAGACACCCCGGCGGCTGTCTCCAGAGGGGTACGTGCTCTTGGGGACCCCTGGGGATTTGGTCGGACGGGACGGTGGGAAGAGGCAATTCTCCGAGTGACCATGGGGCTGTCTATTAGTGTCTTAGCAGTCGGGCGTCCTTGGATCAGTGTGTTCTGGGGGTTTGGAGCTCTTGCCCATATGTGCCTTAGCCTCTCCCGAGGGCCAACTTCTTCCTGGTAGTACTTTTGTGTACTTATCTGGTTAGGACTTCGTGTTTCTTTCTTGGGACTGTTGTCTGGGACTGCACGTAGGGTGCGAGCTGATATCTGCTGTGAGGTGCAGTGAGGCGGAGATCTGCAATGGACTTAGAGATCGTTCTGAGCCGGTGACATTGATAGGTGGCTGGCAGGTGTGGAGAAGCGGTGTCCTGAGGCCTCTCACCAGAGCTCCTCTGTCCTGCCCACCTCACCCCGCCTCCTTGCATCCATCTTCCCTGGGACTCCTGGTCCTGGTCCTGGTCCTTCTAGGCTGTGTCCGATTTTCTCTTTGCCTCTATCCCCCTCAAGCCCCTCGCCTTGTACAGGCCTATCCCTGCCAGTGGTCAGAGTCTCAACCCCGCCAGGGCCAGAGCTGACTGGGCCTGAAGAAGGCTTGCCCTGAGGATTCCCGGGTTTTGAGCAGGAAGCCCAAAAGAACCGGTGTCTGGGAGTCTGGGCCCCAGGGTCCTTGAGAGGACTGAGGGGGGGTGGGGTGGGTGGAAGTAGAGAATGGGGCGAGGAGAAAGTGGGGGGCCATCAGGCTCTGGGAAAATCTGGGTTGGGGTGTACAGGACAGGAGGCAGGAGAGTGCCAGAGAGAAGCAAAAGTTGGTGGTGTGAAAAATGTGGGTCTTGGGGGCCTGGTTGGACAGGTGAGCCTGCCCCCTTCCTCCATCCAAACTCCTGCTGCTGGGTTGGGCACCGGCCTGTGGGAACCTGCTCCTTCCCTGTGCCCTGGGGCTGCCCCCTTCACCTCCCTCTCCAGGAACTGAGCCCAGAAAGGGGGAGTAGGGAGGGAACCATCCCCTCCTGGGGCCTGGATTTGTGGGAGGCCCCAAGCAGGGCCTCAGCTTTGACTGTTCCCTTTAGTGGGGACCGCGGGGGTTGGGCCGCGCGGGTAGGCGGAGGGGGCTGGGCACGCCGCGTTGAGGGGACAGCTGGGTGGTTACCTGGGGGAGGCCGGGGCGCACAGGGGAATGCGGGGTGGGCGTGGCAGCCTAGGGGAGCGCGCGGCCCGGAGGGCGGTGCCGGGCGTGGGAGCGGCGGGTACAACGCGGTCCTTGGAGGGGGAAGGGCGGCAACCCGGGAGGGCGGGAGGGGGAGCCGGGCTAGGGGGAGGCGGCGCCTGGGCCCGAGCCGCCCCAGCCCTGGCTCCTCTCCCCGGAACAGGCCCCCGACAGCTGCGCGCGGGAGCCGCCTCCCGACACCCGAGCCTCGCCGGCGCCTCCCCGCTCCCGGCTCCTGGCTCCCTGCGCCTCCCCCGCCCCTCGCCCAGCAGCCGAGGAGGCCCCGCTCCGGGGTCGCACGCAGGGGTCTTCCGGGAAGAGCGATGAGAGGTAGGGGGCGCGGCCGGAGGACCCCTGCGGGACGGAGGGGCGGAGGCAGAGGCCTGGGGCTCCGGGGGAGGCGCGGCGGCCGGGTAAGGGCCTGGCGGCGCTGTTCTTGGTTGTCCAGCCCCGCCAGGCGTGATCCTGCGGCACCCCCCCCCCGCCCCCAGCGCTCTGGCTTACTGTCTGAATATGGGGGGAACCCCCTGATCTCCGCGAAAGTGTGTTCCAGCCTTGAGGAAGGACCCCTTTTACTCAGTGTGAAGGAACTGACCCACAGGAAGACAGGTGCTTGTGTGTGGTCTCACTGAATCATCTCGGCCCTCTGGAGAAGTGGGCCTGCCCTCCCACCAGGCCAGTCCCTGTGGGCATCTGCTAACTGCTACGCCTCCACTCAGCTCCCAGTTGGGCAGCCTGCCCCCGGCCCAGCAGAGGCCTTGACACCCTAACCTGCCAGTGACAGCCTCTGGATGTTCATTTGGTTCTGTCGTGAGAATGTGTCACTGCCCGGTGAGCACCATCCTCAGTGTCCCATCCCCCACTCCCTTCCGCACCCCTTCGCACCCCCTCCGGGTCAGACTTCACCCAGCCTTCATCGCACAGGTCCCCTGCTGGCTGGACCTTCCTTTCCAGCACCACCACTGCTATCCCCAGTCAGTGTCTGGTGCTGAGACTGCCTCTTGCCGCAGGCACTTAAGTGCATCCTGAGTTGAGTGCTACAGTGGACCCAGGTGAAAGCTGAGAGTATGGGAAAATGGAGCAGTGCCTCCTTATTCCCATTTCCTTCTGTTCCCCACCGCCTTGACTTCCCTCTGGCTTGGTCATGGTGTGTATTAAGGGGTGGGCCCCAGTGCTCTTGGGATGCTGTGCCTGAGACCTTGAGTGTGTGTGTCTCACACTGTCCTCTGATGGTAGGCTCGTGTGGTGTCTGTCATATTATGCTCACAGGTGTCTCAGGATGGCTATGTTTTGTTTTGTTTTGTTTTGTTTTTACAAACATTTTTGATAGTTTATTTATTTTGAGAGCGAGAGAGAGCAGGAGAGGGGCAGAGGGAGACAGAATCCCAGGCAGGCTCTGCGCTGTCAGCACAGAGCCCCATGCAGGACTTGAACTCATGAACTGTGAGATCGTGACCTGAGTCAAAATCAAGAGTTGGATGCGTAACTGACTGAGTCAACCCAGGCGCCCTGAAGATGGCTATTAACTAAGTGATGGGATTGGACTTTAAAGAAGGCCAATGTGTGGATGGAGTTGATGTGTGTGTGAGCATCTGCATTTGCCCCCGCTGGGAGTCCATGTGTGTAACAGATTTATGTGGATGTCACATGTGAGTGTCTCCGAAAGTGTGTGGAGAGTTGTCTGTTACAGAGGAGGGTGTGGGTGTGGGTGTGGGTGTGTATGCTACATCTAGCCCCAGTGTTTACGGGGCTCTGTCAGTAAGCTCTGTAAGCTGGCATGTCTGAGGTCTGTGTGTTTGGGAGGGGGTGGGTATACAGAGCTGTGTGGGTGTTGTCTGTGGTGGAGGGTGGGGGTGAGAGAAGAGAGGGAAGGACCTACAGCAATGTCCAGGTCTCTGCTTTGTAATTGGTTGAAATGGGGTGGGGTGGGGTGAGGTTAGGGGTAAGTCTTCTGGGCCTGTTCTTCATGAGTCTGACCCAGTGGAGAGAAATGAGGTGATTGGAGTGTTGGAGGGGTTGGATTGCCTCAGACATCTGTGTGTTTCTCTGCTTGGCTCTGTGCCCTGTGCTTCTGAGCCCGCTCTATTTACCTCTTGCTTTGTGTTTCTCGCCCCGTCTCCCCCTGCCTCCTATCCTCTGCCTGTCTTTGTATCTTTGCCCGGGGCTCCTCTAGCTCCGTCTGGCTCTGATGACTCATCTGGGATAGGCATGAAGGTTACCCACGGGAACAAGGGCCCCGCTGTTCCCGAGAGAGGTGGGGGTGGAGAGCGGCACCCAGGAATTCCAGGCCAGCCGCCTGGGACCTTGTAGCCTGCTCCCCTGCACGTGGCTCCTGGACCTCCAAGGGACCAGGTGTGATGCCTCTGGCTCTAGCTCTTCTTTGATGCCTGGGTGCCCCCCGCAACTCAGTCAGCCCCCTCAGCTGCTGCTTCAGAGCTGTGGGGTCTCAGCTGCCTCTTACATTCCTGCCCTAGAGCATTATGGGAGCAGCTGGAGGAGGACAAAGGGATGGGGGAGTGTCCCCCCACTCTTCCTACCTCCTGGGGTGACCTGGCCTTCCTGTCTTTAGACCCGCCCTCATCTCCAAGGCAACGCAGGCCTTTCCTAGCTCTGGGCTTTTCCTTCACAAGCAGCCACCTTCAGAAAGTGCGACCTTGGGGGACAGGATGTCTGGGTCTTAGGAAGGGAAGACAGAGCAGGGAGAGCTGGAATGGGATGCTTTGGAACTGATGGCAGATATGGCACTAGGGGTCTCGGGATTCCAGGACCTGGAGAACTCAGTGCAGTCCTCCAGGAAGAGGAGAGGTCAGAACAGTTTTTCCTGCCGCTGGGGCTGGGGAGGGTACATACCTGGATTCACAAGGAGATGCCAATTGGAATGGTTTTAGGCCACGCTTGCCACCTGGGCCCTGGTGAAGAAGAGCAGGGATTCTCAAACTTTGATGGGCACAGATCACCTGGGGATTATATTAAAATGAAGATTCTTTTTCTTTCCTCCAATTTTTTATTTAAATTCTAGTTATAGTTAACACATAGTGTAACTTTGGTTTCACGAGTAAAATTTAGTGATTCATCACTTACATATAGCACCCGGTGCTCATCATTACAAGTGCCCTCCCTTAATGTCCATCACCCATCCTGCCCATCCCTCCCCCACCCCCATCTCCCTCCATCAACCCTCAGTTTGTTTTCTATCATTAAAGTCTCTTTTGGTTTGCTTCCCTCCCTCTTTTTTCCACTTCCCATATGTTCATCTATTTTGTTTCCTAAATTCTGCCAGTTTGCCTTCCTACCAACAATGTAAGAGGGTTCCCCTTTCTCCAAAATGCAGATTCTGATTCAGCAGATCTAGGGTAGGGGTGAGATTCTGCCTTTCTCCTAAGATGCTGGTCCAGGGATTACACTGGGCTTAGTGCGGCTACAGAAGACAGTGAGATTGGAAGGCACTGGGGTCCCCCACTTCTCTTAGAATTCTGAGCTCCTAGGTGGAGAGGAGACCAGAGTTTAGGCCAGTGTTTGGCACATGGGAAGCATTCTAAAAATATAGCTGATGCTCTTAAACAATGACTGCTTTGTCACTTTCCTCCTATTATTCCCAAAGCAGCCCATTCTGTCTGTTGTTGGCTGTTGTGACTCTGTCTGTTGTGACTCAGTCTCCTTGATTGCCCTTTAACTTACCCTACTACTTACCACTTGTTTTGTCCCCTGCAGAAATGCTGCCTCCACCCCCTTAGGCCTGAGGAGTCAGGAGCTATGGGGCCAGGGGCCCTCTCATCTCTACTGCTGCTGTCGCTGCTCTTAGTGGCAACTGGAGATGCTGACATGAAAGGACATTTTGATCCTGGTAAGGAGACTGGCTCCTGGGTCCCTGAGGATGGGGCTTCGGGAGACAGAGTTCAGGGACCTTGACCCTCCGTGTGCCTGTGTTCACCCAGCCAAGTGCCGCTATGCCCTGGGCATGCAGGACAGGACCATTCCAGATGGGGACATCTCTGCCTCCAGCTCCTGGTCAGACTCTACTGCTGCTCGCCATAGCAGGTACCTGGAACCTCTGGGACTGCTCTGGAGGAACTTTCTGGGGCCTCTACTTGCCCTTCCAACTCCTCTGCCCATGCCAAGAGGCTTCTGGGAGGGCAAATGCCAATGAACTTCCCCACCCCCAATGCTGGGGGAGCTATAGATACGAGAGACAGAGACAGACCAGATGTTCCTTGTGATCTCTTGCCCCGTCCCAGGCTGGAGAGCAGCGACGGGGATGGGGCATGGTGTCCTGCAGGGCCTGTCTTTCCAAAGGAAGAGGAGTACCTGCAGGTGGATCTGCGGAGGCTGCACCTGGTAGCTTTGGTGGGCACCCAGGGGCGGCATGCTGGAGGCCTGGGCAAAGAGTTCTCCCCCAGCTACCGGCTACGTTACTCCCGAGATGGCCACCGCTGGATGGACTGGAGGGATCGCTGGGGTCAGGAGGTAAGGCTGGCAGGGGCAGCTCCCAGGAAAGGCTGGTTCTCCTCTCTTCCCCACTTTAAATGCCACCTGTCCACTGACGACTCTCCCAATTTATACCCTCTCTAGCCCAAGACTTTCCCTTGAGCTGCATCTAGTGTTGCAAACCTGACCACCTTCTAGGCCTTTCCACCTGGATGTCTAATGGGTTCTCAAACCTACCATAAATTTCCCTAGTTGAACTTGAATCCCATTCCCACCCCACAACTGCTCCTCTCCTAGCTCAGGCCAGTTGCTCAGGCCATAAGCTAAGATACCGCTCATTTCTCTGGTCTCTCACCTGCTAATTCCAAAGCACCAGCAAGGCCAGTCTGTTCTACCTCCATGATATTTCCTAAATCCAACCACTTGTCACCGCCTCTACCTCTACCACCCTAGGCCCTGCTCACACCATCCCCGGCTTAGATGAACACACTGGTCTCCGAACTGTTTTCCTGGCTCCTTTCTGTTTCCACCTGAAATCATATCTCCACCTAGTGGCTACAGACACTCTACCTGAGAAAATGCAAATCAGATGAGGCGTACTTGGCTTATAGCCCTCCACTGGCTTTCCGCTCTGCCAGAACAAAAGCTGAGTTCCGTCCTGGGTGCAGAAGCTTAGCTTGCCCTGGCTCTTGCCTGTATCCCCTACTTCTCTTTCCTGTTCTTGTTCCACCTGGGCCCACTGGTTTTCTTGCTGTTCCTGGAACAAGCAAGGGTTTGTCCCACAGCCTCAGGACATTTTTGCATGCTGTTCTCTGTGCCTGGAAAGCTTCTCCCCCAGATCCTCAGCTTCTCCTTCCACTCAGTTCTCCTCGAAATATCACCTCCTCAGAGAGCCCACCTCCCCCTACTCCAGCTCCACACCCTGCCTCTTGTTCTTCACAGCTGTTTTTCCTACTGGAATCTCAGTACTGCAAGGGGAGAGGGGAGGGACGGATGTTTACCACTGAGACCTTACATAGCTGGCACAGAGTAGGCACTCAACCAGTGCCTGCTGAGTGAACAGAGAGAATAGGGTAAAGGTGGGGGGAGCCAAAGCAGGGGTGCAGAGCTGTGAGGGACTGGATAGAATCTGTGCACAGCGGGATGGGTGGCTTAGAGACAAATGGAGACAGACAAAGAGTCGAGGCTGACACTGGTGGTAGAGGACAGACTGTCAGGCTGAGAGATGTGTCAGAGATCTTTGCTGTGGCCCCTTGTTTTACACATGCCTGGCTGTACCCCATATCCCTGTATGCTTAACACCACCCTTCATGAATCTCTCTGGCCACTGTGTGCTGGGCCAGGGAACAGCTGGTGACTGGGAAGTTAGATCCAACCTGTAGCCTTCCCACTCATGCACGCTGTTTCCTGGGCAACAGGTGATTTTAGGCAATGAGGACCCTGGGGGAGTGGTACTGAAGGACCTTGGACCCCCCATGGTGGCCCGACTGGTTCGCTTCTACCCCCGGGCTGACCGGGTCATGAGTGTCTGTCTGCGGGTGGAGCTCTATGGCTGCCTCTGGAAGGGTGAGTCATTCAGACCTCCAAGAATTCATTTCCTGGCCTGGGGCCTGGGGAGTGAGGCCTGGGGAGAAGGGCATCCAGGATCCTCTTTCTCTTGTTGGGAAGCTGTCACTCTGAGTGAGGAAGGGCCTGGCCAACATTGCCTCCTCCATGCTGGTGGGCCTGTGGAAGGACACAAGAAGGGGAATGACGCAGGGGAGGTGGCGGGAGGCTTCCTGCCTCTAACACCTCTTCTCCTACCCTGCCCCAGATGGACTCCTGTCTTACACAGCCCCTGTGGGGCAGACGATGTACTTATCTGAGGCAGTGCACCTCAATGACTCCACCTACGATGGACATACCACACACGCTGTTGGCGGGTAAATGAGGCAGGCCCTGCGGGGCATGAGCCTATGTGCTGGAGGGAGGATGCAGTGGATGTGTTAAGGAGTCTGGGCAGTGAGATGGAAGAAGTGGGGAAAGGGTTAGGTGGGGCCTTGGGGACACACGATCAGGATTGAGGGTAGCAAGGCAACTACTAGCTCATGTGACACTTTGTGGGAATTAGAAAAAGGCAACCCTTTGCTAATACACATCTGTTGGAAACTGTCACAGTAAATTCACACAACGTAGGTTGAATGGTGCCTCCGAGAGATGGTGCCTTCCTGCAGCTTATAGCTGCAAAGTACCTTGACAATCCTGGGGGTGGGAAAGAGACAACCACAGGAAGGAAGTTGGGGCAGGAGGTAGGGGCTGGTCCAGACTGGCTGGGGTTGGGGTTGCAGAGCACTTAAATGGGTGGCACTCTCTTCTCTCCCACCCTCCTCTTCCTTGGCTCCCCTGCTCTCCAGGTTGCTGTATGGAGGTCTGGGTCAGCTGGCAGATGGTGTGGTGGGGCTGGATGACTTTAGGAAGAGCCAGGAGCTGCGGGTCTGGCCAGGCTACGATTATGTGGGATGGAGCAACCACAGCTTCCCAGGTGGCTACGTGGAGATGGAGTTTGAGTTTGACCGACTGAGGGCTTTCCAGGCCATGCAGGTAAGTGCGTGTGGCTCTTAGGCAAGGTTATGAGACCAGGGTGGTTGCCCCTGGGGTGCTTGCCCAGGCTCTCCTGGCTTTGACCCTGTGTCCCTCCTCCCTTCCCCCCAGGTCCACTGTAACAACATGCACACCCTGGGAGCCCGCCTGCCTGGTGGGGTGGAATGTCGCTTCAAGCGGGGCCCTGCCATGGCCTGGGAGGGGGAGCCTGTGCGCCACGCCCTGGGGGGCAGCCTGGGGGACCCCAGAGCCCGGGCTGTGTCAGTGCCCCTGGGCGGCCGCGTGGGCCGCTTTCTGCAGTGCCGCTTCCTCTTTGCTGGGCCTTGGTTACTCTTCAGCGAAATCTCCTTCATCTCCGGTAAGCCTCTGGTCTATGCCCAATCCTCAACCTCTGGGATCGCCAACCCGCAGTACCCACTCCTGGCACCAAAGTATCCACTCCTGGCACCATGTTTATGTAGCACTCATGAGACTTTGCAAGCAGGGATGCTCCAAATAATTTGAACACCTCCCTACCCCTTCCTCCCATCTCTGTCTTTTACTTTATGAGCCCTTCACTCATGACTGATATTGAGCAAGTAAGACAGTGTTGGCTGTAAAAATACTGAAGTACTCTGTGCTGGTTAAGAAATAACCTCTTCTCCAGGCTTCCTTATACCCAGCTCCCCACTTGGGCCTCTCTCTGGGAGTCCTGCCTCTCCCCATAATCCAGCACCTAAAAAGTTGACATCCACAACAGCCAGGCCCCTCCCCTTCTAATTGGTTGGTGTCAGCCCTGCTCCTGGAAGTAGAATTCCCTAGGTCTCATGCAAGTAGCTTTTCTTTGGTCCGTCTTCCCTATCTGACTCCTTCCTTTCTTCTCTTCCTTCTTTGCAGATGTTGTGAATGACTCCTCTCCAACTTTGGGAGGCACCTTCCCACCAGCTCCCTGGTGGCCACCTGGCCCACCTCCCACGAACTTCAGCAGCTTGGGTGAGCAGCCCTGGGGCGTCCTCCTGGACAAGTGTATTCTGGGCTACTATCCCTCCATGCCCCGCCCCCAACTTGGGTAGGAAGTGGTTCTGACTCTCCAGTGTTTCTGATTCTCTGTCTCTGCCAGAGCTGGAGCCCAGGGGCCAGCAACCTGTGGCCAAGGCTGAGGGGAGCCCAACTGCCATCCTCATTGGCTGTTTGGTGGCCATCATCTTGCTGCTGCTGCTCATCATTGCCCTCATGCTGTGGCGGCTGCACTGGCGCAGACTCCTCAGCAAGGTGGGCAGAGCGAGGGCAGGGCCCGAGCTACAGGGGGGGTGGGTGTGGGTAGGAGGAGTTGGGGGGTATAGCCTGGAGAGGACAGACAGGGTGTGGGTGTGGAGAGTGAGGCCAGGCTGAGGCCAATGTGTGTGGGGAATCCTGATTAGTTTGGGTCCTGCAGGGACCACAGAACATTGTCTAATTAGAATAATTAGAGGTGGACTTAGTAAAGAGATAGGTTATAGAGGAGTGGGCAGATGTATGAAAATTAGAGGGAGTAGTGCAATTTCCACAGATCTGTTACCACCCATAGGCCTGGAAGATGAGAGGAGGGCAGTTGCTGGAAACTGGAGGAGTGAGTCTGGGGAAAGGGCTCCTTGAGAGGGGCAGTGGACTTTGCTTCAGGGACACAGCTAGCCTAAGTACACCTCTCAGGGAGAGGCTGGGAGCATAATCACCCTGACCTCACTTCTCGCCTGCCCAACAAATTCCTCTTGGGCCAACCCAAACCAAGCCTGTTGATACAGTCCACACTGGTCCACCTTCTGGGGTAGAAGCTGGATGGGAAAGGTGGAGAGTGGAGCTAGAGAGGCAGGGAGGAGCTAGAGGAAGAAGCCTGGCACACTCTGAGCCCGTGTCTTCCTGGCAAGAATCAGTGGTGGTGATATGCATGAAGGTTGAATGATTCCATAATTATCTGGTCAGATTTGGGTTGGAATCCCAGAATGGTACATCAGGGGACTCACTCGTATGCTCTTGAACCTCTGTTTCTTTACCTGTGAAATAGAGTTAATAGTAGATACAACTGTGGGACTGTCGTGAGGACTGAAGGGGAGAAGGTGGGCATGGCATTTAACGAGCTGGAATCATGCACTAAACAGTAGCCACAGTTAACCTTCCCATTCCCATGACAAGGCTGAGCGCCGGGTATTAGAAGAGGAGCTGACAGTTCATCTGTCTGTCCCTGGGGACACCATCCTCATCAACAACCGCCCAGGCCCTCTTGAACCACCCCCTTACCAGGAGCCCCGGCCTCGTGGGAATCCGCCCCACTCTGCTCCCAGTGTTCCCAACGGCTCTGGTAAGACCTGCTTTGTTCTAGTCCCACCACCATCCTCTGCCTGTTTTCTTATGGTATCCCTTTTCCTCTCTGTTCCCATTCCCTTTTCCTGTCTTCTCCAGATTCAACTCATTTTCTTATTTCTGTGCCCCTGGTCACCACACTCTGTGTCACTCCATGTCCCTACCATATAATCTTTCTTAAGAGTTTTTTATGTATTACCCATAATCCCTAGTGGCCTTATCCTGTCTCAGTGTCCCATACACATCTCTCTTCTCTATTGTTCCCTCTCATTATGTCTTCCTGGTCCCTCTCCTTTCTCCTAGATTCACTGCATTCATTCTGTCCGTCTGTCCATCCATTATCCATCCTTCTATCTGAATTCATCCATCCATCCATCTATCTGTCCATCTTTTTGTCTATCCACCATTTGACCATTTGTCTATCATCCATCCATCTATCTATCAATAAATATTCACACATCTATTCATCCATCCATCATCCATTCAACCACCCATCCATCCTCTGTCTATCCATCTATTCATCCATTATCAATCCATGTTCATCTATCCATTCACCTATTCATCCATCCATCCATCCACCATCCAGCCATTCATCCATCATCCACCTATTCATCTATTCATACAGATTCATCCATCTATTTGTTCATCTCTCCATGCATCCATCCATCTATCCATTCATCTATCACTCACCCATTCATCTACTCATATATATTCATCCATCCATTTGTTTATCTGCCCATCCATCCATCCATTCAACTATTTGTTTGTCATCCATGCATCTATCCACTGATCTATCCATTCCTTCATTCATTATTCATCCAGCTATCCAGCACCCTCCAGACCCTTGTTTTATCCTGTCCCTGTCTCTCAGTACATCCATCCCCATCAGCTCTGGTCTTGCCCTATTCCAGGTCTCCCTGTCTGTCTAGCCTTGAGTCTCATCCCTTCCCCGTGTCTCCCCCCCTTCCTTTTCCCGACAGCGTTGCTGCTCTCCAATCCAGCCTACCGCCTCCTTCTGGCCACTTACGCCCGTCCCCCTCGAGGCCCCGGCCCCCCCACACCCGCCTGGGCCAAACCCACCAACACCCAGGGTAAGCCCCTCTGCCCCTGGGCTTCTCCAGGCTCCCCATACCTCTACTGGGGCAGGGAAAAGTCCTCACATCTTGCACTCCCTCCTCTCCCTGCTGTGGCCTCTTCTGCTCTCCTGAGCTCCCAAGGAGGAAGCTCTTATGCCTTTAGCTCTGTGCTGTGCTTGCTCCTTCTTAAGGCCTTTCCCTTGAGCAGAAGAGCAGAAAGCTCAACGGTTCTCAGCTCTGTCCTCCTTTTCCTCTTCCACCCCATCTTTTTTGCTCTCCAGACCCAGAGAGGAGGTTGCTATGCTGACCCCAGGTTCTCTTGTAACTCCTTCTTTGTTTCCCCTCTCTCTAGAGGTGCCAGGAGGAGGGCCTCTCACCCTGGGTGCTTGCCCTCTCCCCCCATGTGTTCTCTCTCTGCAGTCCCAGAGGTGGAGGCTCACACCCTGCCTTTCCTGTCTGCTCCTCCTCTTCTTGATGTTGCCTTCTCATTGTTCCCCCCTCCCAGAGCTAAGAGAGGACAGCTCTGCTTCCTCTTCTTTGTCTGTAGTTTCCTTGTTGTGCTGGCTGTGAGGAACTGTTCTCCTCTCCTCCTTTCTGTGTGCCCCTGTCTCTGCTTGTCTTTGAGCTTGGGGTGTTGGGTTAGGGAGGGTTTGGGTAACCACGGCAGGGAGGAGCCAAGGCTGAAAGCAAGGGGGTGTGAGGTGGGTAGAACAGCTGTGAACAGGAGGGGCTGACAGTGAGTGGAACAAGGGTTTGGAAAGTAGGGGGTGACTGGATGACTGGCACCATCCTTCTTCCAGTGGTGGGTAGAGGAATTCCTCTTCCAGCCAAGAGTTACCTCATGGTCCCTTGGGCTGTGCTGGGATCCCTAGAGAATAGACTTTATGTCATTCTTTGTTCAACCATTTCTATTGCCTTAAACTCTGGAACAGCTAACTCTCATCTCATGCCAGCGTCTTCTCCGGTTTGAGGTTGGTGGGTAGAATACCAAGAAGATGGAGAGTAGTCTCAGTCTTTCACCCAACAGGGAGACAGGGGGCCTCTGGGAGCCTGCGGTGGAGAGCCATGGCTCTCAGGGGCTGCTCCTGATGCCTTGTCCTGTCTTCTTTCCCCTCAACTTTCCAGCCTGCAGTGGGGACTATATGGAGCCTGAGAAGCCGGGTGCCCCGCTTCTTCCCCCACCTCCCCAGAACAGCGTGCCCCATTATGCCGAGGCTGACATTGTCACCCTGCAGGGCGTCACTGGGGGCAACACCTATGCTGTGCCTGCACTGCCCCCAGGGGCTGCTGGGGATGGGCCCCCCAGAGTGGATTTCCCTCGGTCTCGGCTCCGCTTCAAGGAGAAGCTTGGCGAGGGCCAATTTGGGGAGGTAAGGAAGATCCCTGCCCAACTCTCAGTAGTGTCTCGACTATCTGGGACTCTGATGCCATGCCCATATGTCCCTCTTGGTTGGAATCTGTCAGCTGTGACTGTGTTATTCCAATTGACCCTGTGACCTCAGTGAACTGTGTGACTATCTAACAAATGAGCTTCTTTCCCCAGGTACATCTGTGTGAGGTAGAGAATCCTCAAGATCTGGTCAGTCTTGATTTCCCCATTAATGTGTGCAAGGGACACCCTTTGCTGGTAGCTGTCAAGATCTTAAGGCCAGATGCCACCAAGAATGCCAGGTGAGGAGCAGGCATGGTGTCTGGAGATAAGGAAGGGAGGCCATGAAGAGTGGGGAGTGACCTAGAGACCAACAGAGGGGGAGTGTCTGGGGAAAGAAGTTTCCATCTTAGGCTGATCTCAGCCCAGGTCTCAGTGCCACTAGTGAGTTAGCTTGTCTGCTGGGGTTAGGGTGCTGGTCTACATGAGCAGGAGAGATGGTGCAGGTCAGCCCCTCAGTGTCCCTGCCACCTACCTGCTTCTCTAGGAACGATTTCCTGAAGGAAGTGAAGATCATGTCGAGGCTAAAGGACCCAAATATCATCCGGCTCCTGGGCGTGTGTGTGCAGGACGACCCTCTCTGCATGATTACTGATTACATGGAGAATGGTGACCTCAACCAGTTCCTCAGTGCCCACCAGCTAGAGGACAAGGCGACTGAGGGGCCCCCCGGGGATGGGGAGGCTGCCCAGGGGCCCACCATCAGGTACCCACTTACTTAGGCTGGCCCTTCCCTGAGAGCTCCCCAAGGCGGTCTCCTCTCCCCTCGTTCCAAACCAGAGGGAGAGAGGGGAGCATGGGATAGGGAGGCAGGTAGATGTTCAGGGGGGTGGGAGCTGGGATGAGGAACATGTGGCCATGTTCATCTGGGGACTGAGGAGCAAAAGGCCAAAGTTACTATCTTGTAGGTGGTGAGGGACTTGGGCTCTGTCAGGCATTCCCCCCGTTCTCTCACCCTTGTCTGAGTCCAGACAATAAAGCGTAGTTCCCTGGGTCATATGAACCAAACAAATGTTGAGTGGGCACCTACCCCTGGCCTCTACATGGGCATTCCATCTCTGCACCAGAAATAGATGTAACCCAGTCCCAGGGAGTGGGCTCCCCTTCCTCTCCTGGGAATCTGTGAGATGGGGATCAGTCTGGGGCTGCCCCAGCGACCTTCTGTTATTGGTTCCCTTCCTCAGCTACCCCATGCTGCTACACGTGGCAGCTCAGATTGCCTCGGGCATGCGCTATCTGGCCACCCTCAACTTTGTGCATCGGGACCTGGCCACAAGGAACTGCCTGGTTGGGGAAAATTTCACCATTAAAATCGCTGACTTTGGCATGAGCCGGAACCTCTACGCTGGGGACTATTACCGAGTACAGGGCCGGGCAGTGCTGCCCATCCGGTGGATGGCCTGGGAATGCATCCTCATGGTGAGAGGCCCTGAGAGAGGCATGCAGGGTGCAGGGGAGGGGAGGTGGGGGAAGACAGGGCATGGGGAGGCCAGGGGAGGAGAGCACAGGCTGCTCTGTGGTCTTGGTCAGTCACTTGCCTTCCTTGGACTGCAGATTCCTCCTCAATAAAGTGAGGGTTTGGGCCAGTGCTCTGTAAGGTTCTTTCTGGCTCTAGGGCCCAGAGAAAGTGGGGAGGAGTGGTATGATGGGAAAGGGTCCAGGAGCCAAAAGTGGGTACAAGAGCTGGAGTCAAGGTGGCAGAGAGCAAGAGAAGTAAGGAGAGACAGGAGGCTAGAGATAGAAAGGTGCGAGTTGGGAGAAAATTAGGACCAGAAAATGGGGGGGGCAGGGTGGGGAGGGAGGGTGGGTAGAAAAGGAACGAGGCGAAAGAGAGGACTAGAGCCTGAGAAAGAAGGCAGAGCCAGAAGGAGGGAGGAGCAGACTTGTTGGGAGAGGGGGCCAGCCAAGAGGGAGTCCTGCTGGGGTAAGTGCTAAGTGGACACGGGGCTCCCTGTGGGGAGAGGAGGAGGGTTTGTGTGGCCTGATGCCTTTGTCTGCCTTTGTTGCTTTATCCACGTACCAGGGGAAGTTCACGACTGCAAGTGATGTGTGGGCCTTTGGGGTGACCCTGTGGGAGGTGCTGATGCTCTGCCGGGCCCAGCCCTTTGGGCAGCTCACTGATGAGCAAGTCATCGAGAACGCAGGGGAGTTCTTCCGGGACCAGGGCCGGCAGGTCAGAACAGAGGAGAGGGTTGTGGGTCTGGGAGGGCCAGAGCCTGTCATCTTGGGGACTAAAGAACATTTGTTCCCTGCCTTTCATCCACCCCACTACAATGCAGGTGTACCTGTCTCGGCCCCCTGCCTGCCCACTAGGCCTGTATGAGCTGATGCTTCGGTGCTGGAGCCGGGAGCCTGAGCAGCGGCCACCCTTTTCCCAGCTACATAGGTTTCTGGCAGAAGATGCTCTCAACACAGTGTGAATCACACACCCAGCTGCCCCTTCCTCAGGGAGGATTCAGGTGAAGCCAGAGGCAATAAACAAGAGGATTTAACATCACCCCCACTCCATTCCCATTCCCGACCACCCTTCACCTCTGAGAGAGAGGCAATGTGACCATAGGTGGGCTGGGCCTGCCAGGGAGCTGATGCCTTCCCTTCCTCGGACACACTCTCATTTCCTCTTCCTGCTCCCCTCCTGGAAGCCTCGGCCACCCACCCAGCTGGCCCTGTGGATGGGATCCTCTCTGACCTCTTCTAGTCATCCCTGGGGGGGGAGGATGGGGGCAAATATAGGGCAGACACTGGATAAGGCCTATTGGAGCACCTGGGCCCCACTGGACAACACTGGTTCCTGGAGAGAAGGCTGTGGCCTCCCCAGCCTCTCTTTCCGTCGCACACTGGACCCCACTGGCTAATAATCTGGGGATGAGGAGGACAAGAAAGGGAGGATGTTCCCGTGTTGCCTTGTTCTTACTCCTGGAATTGTCCTTGGCTTTGGCTTCTCCCTCCTCTATCCTCTGAAACACTGGACCTGGGGGTGATTCCTGTCCGCGCCCCCCCCCCCCCCCCCAGCCATCCCTACTTCCCACCTGCTGTGTTGTAGCTAGAACTTCTCTCAGCCTGTATGTTTCTGTGGATTAAGTACTGGGATTAGGGGAAAAGAGGGAGCAAGGGCCTGTGGCCTTGGGGTTGGACATCTCTGTTGTAGCTGCCATATTGGTTTTTCTATAATCACTTGGGGTTTGTACATTTTTGGGGGGAGAGACACAGATTTTTACACTAATATATGGATCTAGCTCAATGCAATTTTAATATCCTGCACTAGGCAGGTAATAATAAAGGTTGAGTTTTCCACAGCTGTGAGTGGGTTTCTTGGGGTTTTGGTAAAATCTGCTTCCTGTATCCACTCCCAACTCATTTCCTTTCTTCTCCCTTTTTCTCCTTCTCCCCATTCCATTTCCTACTGTGTATTTTGCCCAAGACAGTGTTCTGTTGTCTATAAGCCAGGTTCTTGCCTCTGGGACCTCAGGTCCTACGTGAATGTATGAACCTTGTCAGCTCCATTGGGAGCTCTGCAGGAGGCTTGGAGGGGGGTGAATTAGGCCAGGGTTCTTAACCTTAACCCATGGAACCCTTTGACAGTGTAGAGAGGTCTACTGATTCCTCCTGAGAATTATTTTAAAACCCATTACACAGGGACCCCTGGGTGGCTCAGTCTCTGTTAAGTGTCCAAGTCTTGGTTTTGGCTCAGGTCATGACCTCACGGTTTCCTGAGTTCAAGCTCCAGGTCAGGCTCTGTGCTGACAGTGCAGAGCCTGCTTGGGATTCTCTGTCTGTCTCTCTCTCTGCCCCTCCCCTATTCATGCTGTCTCTGTCTCTCTCAAAATAAATAAATAAACTTAAAAAGAAAAACATTATGGGGCGCCTGGGTGGCTCAGTCGGTTGAGCGTCTGACTTCAGCTTAGGTCATGATCTTGCTGTCCGTGAGTTCGAGCCCTGCGTCGGGCTCTGTGCTGACAGCTCGAAGCCTGGAGCCTGTTTCAGATTCTGTGTCTCTCTCTCTCTGCCCCTCCCCCACTCATGCTCTGTCTCTCTGTCAATAATAAATAAACATTAAAAAAACTACACACACATAAATGTGTATATATCACATATATATCACAGAGATCAATTGAGTTTACTAAAATGTTTAAAAAACATTTAACTGTTTAAAAAAACACAGTAACCTACATATTTCTTTTAAATATATTTAATAGGGGCACCTGGGTGGCTCAGTTGGTTGAGCATCCGATTTCGGCTCAGGTCACGATCTCACAGCTCATGAGTTCGAGCCCCATGTCGGGCTCTGTGCTGACAGCTCAGAGCCTGGAGCCTGCTTCCGGTTCTGTGTTTCCCTCTCTCTGCCCCTAACCCACTCGCATTCTGTCTCTGTCTCTCTCAAAAATAAATAAACATTAAAAAAATTTTTAAATATATTTAATAACAAGATCTAGCAGCAGGTGTAGTAACTCTTAATGTCTCCAAATAGTAATAGGCATAAGAAATACTTGACACTGGGAGATTTCTATAAAGGTAGTGGGATATGAAAATAGATGTGGTGTCTTAGTGACAAGACCCAGGTCCTACTAATACTACTGAGGGTTTTGCTCATATTCATTCTTGGAGGGAGTACCAAATTTCAGTTAGAGATTAATAAAAACAGAGGTGTAATTTTTTGGGGGGGGCCAATTCTAGGACCTCCCTTCCAGGGTCTGGAAGTCCCAGGGGGAGAATCTGGATTAGGCTGATCAAATGTACAGATGACCTAATAGGTGTGAGCTCTTTGGATGGGAACTAGAATCAAGAGCCTAAATTATCTCAGAGGTTTGGAAGGATGAGCCACAACCACCGAGAGAGTATTTAACAGAGTTTAAATTGGTTGGGGGAAAAAAAAATCACTTGCAAGTATTGGACAAGGCAGACCTATCTTGATGGAAGTTCCTGTGAAATAAAGACCCTGGAGTCTTTGTTGATGATATTCACAAAATGAGCCAAATGGGTAATGAAGATACCAATAAAGATAGTTAAATCTTATGTTGAATTAATAGCCCCTTGGGATCCAGGTCACAGATTCTGCTGAAACCTATGAAGGTCCGAACACTGTGACCCATGTTTTAAGATATGCATTGATGGGTCGGGAGTTTAGAGGCCACAACCCAGCATGGTGAACAATGGAAGCCATAGCAATGAGCCGAGAACTCCAAAGCTCTAGGCCTATGCAACCACCTAGTGTTCATTTGAACTTGTCTTGGTGTGTTCAAAGCTGCTCCTTCATGGTTTCCTGACTCAGTGAATGGCGGCATCATCCACTCAGCTGCACAAGCCAAAAACCTGGGGAGCATCCTTTTCCTCTACCCTCACCTCCCAAGTGCAGTCTATCATGAAGCTCTGTTGATCTTTCCAGATTTCCCTCAAATTTATTATTTCTATCTCCATCTCCATCCTGGCACACACTACCTCCATCTTGTTGGGACCACTGCAGTGGTCTCCCGGGGTTTGTTCTTGTTCTCTGATTTGTTTTCAGCCCTGCAGTCAGACATAAATCTGATCCCCACTACTTTATTTCAAATCCTTTAATGGCTCCTGTTGACCCTAGAATAAATAAAATCTTCTGACCAAGTTTGCCCTCTCCTTCCTTCAGCATCCTTCCCCACCCTGTCTTTTATGTATCACTGGCCTACTTTCAGTTCTTGTAAGTGGCCATAGTCCCTCCTGCCATGGCCTTTGTAGAATCTTGTTCCCCTGCCTGGAACATAGTTCCCTGCTGTCTTTGCCTTGTTAAGTCCTGTTTGTCCTTCGGCACTCTTCCCTGACTTGACCAACCAGATCAAATCCTCTTGATGCTCTCAGAACACACGACTTCTTTGTCGTACTTACTACAGGTGTGATTTTTTTTTTTAAAGAAAATAATAACCATAATATTTTCTGAGCACCTACTATGTGTCAGGACCATCCTTATTACATATTATATCTTTTTTAATACAACATATGAAATAGTTAAAATTATTGCCATTTCACAGAAAAGAAAACGTCTCTGTTCTAAGCAACTTGCCAAAGGCAGCACAGCCAGGAAGCTACAAAACTGGTAAGAAGCAGCCAGTGGTCCCCTGGCTCTGTGTTCTCTCTCCAGGATGCTGCCTGAGGGGAGGAGGTTGTGAACTCTCCATCACACTCTGGATAATCCTAAAAAGGAAAGTTCCTAGGAGCCCAGGCTGATTATCTTCCTAAAGGCCAGCTCCAGAAACTCAGCCTGTGCTCATTTCTTGACATCAGACAACTAGCCCCTATCCACTGCATCCCTTCAAGCAGGGCTCACCAAGAGAATCTGTGATCATAGACATAAATGGTCTCTAGATGCACCATCCAATAGGTAGCCAATAGCTACATGTGGCTATTTATTGAGTGCTTGAAATGGAGCTAATGTGACTGAGGAACTTAATATAAAATTTTTAGTTATGGGGCACCTGGGTGGCTCAGTCGGTTAAGTGTCCAACTTTGGCTTATGTCATGACCTCGTGGTTTGTGATTTCAAGCCCCAAATCCAGCTCTGTGCTGACAGCACAGAGCCTGGAGCCTGGTTTGGATTCTGTGTCTCCCTCTCTCTCCGCCCCTCCCCTGCTCCTGTCCTCTTTCTCTCCAAGTAAATAAACATTAAAAAAAATTAAAGGGGCGCCTGGGTGGCTCAGTCGGTTGAGCGTCCGACTTCGGCTCAGGTCACGATTTCGCGGTCTGTGAGTTCGAGCCCCGCATCGGGCCTGTGCTGATAGCTCAGAGCCTGGAGCCTGTTTCAGATTCTGTGTCTCCCTCTCTCTGACCCTCCCCCATTCATGCTTTGTCTCTCTCTGTCTCAAAAATAAATAAATGTTAAAAAAAAATTTTTTTTTTTAAATTAAAATTTTATTTTAGTTAACTTAAATTTAAATAGCCACAGGTGGCTAGTAGCTCCTGTTCTGGACAGGGTAGCCTTAAAGAGTTTTTGCTACACTGCAGGAAACTGTGACCTGGTCTGCCTAGCTTCCCCTTGCTTGCTCTTGTCAAAATGAAGCATATGACCTATTGCAGTTTTACATACACACAGAAGCTTCTTACAAAGATGGCATTGAACTATACATGGCATTTTGTAATCTGCTTTTCTTCTCCTCATGATAGGTTGTACATAGCTCAGTCACTCTGCATACAGTATCCTAAGTGTTGCCCAGTACTTTACATTGTTGGAATGACCCACATTTTATCTAACTAACCCCCCATAATGGACATTCAGGCTGTTTCCATTGTTTTCATAATACAATAACAATTTCAATAAACATCTTTGCATGTAAATCTCTGTATCCATGTGGGAGAATTTCCATGATACATTTCTAAAGGTGGAATTGGTAGGTCAAATGGCAGCCACATTAAAATAATTGGTACATACTGCCAAATTGCCCCCCAAAAGGTGTGACTATGTCAACTTTCAACAAAAGTATAGACTACTGTATGTTTTTCTGTGGTGACAACATTGAGGTATATATATATATATATATATATATATATATACACACACACACACACACTCCCATATACATTATATATACATTAATATATATTTTATATGTGTATATATACATATGTATTTTATATGTATATACATATACATTATATACACATGTGTATATATATATTTGCTAATCAGATATTGTATTGTTTCTTTAACTTACTTTACCTTAATTACTGGCGAAGAAAGCTTTTTCATTTGATTATAAACAATTTGTATTTCTTCTGTTTATTGCCTGTTACATCTTTCTACAATATTTCTATTCTGTTCTTTTTCTTCTTGCTTTGTAAAAGTTCTTTGTATTGTCTATTTTGTCAAATATTTCTTCCCAGACTAATTTGTCTCTTATTGTACTTAACGTTAGCCTTAAAAAAGCTTTGTCAGCTTTGTGTCATTCTTTGTGGACTTTATACACCAATTGCTAAAGGATGGAACAACAAAACAAGCACCGGGTGAGCTACAAAGCATAACCAAGTCTTACACAGTTCTTGCCATTTTGGTTCACGGTCCCTCACAGGTACTTCAAATCCTAGCTTCAGGATTTTCTAGATGAATGATTGGCAAATTTCGTCTTTTTTAAATGTTTATTTATTTTTGAGAGAGAGCGTGAGGGGGAGGGGGACGGGAGCAAGGGCGGGGCGGGGGAGGGGGGGTGCAGCTGCAGAGGACCCGAAGCAGGCTCCGCCCTGACAGAGGGCGAGGCACAGGACTGGGACTCACAAACCCGGAGATCGTGACCTGAGCCGCTGTCGGACGCTCTACCGACCCAGCCACCCAGGCGCCCCTGTGGGCAAATTTCTTAATCCCATTGAGTTTTGGTCTTCTAGTCTGTAATGTGAAATAATAAAACTTGCTTTATTGGAACTTGGGGGTACTTGTAGCTCTGGCTTTGGCTTAAGACGTTCCCTTCCCTTTTCCTGCAGCAGCTTCATAAATCAAATCAGACCCAACAATTGGTTTCCTAAAACAACTGTATTAGGATCTTCTAACGAAACGGGTTGGTGGGAGTATGGTGGACGTGGCAATTAAGATTTATTGAGTACTTACAAGCCGAGTAAGACGCATTGAGTGGTACTCCTAACTTGCGAAAACGCTCTAGAGAGTGCTGTATTTCAATTTTACGAGAAGCAAAGAGCTCAAGGAGCTCAGTTTCGTGTGTCTCTGAACTAAGCGTCTCACTTAGGAGACGCTTGCCTCTGACAGCAAGCCCTAGCGGCCCTTCTCCTCCCTGGGTCCCGCCTTCCGCCTAGGTCGGTTACAGTCGCCGTTAGCTGCGTGAGCGGAAAGCAACGCGGAACTAAGTGGCGCTGCCTCCGGTGTCTCGGACTCCCTCAATTAAAGGCCAGCCTCCCTCCTCTTGGCTTCCCCGCGGTGCCTTTTGGGAGTTGCAGTCAGACGCGCTTCCGCTCACCCTAGGGTGAGTCCAGAAAAGACTCCAATTCCCAGAAAGCCCCGCGGCGGGCGAGTGAGTGCAGTGCCTGTTCTTATCTTTCCTACTTTTCCACTCCTTCCCCTCCTTTCCTTCTCTTCTGAATCCTACACTCTGGACTCCTGTCTAGTTCTTTGTCCCTCTCCCCATCTTTTTCTCTCGTTTTCCATCGTACATTCTCCTATTCCAGGGAGCCAACGCCAGACATTAGCTCCGGTTAAGCGACGACTTGAGACTCAGGGTGCACGAGGGCGGGGGAATCGACACAGAGTGGTAGGGGGGCCGAGAGAGAGGGGGGTGGGGAGGTATAAGAGAGTTGAGTGAGAGGCGAGGAGTAGGAGGAAAGTAGGAGAGAAGTTAGGAGATCGGACGTATGGATCAGGGTGAATGCGGTATAGTCTTGGAGGGGAAAGAGGAAAGGTGGGCGTAGATTTGGGAGACAAGGAGGAGAAAGGTAGTTCATTGCTGTGCCCGGCAGGACCTGTGGGGCCGAGAAATAAGATGGGAAGGATTGACAGATTTGAAGCTCATAAGCTGATCTGACCAGAAGAGGTGGAAGGGAGAGAGGATTGGGCTCAAACAAGTTTCCTTGTCACTGCTTAGGTAAAGATGAGACAAGATATTGAAATAAAAAAAAAAAAAAATGATTTTGCCAATATGGGACTATTAACAATTCATTTGTTTGGAAATTGAGAGAAGACTGGAGTTAAGGCCAGAAGTGGGGTGAGGAGGCAGGAGAGGAGAGGAGAGGAGGTTGGTTAGGTTTGGGAGAAAGGAGAGATGAATGACATAGAAAAGGAAATCACAGAAAGAATGGGTTATTGTGGGGGCCAGTGGATCTGGAATTGGGAGGTGAGGTGAGGGATGACACTGACATGGACTGGGGGGGTGCATTTCTGACTTTGCATCTCTCAGATGATGGAGAGCACCCCCTCAAGGGGCGGACTGAACCGAGTCCACCTACAATGCAGGAACCTGCAGGAATTCCTAGGGGGCTTGAGCCCTGGCATATTGGACCGATTGTATGGGCACCCTGCCACCTGTCTGGCTGTGTTTAGGTAAGGATCCCCTTCATGGCAGGGACCACGTTGAGGAAATGTAATGGGGCCAGCACACTGGAATAAGTTATGGGTTGAAGCTTAGCTTTGGGGGGCTTGGAGATTAAAGTGTGTCAGGCCAAAACAGATGGAGTTAATGGGGGCAGCAAGACTGGTAAAGGTGTGGGGAGTGGGATGAGATGTTTAAGAGGCTGTTGAGGGCAGAGATGCAGATGAGGCAGTTTTTGATAATAACATTTTATCTCTACCCCCTTCCAGGGAGCTCCCCTCTTTGGCTAAGAACTGGGTGATGCGGATGCTCTTTCTGGAGCAGCCTTTGCCACAAGCTGCTGTAGCCCTGTGGGTGAAGAAGGAATTCAGCAAGTGAGTCTCTGCTGCATGCTCAGCCAGATACACGTTTCTCAACAGCTAGATATTCCAAGTGTTCCTTGGGACACTTCCAGGAAATATTAATGGATATATCCCAAAGCTTGTATTTAAATAAGTTTGGGAAACTCTGCATACTGTATTTTCCCCCTTGGAAAGATGTGATGTCTACAACAAGGTTCTGGTAGGTATTGCAGTAAGAAATTTGCCTTAAGAAGACACTGATTTCACTCTGAAATAGTGTTCCAAGGGATTACCAGTTCAGAAAAGGCAGAAATAGGAGACTTTGTGGGCCTCCTTGTTTGTGTTCTCTAGACACCCCCTCACCTCTTTGCTTCTGTTTCAGAGCTCAAGAGGAAAGTACAGGGCTGCTGAGTGGCCTCCGTATCTGGCACACCCAGCTGCTCCCTGGTGGTCTCCAGGGCCTCATCCTTAACCCCATCTTCCGCCAGAACCTCCGCATTGCCCTTCTGGGTGGGTATGTCACTTCCATCTTCCTAAGCTAGGAGAGGGGAACTAGGAATTAAACTGCTGGAGGGGGTGCCCCTGAGGGGCCTCTCTGGGACTTAGTGGGCTCCACCTTTGGGAGCTTGTTTAGGAATAAGTTGGACTAGATGTAGCTGCATGCTATAGGAAAGAAATGTCTTCTACTCATAGCCCATGGAGATAAAGGGGGGAAATAGGGCAGGGGAACAGGCAGGAAACTCTGGCAGGGTTCCTTACTCTTTGCCCATCCTGGCATAGGGGTAAGGCCTGGTCTGATGACACAAGTCAACTGGGTCCAGACAAGCACGCCCGGGATGTTCCCTCACTTGACAAGTACGCCGAGGAGCGATGGGAGGTGAGGACTTGGGACTCTGTCTCGGCTTGTGCTCATACTTCCACTGGCCCATAGAGCATTGTTCTCTCTGTTCACTTCTGTTTCTCAGGTGGTCCTGCACTTCATGGTGGGCTCCCCCAGTGCAGCCGTCAGCCAGGACTTGGCTCAGCTTCTCAGCCAGGCTGGGCTCATGAAGAGGTAAGGAAACCAGAGGTACATCAGATCCCTGCTAAACTGAGTGTCCAGGGTGGGTTAGGATTACAGGTGGTTAACTGAAAAAGGAGAGCTGAGTGGAGAATAGCCAGAGAGAAATCAAGAAAAAACATGAGAGGACAAGTGGGGATGGTGGCTTTTCTCTGCATCCCTCTACCCTTGTCTTTGTCTGTGTCTCTAGCACTGAACCTGGAGAGCCACCCTGCATTACGTCGGCCGGCTTCCAATTCCTGTTGCTGGACACCCCTGCCCAGCTCTGGTACTTTATGTTGCAGTATTTGCAGACAGCCCAGGTGAGGAGGCCAGGCATGCTCTGCTCTTCTCAAGACCCATGAAGAGACTACCCCTGCAGACTATTTCCTGATGTTCTCTTCCCTCATTCTCTCCCTTCCATCCCTCCTACTTTGTTTCTGTCCATTCCTCCCTAGAGTCGGGGCATGGACCTGGTGGAGATTCTCTCCTTCCTCTTCCAGCTCAGCTTCTCTACTTTGGGCAAGGTAAACAGGGGGATGGAGCTGGGGGCTTGTGTGGGCAAGCTGATGGGTGGAGAGATGAGAAGGGGAAGTCAGGTTATGGACAAAAGTGAAAGATAAGAATGAACAAAGCACAGATGGGAAAAGAGGGAATGAGTGTATAGGGTTGAGAGGGGGAGAATAGGATGTATTTTGGATTCCAACTGGGCACCTCTCTTTCCCAGGATTACTCTGTGGAAGGTATGAGTGATTCTTTGTTGAATTTCCTGCAACATCTGCGTGAGTTTGGGCTTGTTTTCCAGAGGAAGGTATGAACACCCAGATACACGGCTTCTAGGGAAGAGGCAGGGTGGTCTGTTGCCTTGGCCTTTAAAAAGGAGTGGGGTCTCAGGTGTTAGCTACACTTGTAGTGAGTATAGGGTAAGTGTAGAGTTGTTGAATCACTATGTTATGTACCTGAAACTAATGTTACATTGTATGTCAACTATACCAAAACAACAACAAAACAAAAAACAAAAAGAGTGGGTCCCAGGGGACAGTAGCAGGAAGTAGTTGCCAGGACTGAATACTTGGGTCCCTTGGAGGAGACAAATTGTGAGTTGAGGCTTTGTGCCCTGGAAGGGGTCTGTCTCAGATAGGAAGATGTTGGTTAGTGACACCTGAGCGAGGGCCCCCTGCCTTTCCTTTCTGTCTTTTCCAGAGGAAATCTCGGCGGTACTACCCCACACGACTGGCCATTAATCTCTCGTCAGGTGTTTCTGGAGCTGGGGGTACTGCCCATCAGCCAGGCTTCATTGTTGTGGAAACTAATTACCGACTGTATGCTTACACAGGTGAGGCCAGACAGAGGGCCCCAAGGACAGCAGGTTGGGGATGGGAGTGGGGAGGGAGTGCCAGTTTACGTTTATATTTACCTGGCAGTTTAGAGTTCTCTGACATTCCTCCTCACACTTGAAGGTAATGAGGGAGTCTGGGTATGGGGATAGCCTCCTTATCTTCTCTTCCTATCCCTGGGTCAGAGTCGGAGCTGCAGATCGCCCTGATTGCTCTCTTCTCAGAGATGCTTTATCGCTTCCCCAACATGGTGGTGGCGCAGGTGACCCGGGAGAGCGTGCAGCAGGCCATCGCCAGTGGCATCACAGCCCAGCAGGTACCCCCACTTGGGGAAGGTGGGGTGGGAAGATAGACTGCACTTTGGCTATGGGGTACAAGGTACTCATCTTACAGAGGCTAACATTGGCTCTGTTACAGTAGATGGCGGTGAGTTCTTTGTGTTTGAGTATAGACCATGCACACGAAGAGAAGTCAAGGCTTTAACTGTGGGAAAAGGCAGACCCTCCATGGGCAAAAACATGGGGGAGGAGGTATAGATTTGTGTCTTCACTACTAACCACTTCCTATCTGCATAAACAGCTTGGTTGCTTCACTTCTCTGAGCCTCAGTTTCCTCATCTGGAAAATGGAAATAATGACAGTTCTCACCTTACGGGGTTTTTGGGAGGATTCAATGAGAGAATAGCAGTAAAGCATTTAGCTCAGAGCCTGCCATGCAGTAAGTGCTCAAAAGTTAATAGTTGCTGCTATTTTAAAGAAAAAAACAAAACAAGACTATGGAAAGGGCAAATGTGCTAGAGCACATTTAGCAGACATAACCAATAGGAACAGCAACTTGGGACAACATCTGAACAGGGATGGGTTAAAGACAGGCATGGCTATGGATTTTTAAACAGTAAGGTGATATTTTACTGACATCAGATGACAGCTTAGGTAGCTTTCCTGCCCTCTTACTTGAGCTCCTGATCCCATTCTTGTCTGTTTTCTTAGATCATCCATTTCCTAAGGACAAGGGCCCACCCAGTGATGCTCAAACAGGTATCAAGCTGCTGGAGGCTGACAGCCCCTGGCACCTGGTGATGAAGTGATGGAAAAGAGAAAGGGGCATCCAAGTCCGGGGAGTAGACAGCTGGGGTTGCCTGGGGCAGTATTCCTGAATCTTATAGCCATTTCTTGCTTCTACAGTCACCTGTGCTGCCGCCCACCATCACGGACCAGATTCGGCTGTGGGAGCTAGAAAGGGACAGACTCCGGTTCACTGAGGGTGAGTGGCTTCTGGTGGTTGGTTCTTGGTCATTGGCCAGAAGAAAGACAATTTAGTCTTGATGAACTGAAAAAGCTATTCATGCATTTTATTTTTTTGTTTACTGCATGGGCTGGTAGAGAAAAGCTGGCAAAACACTTTTATTTTGGGGATGAGCCTGTAGTAGTAAGTAAATTGTCTCAAATCTGTGCAATTTGGATTCAGTAGAAGAGGGAATTGGGAGGGATAATTCACATTAATTTCTCCGATTTGGTGAGCATTAGTTGGGTTTCTTTACTGTGTTACATTGCCTTACTGAATATGGCTGGATCACGCTAGTGTTAGGATGAGCCCTGAAACAGACAAGCATAGAGAATTAGTTTTCAGATTGTGGTGGGTGGCAAGCCCAGGCCAATGACCCGACGCTGCCACGCAGGGGTCTCATTTCTTGCCTTTTCTCTCTCCCACCGCCCCTTTCCTGCGGACTCCAGGTGTACTGTATAATCAGTTCTTGTCGCAAGTGGACTTTGAGCTGCTGCTGGCCCACGCTCGGGAGCTGGGCGTTCTGGTGTTCGAGAACTCGGCCAAGAGGCTGATGGTGGTGACCCCGGCCGGGCACAGCGACGTCAAGCGCTTCTGGAAGCGGCAGAAGCACAGCTCCTGAGAGTGCGGGCTCAGACCCGGGCGGGGTGGGGCGGCTGCGTGGAGGCGGACGCAGCCTTAGAACTCAGGTGTTTTTTTATTTACACGCCGGACTCTTATTGTTTAATAAAGTTGTGGAAGTGAGCCACGGTGACCCCTGGGCGCCTCCCCGCGTGGCTTTTCGTTTATCCTCGTTGGACCTGCACCTTACAGCGCTGGCAGCCCACCTGACCGCCGGAAAGCGAATGGGCCCGAGTAGGCTACAGCGCATGCGCCGGGCGTGGCCCCGCCTCCCTGCACCGCACGGCTCGCGGGTCGCATTCCGGGGTCGGATTCGCTGGTTTCCCTCAGCCTTCCATGCTGCGGCGGCTGCGGGGCACCCTGGGATAGCGGCGGCTCGCCGGGTGAGCGCGCGCTAGAGCGGCTTGGTCGGGGTGGGTGGCTCAGCGCTGTAGAGATCCATGCGCTGCGACGGGCAGGAAAGCCGGGCAGAGCAGGGCCGGGGGCAGTGGGGGCGTTGTTTGGGCAGGCCGAGATGGCAATGATGAGACTCCCCGCTGGCTCTCGGGCACCCTGATGTGGACAATCTCCCAGAATCCTTGAGTCCTTTCCCCGCCCCGTGCGGTCAATCACCGTCGCGGATACACAGGTTGAGGGCAACAAACTCCGACACCATGCACTCTAGTCCTAACGGGGGAAGCGTCGTGGGGGGGGGGGTGGGGAGGGAGGAGATAGAAAGCAGGCCAGTGCTAGTAGAAGGCAGGGAATAAGGAAGACGGTGTGACACCCCACGCCCACCCACCCACGTATCCTCCTAATGTGCTCTGTCTGTCTGGAACAGATCTTGGCCCTTTCCAAGCGCTCCTGATGCCTCATATGCCTCTGGCTTCTTTTCGATCACCACTCTGGGGGCTGAGGCCGTCACAGGTCTTTCCCAGATCGTATCCCCTCTCTACCCAGTCAAAGCCCCATGGATCCTCCCTCTCCCGGAGAAACCATGAAGCCAAGAAGAAGCGCCAGCGAGAAAAGCAGGCGGTGCTGGAGGCTGGGGTAGCCCGGAAGAGCAAGGTTAGGGGTCAGATAGCTTGTTCTTGGTTTTTTGAGAAAACTTCGGAGGGGGCTGGAGGAGAGACTGGTTGGATTCCAGATGCCTGGGGTATACTGGAAATTGTTTCCCCGCATCCCCACTTTTGGTCATTCTCTCCAGTTACCTGCAGAATCCAGTAAGTCCTGGACTCCTAAGGAGGTGGTGGTGTATGAAATTCCCACAGAACGCGGTGAAAAGAAAGGTAACTAGGGAACTTGAAGGTCTTTTCTCCCACATTTTTGTTGCCCATTTGGTCTGCTGAAATGCAGCCTGGGAACAAAGTTCAGGAGTTAGTGGAGCTCTCCTCTGCTGCTGCAGATGTCTCCCGGGTCCTGCCTCCTGCATACAGCCCTCGATATGTTGAGGCTGCCTGGTACTCTTGGTGGGTGCGAGAGGGCTTCTTCAAACCAGAATATCAGGTTAGTACCTGGAAGAGAGGGGTACTAAATGGTCCCCAGCACAGAATGGCCATTGAGCTTGGGCACAGCTGAGTGTTAGAGTCTGGAGCTTACAGCTAGCCATATTGCAGAACCTGCTTAAAAAAACAGAGAACTTGTCTTCTGCTCCTGGTGTCCAAAGCGTTTTCCTGGCAGGTTTTCCCCTTTCCTATAATTTGCTGGACTATTTTTCCTGCAGTTCTTCCTGCCTCAGAGGCAGCAGAGGGTGCTGTTCCCCCAGGTAACATCCAGTCGTCTTTTGCCCTTTGACTTTTCTGTTTTCTAGACCAGGCTGCCCCAGGCCACGGGGGAGACGTTTTCCATGTGTATCCCACCTCCCAATGTCACTGGCTCCCTACATATTGGACATGCACTGACAGTGGCCATACAGGATGCCCTGGTGCGCTGGTGAGAGGGGAATGGGGCTGCTTATGGTCTTGGAGGGGAAGGAGGAAGTGTGCTAGTGTGCAGGGAGTGAGAGTAAATATGGAGGCTCGGGGGTTCCCGTGAGGGTATTTGTTTTGCAGGCACCGGATGTGTGGGGATGAGGTGCTGTGGGTCCCAGGCTCAGATCATGCGGGAATTGCTACACAAGTATGAATTTTGCCACTTTTCCCTTTTCTTGGGTGAAGGAGAGTTGTTCTCCTTTTAAAATGACCTGGTTCTCTGTTCATTTGCCTCCTTTTCTTACCGTAGGCTGTGGTGGAGAAGCAACTTTGGAAGGAGCGAGGAGTGAGGAGACATGAGCTGAGCCGGGAAGACTTCCTTAGGGAGGTGTGGAAGTGGAAGGAGGAGTGAGTACGGTGGGTGGAGTTTGCCCCCCCACCTCCCTGCACATGGAGGGTTTGGGTCCTTGCTTCTGAGTCACTCTCCCTAACCTGATGGGCTCTTTGCATCCAGCCCTAAAT
Organism: Herpailurus yagouaroundi; assembly: GCF_014898765.1. Classification (NCBI taxonomy): domain Eukaryota; kingdom Metazoa; phylum Chordata; class Mammalia; order Carnivora; family Felidae; genus Herpailurus; species Herpailurus yagouaroundi. Next base: position 477,378 of record NW_024412728.1, on the reverse strand, counting down.
TCCCTCAGAGAGGGAAGCCCTGGATTCCTTTAGCATTCAGTGGGGTCTCTAAGCGTTGTGAGTGTGTGTGTATTACATACTTGAAAATGCATGAATTTGTGTGTGTGGGTATATATGTATATTGTTTCTGCACTTACCCCATTTTTTCTAGCCTAGATTTCCTCGTCTCTTTTACTTACCTATCCCTACCTTCCATCTACTTGAAATTACCCTCATTCTTATAGGTGTCTGTTATCACAAACCATTTTCTCTGTAAAGCTTCTTTGGGTTTTTCCCAAATTGGCTGCCCCCTCCTCTGTTACTGCAGAACTTTATTTCCCTCCCTCCCTCCCTTCTTTCCTTCCTATTCTGTACCCAACATGGGTCTTGAACTCATGACCTTGAGATCAAGGGTCACATGCTTTACCAGCTGAGCCAGTCAGGCACCCTGGAACTTTATACTTCTTTTAATGCCATAGAAGACCCATACTGAGTTTGTGTGCGTGTCTCCATTAGCTTCTAGAGACTAAATCAATGCCATACATTGCTGGGAGTGTCACTGGGCCGGTACATAGTTGGTGCTCAGGACAAGTTTGCTGACAAAAATCTCTCTGGGCACAGGAAAGGTGGAGAGATCTGTGAGCAGCTCCAAGCTCTGGGGGCCTCCCTGGACTGGGACCGAGAGTGTTTCACTATGGATGCTGTGAGTGCTCCATGCCTTGATCCCTGTGGGTGTTGAGGAGGTGTCTAGAGATATGTGCAGGCAGGTGGGATGTTGTGTGTGTTGGGGGTAGCAGGGTGGGAATGCCTGGGTCTCTGAGTGGGGTGATGGGCTGAGAATGGGCTGTTAGATATGGACACTGAGATCATCCCCTAGGGCTCCTCAGTGGCCGTGACTGAAGCTTTTGTGCGACTCTATGAGGCAGGGTTGTTGTATCGGAACCAGCAGCTTGTCAACTGGTCCTGTGCTTTAAGATCAGCCATCTCGGATATCGAGGTGAGGCAGAGGAGGAGAAGCAGGTCTGTGAGAGCTCCTAGGGATGATGGAAATGCCTGTGTCAAGGGGGTGTTGTGAGAATTAAATGAGAATTCATGGAAGGTGTTCAGCACAATACCCAGTGCGGTGTAAGTGCTCGGTGAATATTTTTGAACTATGACTGAATTAGGGGAGGGGGAGGTGGCTCCTGAATCCTCTGAATGTCTTTAGTTGGGCCGCAGGGCAGGCTGGTGAGTGGAGGAGAGGCTGCTCTCCAGCCCTGCTGCTGTGACTCTTCCAGGTGGAGAGCCGGCCCCTGCCTGGCCGCACGGAACTTCGTCTGCCTGGCTGCCCCATCCCTGTGTCTTTTGGCCTCCTTGTTTCTGTGGCCTTCCCTGTGGATGGAGAGCCTGGTAAGGGTAGTCCTCAGAGAGGTTGTCTGCTTATCATAACTGCTTTCTTGAGCACATGTGGGGTTGGTGGGAGGGAGCCCACCAGCCTGTTTCCTACATGGCCTGGTGGGAGGTGCATAGGGAATCTTGGTAGTGTTGGTGTTCTTGTAGGCATTTATTCTGGGTCTTCTGGGCCATGTAAGAAAAGTGCACATGGGCACTGCCCTTTGGAAGCTTGACCTAATTCTACAGGAGGCTGTTACCCCTTCTCTTTCTCAGAGAAAGAGAAGAAAGATTAGCTGGAATAGACAGAGGAAATTTCTCAACGAGTGATTAGGGCACTGAGAACCCCCAGTGTTCTCTAGCACCAAGTAAGGATTCTAGTTGCTTTTGTTAATGCTCTACCTGTTTGTTCCATGCAAGTTATGGAGAAATTCCTTAGCACCAGATAGCCTCCTGGGCTTCTGGTCATGAGCTTACATGGAAACCCCAGGCTCCTAATTTCCTCTAGTTATACCTGGGGGTCTGTTCAATCATGACTGCTTCCTGTCCCCTCCCTTTTCTGGTTCTCCTGGCTTTAGTTACAGGAGTGAGGGACCAGGGCAATGACCAGCATTAAGTGCTTGAATTTTGTCTTCAGACACAGAGATTGTAGTAGGAACCACAAGGCCAGAGACATTGCCTGGAGACGTGGCTGTGGCTGTTCATCCTGATGACTCCCGATACACAGTAATACACATTGTGCTTTCTGCCAGCTGACTTTCCTACACATAGCTTTCTCTTCCCTTCCTGTTTGATGGTAACTCCTTTCCTTTGATTTCCTTTTCCTAAGACTTGTCTCGTTTCCACTCTCCAGTGTCTCTGACTCTGTGCCTTTCTTTTCTTGATGTCCTACTTAGTCTCTAGCTTAGCAGTTGACAAATTATTGCCTGTGGGCCAAACCCATCCTACTGCCTGTTTTTGTATATCCGCACTTGCATGTTTTATGTATTACCTGCAACTGAGTATTATTACCTAACTGCGCTGCATTGGCAAAGCAGAGTAAATGTGCAGAGACCAAATTTGCCTTGTGGCCTGCAAAGCCTACAATAAACTCTGGCCCCATGAGAAAAAGTTTAGTGACCACTGCTCTAGCTCTTTACCTTCTGGTTTTCACCCTCTTATTCCCAGAGTTTTTTACATTCAGCCCAGACCTTTGCACCCCACACGTGTGCCTGGCCTTGATCTTGCTCTCTTCCTTTCAGCATCTGCATGGGCGACAGCTTCGTCACCCCTTGACTGGGCAGCTTCTCCCCCTCGTCACAGACTCTGCTGTTCAGCCACACATGGGTACAGGTGGGTGGAGGCCACGGGAGGGAGAGCAGACTGGGGATTCTGGAGGAGTGGGGAAGCATCAGGAAGAGGAAGAAAGGAAGGGAGGGAAAGCCTTTTCTGGGGTAGTCTCAGTGGGGAGTGGGACAAAAAGGAGGCATGGACAGAGAAGAGAAAAGAGAGATGGGGGTGTGGGCGACAACGAAATCTCTGGAAAAGGTCAGGGGTCAGTGTTCATGGTGGTTCTGTACCCCCAGGGGCAGTGAAGGTGACTCCAGCACATAGTCTTGCTGATGCTGAGCTGGGAGCCCGACATGGCTTGAGCCCTCTGAGTGTCATTGCAGAGGATGGGACCATGACTTCCCTCTGTGGGGATTGGCTACAGGTGGTACTGGCCTCAGTGTTACCCCATCCTTTGGGAGCACCCTCTGCCTTTCCTCAATCCTCCCTCTCACACTTTCCTCAATCCTTCCTCTCACACACACTTAGTGGCCTTTAACCTTTACTGTTACCATTTTTCCCCAGGGTCTTCACCGATTTGTGGCCCGGGAAAAGATTATGTCTGCACTGAGGGAGCGGGGCCTGTTCCGGGGCCTTCAGAACCACCCTATGGTGCTTCCTATTTGCAGGTAACCCCATTTTAACCCTTTTACTTAGGACTTTTCTGGGAAGGGAGTGGATGAAGCTAATAGTGCAATAGGAGGGACTCCATACCGCTTGCAAGGGAACAGAAGCTCTGTGTCAGTTTTTTTTTTTTTTTTTTTAATTTTTTTGGTTTATTTATTTTTTTGAGAGAGAGAGAGAGAGAGAGAGATAGGGAAAGTGTGAGTGAGGAGGGGCAGAGAGAGAGGGAGACACAGAATCTGAAGCAGGCTCCAGGCTCTAAGCTGTCAGCACAGAGCCTGATGTGAGGCTCGAACTTAACATGATGATATCATGACCTGAGCTGAAGTTGGTTGCTTAACCGACTGAGCCACCCAGGTGCCCCTGTGTCAGTTTTTTTTTTTTTTTTAATTTTTTTTTATGTTTGTTTATTTTTGACAGAGAGAGAGAGAGAGAGAGAGAGAGAGAGAGAGAGAATATGAGTGGGGGAAGGGCAGGGGGAGACAGAGAGACACAGAATCTGAAACAGGCTCTGAGCTGTTAGCACAGAGCCTGACACGGGGCTCTAACTCACTGACCGTGAGATCATGACCTGAGCCCAAGTCGGATGCTCAATCGACTGAGCCACCCAGGTGCCCCTCCCCTGTGTCAGTTTTATTTGCTGCTGTATTCTCAGGTCTGAGGGCCTGGCATGTAGTATGTACTATGTCCCAGTGGGGAAAGGCACAGGGCCTGAGGAGCAGCAGACTCACCCTGCCTCTTTCTCAGCCGTTCTGGGGACGTGGTAGAATACCTACTGAAGAGCCAGTGGTTTGTCCGCTGCCGGGAGATGGGAGATCGAGCTGCCCAGGTAAGGCTGCAGGGTGAGGAAGGAATGGGAATTCCCTGAAAATTGGAATGAAAAAACAGAAGCTGGGGCCCTCCTGCCCCACAGACCTCTGGCCCTGGCATTTGAGAGGAGAGCTGTGGGGATGGAGGTAGGGAGGCCCAGAACGGGCTGGCGCACATTCCAGTCAAACCCCAAATCTTCCCAGGAGCCTCTGGAGGTCTTTTATGAGTAATAGCACCACCTCAGAGGACGCTTGTCTCATCTCAGGAGGGGTGCTGGTGTAGGAAGCATTATCTAAGCTTTTTTAGAAGCATTATCTAAGGGCCTTTTTCTCCAGGCTGTGGAGTCAGGAGCTCTGGAGCTCAGTCCCTCCTTCCACCAGAAAAACTGGCAGCACTGGTTTTCCCACATTGGGTAAGGGTAAGGGACTCTATGGAGGTGGGGTGGGGCGATGCCCTGGTTATGCTGAGAAATCACTGGCGTCCTCTTGGCAGAGACTGGTGTATCTCCCGGCAGCTGTGGTGGGGCCATCAGATTCCCGCCTACCTGGTTGTAGAGGAGCAAACGAAGGTTGGTAGGAGGAAGGGGACGGGGAGGGCTGGGCACGGCGGAAAGAGAAATAGCCATAGCGCAAGCATCAGAGACTTTGAGCACCCGTCCCAACCCCCTGCCTTTCTAGAGCTTCAATGGTCTTAGTCATGTAACCCACTGCAGGATCAGAGCGCCTGAGCGGGCACTTCTTCATCTCACTGCCGGAGGGGGTCGGCCATCCCTAGACCACATGGGAGAACACGAAAGTCGGTGATGTTTCACACTGGCAGAACTTCCTTGTTCTCCCCCACCCCTTACTTTTTCTGTAGGGTGACAGGGAGGACTGTTGGGTGGTTGGGAGGACAGAGGCCGAGGCCAGAAAAATAGCTTCAGAGCTGACAGGGAGACCAGCGGCAGAGCTGATCCTGCAGAGGGGTGAGTGTCTGTGTTGTGGAGGGCAGGGGAGAGCGTCTGGGCCTTTGAGGGGGCAGATACTGAGGTGGAGGAGGTGGGGTTAGGAAAGTTGGGAATGGGGCAGAGTGCCATGGTCTCTGTGGGTGGGGTTGGGCTGGAAAGGTACACAGTTGTGGGCTGGAGGTTCCAGTTGTCCCCCATTCCCTGTTCTGTTTCCCAGACCCTGATGTCCTGGACACATGGTTCTCTTCAGCTCTTTTCCCCTTTGCTGCCCTGGGCTGGCCCCAAGAGGTGAGGCGAGGTGAGGGGAGGAGAGTGAAGGTGGGGATGATGAAGTAGACACTTGGCCTTCCAGAGAGCCTCAAGGAGAGCTGCAAGAACAGAGCTTGGGCCTCTCACTGCTTAATCTTTTTCCTCCTAGACCCCAGACCTCACTCGTTTCTACCCCCTGTCACTTTTGGAAACTGGTAGTGACCTTCTGTTCTTCTGGGTGGGCCGCATGGTCATGTTGGGGACCCAGCTCACAGGGCAGCTCCCCTTCAGCAAGGTAACAGCACTTCAGTGCTGAGCCCCTCTTGTAGACTCCCCAGTCTTCCCTAAATCTTGTTCTCTGTTCTAGTCCCTAGTGAAGTATTTTCTGTGGTCCCAATTCCTTTTTCCTGATTCTCTTCCTACCCTAACCCCTGTTGCATGGAGGCCAGAGATTCCCTGGGCACTTCCGGGGAAAGGCTCCCCTAGCCCCTCTGCTGACTCCCTCCATGTTCCCAGGTGCTTCTTCATTCCATGGTTCGGGACAGGCAGGGCCGGAAAATGAGCAAGTCCCTAGGGAATGTGTTGGACCCACGAGACATCATCAGTGGGGTGGAGCTGCAGGTCAGGATGAAATTTGGCAAGGGATGGGTTTGTGGGAGAGAAGAACGGAGCCTGTGGAGAGGACCCTGGTGGGTCCTGGGTGGGGCCCTTGTAGCAGCAGGGTCTTTGACCAAGGCCGGTGAATTACCCATCTCAGGTGCTGCAGGAAAAGCTGAGGGATGGGAACTTGGACTCTACAGAGTTGGCGATCGCGGCTGCAGCACAGGTGAGTCACCAACGTCCACTTCATCTCGGCCTCTAGCTCGAGGCCTCTGGTTTTCTTCACAGCCCAGGTTTCTGATCCTGCAGCTGCGTAGGCATCTGCCACTCCTCTTCTCCCTCTGGTTGTAGAGAAAGGACTTCCCTCATGGGATCCCTGAGTGTGGGACAGATGCCCTAAGATTCACCTTGTGCTCCCATGGGGCCTTAGGTAAGCCTGGGCAAGGGAGGGGTCCGGGCTGTAGGCACCCTTGTAGAGGGTGGGGCAGGGTCAAGGATTCCCTGTGCTGCTGCCACCCACGTGTACACTCCCCCTCTTCCTATTCCTCTAGGGGGCGACTTGCACCTGTCTGTCTCCGAAGTCCTGAGTTCCCGGCATTTCTGCAACAAAATCTGGAATGCCCTGCGCTTTATCCTCAATGCCTTAGGGGAGAAATTTGTGCCCCAGCCTGCAGAAGAGGTAAGAGAGAGGCTTGGGATGCAGAATCATCAGGTCTCTGGGGGCTGAAGATGGCATTGGAGCGAAAGGACACAGGGGAGTCGAGTGGTCCCATCCTGAAGCCCTTTGCTGCCCGCAGCTTTCCCCTTCATCGCCCATGGATGCCTGGATCCTGAGCCGTCTTGCCCATACTGCCCGGGAGTGTGGGCGAGGCTTCCTTGCCCAAGAGCTCTCACTTGTCACCCATGCCCTGCACCACTTCTGGCTCCATAACCTCTGTGATGTCTACTTGGTGAGTAGACTGGGGTCATGGCATGGCATTCCACTCCTGTTACCTGCTTCCTGTTCGCCTTGAGATCCAATTCCCTGGCAAAGGGCTCTGCCTCTTTTTGATAGGCCGAGAACTCAGTGCTTTTCTTCTGAAACTGTGCAAACCACACTGACAATTTTATACACCTCCCCACAGTCCTGAGAATCCCTGCGCTAGATTTCTACATCTCAGTTGCTCCAGAGTGTGTTCTGGGACAGCCAACGGGGTCCAAGATGCCCTGTGCTCCTGCCCATGTTCACCCACAGCACTCTTCACTGTCAGGGCAGTGAGTGTGTAGAGAAAGGACACAGATAATGGCCTGGGCCTGTTCCCTGACCCTCTGGCTCCCTCCCCAGGAGGCTGTGAAGCCGGTGCTGTTGCACTCGCCCTGTCCCCAAGGCCCCCCTCAGGTCCTGTTCTCCTGTGCTGACATCGGTCTCCGCCTCCTCGCCCCACTGATGCCCTTCCTGGCTGAAGAGCTCTGGCAGAGGCTGCCCCCCAGGCCTGGAGGCTCCTCTGCCCCTAGCATCTCTGTTGCCCCCTACCCCACTGCCTGCAGCTTGGTGAGTACGCATCCCTGATGTCTGGGTATGGGACCACTGGTGAAGGGCTAGGGAGCAGTCTTCTCAAAGGGTTTGCTGCTGTAGGGTCCTCAACAATCGTGATTTGTACTTTAGTGTAGAGTCTTTAGGAGGATGGGTTGTTCTCACAGGTCTGTGTTGGGGGCAGTATTAGCCCCATAGACAAGAGCAGAACTTTGTCCCTAGACTGACCATGCCTCAGTTCTCCATCTTTAAACCAGGGGTAGTAATAGTTAATAGCATGGTTGTGATGAGAACTAGATGAGAACTAATAGGATGGTCCCCAAATTACTGCAGTTTTAAGCTTTAATAATTTCAGAAGGAAAAATACTACAGACTCACCCAAAAAATAATTTTAAAGTTTAATTATTTAAATTTCTTTATGCTTATTTGGTTTTGTGAGTTTTCAATGATACGGTTTAAATTCCAACTTACTTTTGGTTGTTTGGTATATTTGACCAGAACAATTAACAGACATCAACACAAACATCAACTAAGACGTCCTTAGATGGTACCCCAGGTTTTGCTGGGTTCTGTTCCTTGAGGTGGTGAATTTTGTGTGTAGTGGAGAGGAGAGAGTATGTTGCCCTTAGCAGATCAGGGTGGTCAGGTGGAGAGTAGAGCCAGGAGAGCTGATATCAAGTCTCCCAGGGGCCTGCTTATCAGCTCTGGGTCTTCATCTCCAGGAACACTGGCACCAGCCAGAGCTGGAACAGCGCTTCTCCCGGGTCCAGGAGGCCGTGCAGGCACTGAGGGCTCTCCGAGCCACATACCAGCTCACAAAGGCCCGGCCCCGAGGTGAGATGGGTCCTGGGCTCCTGAGTCCCTGCAGAAAGAAGGGGTTGGTGGAGGAGTGGGGAGAGCCTGGAGGGCAGAGCCCAGAGTTAGGAGGTGCAGGATGGGGAGGGAAGCAGGATCTCATGCTTTGACACTGACGGTTTCCCTTTCCTCCTCAGTGCTGTTGCAGAGCTCAGAGCCTGAAGAGCAAGGCCTCTTCGAGGCCTTTCTGGAACCTCTAGGCACCCTGGGCCACTGTGGGGCTGTGGGCTTCTTACCCCCAGGTGTACTGGCTCCCTCTGGCTGGGCCCAGGCTCCACTCAATGATACCATTCAGGTGTACATGGAGCTGCAGGTGCTTAGAGGAGATTGGAGGGGGAAGGGAGGGATTGAAAAGGATGTTGGGAGGAGGGCAAATGGTAGGTTCTGTAAAAGTGAGAAGGGCTCCTGAGAATGGGGTGGAGACAGGTACTGGACAGGCTGCAGATGTTACAAAGAAGGCTGAGCCTTTTCTGTTCTTCCACAGGGGCTTGTGGACCCCCAGACCCATCTATCTCTGCTAGCTGCCCGAAGACACAAGTTGCAAAAGCAGCTTGATGGCCTCATGGCCTGGACCCCATCAGAGGGGGAGACGGAGACTAAAAGGCAGCAGAGGGTGAGGCTGGAGGAAGCCTGATTCCCTGTGGGAATGTGGGCTGGAGGGGATGGGCCTTATATCTGGATCCTCACCTGCTTCTCTTCTCGGCTAGCTTTCTTCCCTCGAGTTGGAATTGTCGAAGCTGGACAAGGCGGCCTCTCACCTCCGGCAGCTGATGGATGCATGTCCTAGCCCCAGAGAGCTCTGAGCTCCAGCTCACTATATGGTGGTTTTCTTCTCTTCCTGATCTGCTTTTGAGGACAGACAGAATCTAGCAGCTGTCAAGCATGATGGAGATTCTGAGACCTTGTGGCTCACTTCCCATATTTCGTAAATAAGGAAACCGATTGGTTTGGTCAGTGTCACTGGGTGTCCTCAAGATGCTCACATTCCTGCCCAGCCTCCCTCTTACTCAGTCCTACCTGGAAGTTTAGGAATGAGATAAACTTGGTCTTTTTATTCCTCTTTCTCCTAGTGATGACTTTCTTGCCTTTCAATTGTTCCCTGAGGCTTTGGTCTAGGAAAAGAGGGGGGCTGCCTCTTACCCTGGGGCTAAGCCTGGGGCTCTGGGCTGCAGTGGGAGTGTGCATGCTGGCGGTGTCTGCCTTATTGGAAGAAAGAGGAGCGTCCTGCTAAGGCCTGGGTACTGTGACTCGGGTTCCACCTACTTCTTGGAATTACTGACAGTGTCCTGGCTCCTGCAGGCCATTTCTCCTCACCAAATGGAAGGTACCCCGCTCCTTGGCTTTATCCTGGGGTGGGGTGTGCTAAGAGGAGCAGGTACTTCCTCTGGGCCTGAGGGGCTGCAAGGCACGCTGGGGCTTGAATGCTGCCCCTGTTCTGTGTATCTGATACCAGACTGCCAGGGACATCTTGACCAACCTACAACAGATGTACATCCCCACTGATGCAGACACCCACTGATCCACCCTAAACACCTTGTGTCATCTCCGTGGAATTCAGGGACCTGCCTCTTACATGCCCAAGTTATATTCTGTCTAGCAGCTCTGAGGCTATTACTTATGGTAGGCCTATCATGGTCTGTAGCTTCCATGGTGCATTTAATCCTCCTGAGAACCTTAGGAGGTGGGTGTTGGCTCCATTTTGGAAATGAAGAAATGTGCTCGGAGAATAAAAGTAACTTGTCCAAAGTATCAACTGGGATTCAACCCAGTACATAGGTGCAGGTTCATTTTGGCTGCTCTAACCAAGCATCAAATATAATGGTGGGTTAGGCAAGGTGGACATTTCTTTTGCTGAGCAGAGGCAGTTCAGAGTTCTGTAATAAAGGAGGCCCACACCCCATTTAATCTTATTTCCTGCCATTCTGATACACTGTTTCCAACTCTAGGTCTAAGATCTGCTCCACCCTACCCCCACCCCCATCCTACCCAGAGAGAGGAGGGAGAGGAGGGGTTGGGCAGCTTCCTTTCTGTCTTCCCCCAGTTCAAATATTTCTATATGCTGGGAACTATTCTGGACCCTTGGATTCATCAGTGACTGAAACAAAGGTCTTTGTTTACTTTAATTCTAGCAAGGAGAGTCAAAAAGAACACATGTAAATAAAGTAAACTATACACTATGTCTGAGAGTCATAAATGCTATGGGGAAAAAAGGGTAGAATAAGGCAATGTGGAAAGGGACAGATTGTAGTATTAAATGGGTCAGGGTAGAACTCACTATGAAAGTGAGATTTAAGCAAGGACTTGTAGGAGGTGCAGGAATTAGCCAAGTGGATGCCTGGGAGAAGAGTGTTCCAGGTAGAGGGAAGAGCCGGAGCAAAACTAAGATGGGAGCATATCCTGAGTGCTCAAAGAGCAGCAAGGAGGCCAGTGTTGGGGGGAAGAGTAGGAGATAAAGTCCATTGTGGGGTAGGGAGTCAGGAAAGCTCAAGGCAGATCATCTAGGGCTGTGCTGTCCAAAATGGTTGCCATTTAACGAATTCAAAGTTAAGTACAACTAAACATTCCGTTCCACAGTCACACTAGCTACATTTCAAGTGTTTGATAGCCACATGTGGCTAGTGGCTACCATATTGGTCAGTGTAGGTTCTAAAACATTTCCATCATGGAAAGTTTATTGGAAAGCACTGGTCTATGACCTGTAGGCTACTGGAAGGACTTTGTTTTCTTCCCTCAAATAAAAGTGCCTCTCCTTTCAGAGATGTCATCAGGAAGTTGTATACTGCCTTTCTCCTTGTAGCTGTTGCCATTCCTAGCTGACAGGCTGGGAAATACGATGAGCTGTGTGCTAAGCTAAATGTAAGTGAGCCATGTGCTCAGCTAGAATTTACGTGATTACCCAAAAGGAGAAGAACGGCAATTAGGTGTGTTCAATCCCAAAGCATTCTTTTCCCTGTACTGCTCTGTCGAGTCTTGGAAGAGAGTTTTTTTGAGGAAAGAATCTGGAAATCACAGCCTAGTGATCCCAGGCCCTGAGATGTAGGAATCAGGTTGAGAGGCAGTTAGCTGTTTGCTCCTTGGAAATTCAGACATCCAGTTCCCCAACTTGGGTAGGGCCTACACACCTGACCCATGAGTGTCACCTGCACCTAGTGCAGGCAAAGAACAAGTCATGGAACACTGGGGCCCTTTTTAGCTCTCAGCTACCTCTCTTCCAGGTTGCTGATCCCAGGATAGTTGTAAAGGAAAATAGAGGAATTTTGTTTTGGAAGTTTTTTTGTTTCATTTCCCACTTGCAATTCCCCCCTCATCTTCAGGGATGCTCTATTTGGAGCCGTTGCCTTCTCCTCCCTCCAAGGAAGTCAGCCTCTAATTTCCCATGGTGGTGATACTGGGTAGGTGGGGAGTATGGTAGGTAGGGGAGAGGACTGTGGAGAACAGGAAACAGTCACATCAGTACCCCCAAATGGTCAAGTTTGAGCTGCATGATTGCATTTTGAGAAAGCTGGTAAGAAGTCAAGATCATCTTGGGTGAGGAGACAGGAGTGCCTGCCTCAAGAAAATCAGAAGGAAGACCTTGGACCCTTGAAGGGACTAGGACTTCTATGTCAGGACCATGGTTGAATTTTAACAATCCCTACTACCCAGGCTCACTTACCTGCCCATGTACCCTACGTAGCTTCTCCATGTAATGCTCACAACAGTCCAAGCATCAGGTACTATCATTCCCACTTTGCAGGTGAAGAAATGGAGGCTCTGAGAGATAAGAAATTTACCCAGGACTCAAGCGTGGGCCTGTGGGACTGTATGTCCTCACAGCCAGCACAAGCTTTGCTAGCACCCACCCTCCCCACCACTCACACCTGGCTGGCCGGATATCCTCTCACAGGTGGAACCTCTCATCTATCGCTGGAGCTGCCTCCCAAGCAAAGAAGGATGAAATGAAAATCTTGCTTAAGTCAGGGCATTTGTCTGGTGTCCACTGCTAATGGACCTAAAGTGAGTAATTTACCCTCTGTAAGCCTCAGTGTTCATCTGTAAAATTGGACAGTGACACTTATTCTACATTCAAGATCACTGCAAGCATTGAAATGGGAAAGCATCAAGTCTGGAACAAAGTAGGAATTCAGTACATTTCTTGCCTTTATTCCTAGGTATTCTGAAGATCTCAGCTTGAAGTGTGTATTCATGCACATGCATGTATAAGTGTGGTGCGTGGGTCCTCAAACAGTTAACTTCCCAGATTCTTTCTAGGCCTTTCACACTGGTGTTGAGGGAGAGGGTGTCCATCCCAGAACCCCTCTGCTTAATAAGGGGGAGAGTCAGAGAGTTTGGTGTCCAATTCTATTTTCCTGCCAGCTCTCTGTTCACAAACCCACAAAGGCAAGTCATTGAATTCATCATATTTACTGCCACTCGGCAGGGTTTAGGGCATCTTTCCTGTACCTTGGTGGTCAAATGCCTGGGCCAAGGGAGGACACAGGTTTCAACTGTTCTCAGACTTTGCAGATGGCACGGTGCGGGGATCCTGCATGATGGAGGGTGACATTGGTCCCAGGTGGGAGGTGGAGGAGGAAGCAGAGCTGGGGAAGAGAAAGCGTTAGAAGGAAGGGTGTAAGATGGCTCTCACTCACCCCTTGGAGATGGCCAGACCCCAGCAGAGAGGCCCACACTGACTCAGAAACACACTCAAAGTTCACACAGCCTCACATTTCCCCTCCCAAAGAACTACCTTTTCGAGCAATTCCAGGAAGCTGGAATCATAGGAGAAATTTGCTAGAAGGGAGTCCTTCAGCTTCAGCTGCAAAATCATTCTTGGCCCTAGGGATCAAAAAATACAGCTTAGTGTCCAATTATTAGGGCTATATTCCTTCAGAGATGCGGGCACCCCTGCCTCCCCCACCCCAAGTTGCTCTTCCCTGACAATGCCCTTCAGGACCCACTCGATGCAGGGGTTCAGCCCCAGACCTCTGGAAGCTCAGGACTGGATGCCTCTCTTACTCCCCTCTTTGGCCTCTTCCTGCTATGAGCACCCAGGCATCAAACCCTCCAGCCCTCACCTGTTCCCTGTGAGCTGCTCAGGAGTGTCAGGAAGAGGAAGAAGGGCAGCCTGGCCCCCATTGTGGCCACCTCACTTCTTGCTTCTCTGATGGACAGAAGAGATGTCTGAAGCCCCAGCTAGCTTCTCCTTACCAGGCCTGCCTTTCTATACTCCACTCAATCCTTAGCATAAGTGTTTGGGTGGGAAATGGGAGAGGGAAGCTGGGTAACTGGATTTTCCAGTTCTCCCAGTATGGCTTTGAGGACCCAGAAGAGGGCCATTCACTGGGCTGTTGGGGAAAATAGAAGGTGGTCCCCTTTCCTCAATCCTGTGCCCCACCCGTTCCCTATGTCTGGAGGCTTTGATGGGGATGGTGCCCAGTTCTACAGAGAGGGAAGTTAAGGAGGTGTCCCTCCTGTAGGTGTCTGGGCCCCACCTAAGCCTGGGCCTCTACTTGTTCTTTAGGGATTAATTATTAACAGCAATTAATTTCCATCATTCATGCCACCAAAGGGCTCAGGAATGTGGGCCCAAAAGGGAGGGGTAGATTACACCAAGTTTCTTCCCAAACCCAGGTATCCTACTCCCCCAGGCACACTGGCTTTCTGTGAGAAATCTGGGTAAAGGGGGAACTTTCATCCTTGAATGTTTTGTATTAGTTGTTCTAAAACATCCTATATACTCAGGTGGAGACATGAGTTTCATCAAATACTCTCCCACCCCC
>NW_024412728.1:445949-463351 GCF_014898765.1 Herpailurus yagouaroundi | reverse complement strand
CCCCCCCACCCCAACACACACACATTAATTATATTCCATCACTTCTGCCTAGAGGGAACTCGCCTCAACTGAGACAAACATCTCGGTTTGTTAGATGCTATCACTTCTGTGCCAAGCCCAATCAGCTCTGTCCCACCCACCGCCTGTGACATTGCCACCTCATCTTCAATGTATTGAGCGCTGGCCCAGGGGCTGCTAACTACACTTCATGCACCAAATCTGGCCTGTTACCTGCTTTCTCAAATGAGGTATTATTGGAGCACAGGTGCACGTACTCCTTTACGTCTATAGCTGCTTTCCAGCTACTTTGCATACTTGTGAGAGAGACTTTGTGACTCAAATAGCTTAAACATATGCCACCTGATGACGCTTTACAAGAAGTTTGCCAACCCTTGCTCCAAGGTTGATTAAGACCAAAGTGATTTTTTTTCATATTCTTCCACTTGCTCTGAATAAAATCACCTCTGCACTTGCCATCAGCACTCATGGAGAATGTGATTCAACCCATTTTGTTCTGAGCCACTCACTGCTATTCCAGTGACTGACACTGCTCTTGTATCAGGGTAACCACTTCCAGTCAAAGCACAATCCTTGCTGCCAATGCCACCTGCTGTATGTATTAGTTCCCCCCGCCTTATTCTGAGCCAGCCTCTCCTGTCCCTAGGGCCAGCCTCCTCCCTGTGGGTCAGGTTCTTCCACACAAGTTCTGAGCACACTCACCTCACCTTTGTTGACCACCACGATTGTGTTAGATTATGTAACCTGTGCTCCCAGCCATGGCCACTGTCTCACCCCTGAGTAAATCTGAGTCCATCATCCCGTCTTCCAGCAATGTCCTTATGCCCAGTTGAGTACATCACAAGAATATCAGACTCTGCCCCTTTTCTCCCGGCCCACCTTCTCTATTTGGGTGATCACTTCTAAAATTGAATAAATCTTCTCCTACATCAATCACAGTCACATTTCCTCAGTCTTAGCCTTCACCATCACCAGTGGACATAGTCTACGTCCTCTTCTCTAAGACACTCACCTCTACTCTGGGGACCATGGCCTCAGGTGAATCACTTTCTAACATCTCTCCTCTCACCACAACAGCTCTTCTCAAACCACCACTCCCATTAGTGGGTTATATCAACCTTTCTTTTCTAAGTACACCCGCCTCCCTTTTGATTACCTGTTTCCTAGGCACCAGGACTCTGGAGTCAGGAAAACTACCTCCCCCCACCCCGTCACCATGGCCCTTGCAATGGACTCTACACCCCGTGCCACCAGGAATATTGTCCCTGAGAGAGCCCCAAATGCTCTTACCTGGGCACATCCACTGTTGGAGTACCATCTACCACCTCTGTTCCAGGTACCAGGAACACCAGGATGAGATCCACCCAGGAGTCAATCTCCACTCCTGGAAGAAGCATTACCTCCCCCCAAATAGGCCCAGTCACCACAGGCACAAACACAGTTACCAAGAGTCAAATGCCAACAAATGAGAGTAAACAAGTGGATATTTGCACCCCTGAGGCATCATCCTCATCTCTCTGTCTGGAGTCATAGCGACTATTGGACTGTTAGTGGGACTGAGTTTTGGGCTGGTGAGTATCAAGGTTGAGTTAATAGAGGAGCCTGCTAAGAAGGCAGAGTATGAATGGGAGAAGAATTCATGTAGATAGTTCATTAAGATATCCAGAATGAGAGAGAAGAATAAATTGGTATGCTACGAGGAAAAGAATCACCTAGTACACTATAAAGACTAGAGAGAATGATCAAATAAGGGAAAGTGATAAATTTAAGGTAGAAAAACAAGAAAAAATATAAAATTAGGACTAATGTGAAAGGATATTTTGTGAAAGGGGGGGAAACAGAAGGTATTTTTTCAGAAATCATGTCTCTTAATGAAACAAAATCTGGAAGTAAAGCTGTTTTAGCACTGGAAGAAGAATCTCCAGGGAGTAAGGGATGGTTAGGCCCTCACCTTGTTTACAAATTTCCACTGCAAATGTTAGTACTGGTTATCCAGGCAGAGATAGTCTACCTTGGCTTTCCTTAGCTCAGCTTTTAGAGTGGCAATGTCAAAACATTTCACTAAATCTGAGAGAGAACAGGAAAGAAATAAACATAAAGAAAACAGGAAACATGGGGATGTTCAGCCGCCCATAGTGCAGTTTTCCAATGTTATATACTAACAAGCACTCTGCAGTTCCTAGTTCTGTCTGGGCTAGTCAATCTCTGACTTCCCACAGCATCTCTGCTTTCTGGTCTTGATCTTTCTGTAAATACACATTTGTACTATTCTGATTTTGAAATTTATTTATGTTTTTCCTGTTTTCTGTAGTTTCTGTTACTAAGCTCATATCTGAGGAATGATTCAGAGAACAATAGGTGGTGTGCAGAAGTGTGTCACACTGCCTCACAAGAGGCTGTGCATCTCTTCCCAACTCTGGGTTCAGGAATGTCACATTGGTAGTTTAAAATATGCTGTGGTGGAAGTATTTATAGTCTAGAAACCAGAAAATTCTACATAATGTCTTTTAACCTCTGGAGAGCCAGTTGTTAAACAATCCTCAGTAAAAACAAATGCAACACATTCTGCAGCCAAAAGCTGGCATAATATAGTCAATTTACTACCATTCCTTAGTTCAGAATTTTCAGTCTGCCTCCATACGTAGGCTAAAAAATTAAGTCCCATCATCCAGGAATGACTTCCTAAATTATTATTTTATGTGCAAAGTTAACATATAATGACAACTAAATTAATTGAGTTTTTACTAAGCGTTAAGCTCAGGTCTGAGTGCTTAAAATGCATCATTTCATTTCATTTGCTCTACAGTCCTAAGGGGATATTATAGCCACCTGATACACTAGGAGCCTGGAGCTCCATGATCTTAGTTATTTGCTCCAGCACATATAATCTCAAAGCTCTACATGAATATATTCTAAGGTCTCTCAATTCCATGCACCTGTCTTCAGCTTCCTTAGCTGACTAAAAAATTGAAAGGCTCTCTTAAGTGAGTCTCCACAATTTCACATGTAGATGTGGATTCACTTTTGTCTTGATAGTCCAATAGCACATAAGCTTACCATGCTGGAAAGGATGTATTAATAAAGTGACAAGGAAAGTTGTTTACTCAGATAGAAAGATGGGAGAGACAAAGACACAATAAGGATGGTAACAAGAGGAGAAAATAGGTGGCTCTGAAAAGTAAAAATCTGACAGTGAAAGAGATGATAAGGGACATAAGGGAGAAGAGATAAGGTTGGTGATAAGAGAAAACATAAATTAATTTTATAATATTATATTTTTTCTTTTTTATAGGGACTTTTACTTCCCCCTGATAAATAGTGGTACTTACTACCTTCATGACTACAGCCTTGACCTTGGTCTGGACCTGGATTATTCAGAACTGGGCTCTGGCATGTTCCACAGCCTGGTAAATGAATTGGTCCATGGAGGAGCACATGGCTTTGGACACAGAGTGGGCCATGGTATCAACCATAAATGGAGCCATAGCTGTCAGAGTGGTTATGGCATGAATCATGACAGAAGTTATGGACACAAAGAAGCCATTACAATAGCCATTACCACAGAGGAGGCCACTGAGGAAGCCATGAAGTGGGCCATAAAGGAAGATACCATGGAAGCCATAGCAGGACAAGATGGTCATGGCCATAAACTGGATAATATAGGAAAATATGGAAAACGAAAAGTTGAGAGGGTGTCATGGGGGAAAAAATGATCATGAAATGATTAAAATGAAGTTATAGGGGCACTTGGATGGCTAAGCCAGCAGAGCATGAATTCAAGTCCCACATTGGGCAAAGAGTCTACCTAAAAAAAAAAGTTAAAATGGAGTATAAAAAGGTTCTCAAGGAGCAAGGAACAAGGTCAAGGTCAAAAAAGAATGAGCAAAAGATCTCAGAGACCTTGACCAACATTGGGAAAAATCAAGCAAAGACTAGGTTTAGAGTAGATGCACAGCTTTACCAGGCTTGGAGATGACTTCAAGTCAAAGCTTTCTTGAGTTCTACCTGACTCTCAGACTGTATTGTAGGGAGTCATAGTGATCATCCGCAGCACTTTTTCTCTATCTCCCACCACCAAGTCATGGCCAGTGTTTCTCATCCTTATGTTTCCTCAGGGTGCTATAAATGTTACCACACCATTCTAAGAAGCAAAAGCACAAAGTAAGTATATTATCAGGACTACAGGCTTATTTGGTTTCCTTGTTTTCCTGTTTGTTCTTTTAGTATTCACTGATTATTATTATTATTATTTTTAGTGATTGCTATGTTCCAGGAGCTATCCCAGGAGCCTTTAAATACATCATCATTGGGGCGCCTGGGTGGCGCAGTCGGTTGAGCATCCGACTTCAGCCAGGTCACGATCTCGCGGTCCGTGGGTTCGAGCCCCGCGTCGGGCTCTGGGCTGATGGCTCAGAGCCTGGAGCCTGTTTCCGATTCTGTGTCTCCCTCTCTCTCTGCCCCTCCCCCGTTCATGCTCTGTCTCTCTCTGTCCCAAAAATAAATAAACGTTGAAAAAAAAAATTTAAAAAAAAAAAAAATAAATAAATAAATACATCATCATTTAGAATTACTGGGAACTTATGAAGATAAAAAGCTTCTGCACAGCCAAGGAAACAACCAACAAAACTAAAAGGCAACCAACAGAATGGGAAAAGATATTTGCAAATGACATATCGGACAAAAGGCTAGTATCCAAGATCTATAAAGAGCTCACCAAACTCCACACCTGAAAAGCAAATAACCCAGTGAAGAAATGGGCAGAAAACATGAATAGACACTTCTCTAAAGAAGACATCTGGATGGCCAACAGGCACATGAAAAGATGTTCAACGTCGCTCCTTATCAAGGAAATACAAATAAAAACCACACTCAGATATCACCTCATGCCAGTCAGAGTGGCCAAAATGAACAAATCAGGAGACTATAGATGCTGGAGAGGATGTGGAGAAATGGGAACCCTCTTGCACTGTTGGTGGGAATGCAAATTGGTGCAGCCGCTCTGGAAAGCAGTGTGGAGGTTCCTCAGAAAATTAAAAATAGACCTACCCTATGACCCAGCAATAGCACTGCTAGGAATTTACCCAAGGGACACAGGAGTACTGATGCATAGGGGCACTTGTACCCCAATGTTCATAGCAGCACTCTCAACAATAGCCAAATTATGGAAAGAGCCTAAATGTCCATCAACTGATGAATGGATAAAGAAATTGTGGTTTATATACACAATGGAATACTACGTGGCAATGAGAAAAAACGAAATATGGCCTTTTGTAGCAATGTGGATGGAACTGGAGAGTGTGATGCTAAGTGAAATAAGCCATACCGAGAAAGACAGATACCATATGGTTTCACTCTTATGTGGATCCTGAGAAACTGAACAGGAACCCATGGGGGAGGGGAAGGAAAAAAAAAAAAGAGGTTAGAGTGGGTGAGAGCCAAAGCATAAGAGACTGTTGAGAACTGAGAGCAAATTGAGGGTTGATGGGGGTTGGGAGGGAGGAGAGGGTGGGTGATGGGTATCGAGGAGGGCACCTTTTGGGATGAGCACTGGGTGTTGTATGGAAACCAATTTGACAATAAATTTCATATATAAATAAAAAAAAAGAAATTGTGGTTTTTATACACAATGGAATACTACATGGCAATGAGAAAAAATGAAATATGGCCTTTTGTAGCAACGTGGATGGAACTGGACAGTGTGATGCTAAGCGAAATAAGCCATAACGAGAAAGACAGATACCATATGGTTTCACTCTTATGTGGATCCTGAGAAACTTAACAGGAACCCATGGGGGAGGGGAAGGAAAAAAAAAAGAGGTTAGAGTGGGAGAGAGCCAAAGCATAAGAGACTGTTGACAACTGAGAGCAAACTGAGGGCTGATGGGGGGTGGGAGGGAGGAGAGGGTGGGTGATGGGTATTGAGGAGGGCACCTTTTGGGATGAGCACTGGGTGTTGTATGGAAACCAATTTGACAATAAATTTCATATATATATAAAAAAAAAGAAGGAAACAGCAGGTTAGAACCAGCAAGACAGATGGTTAGAAAAGCTAAGACATATTCAGAGGAGATGAGAGAAAGGTGGAGTCAAAAAGAGCAATGGGGAGTAGTGCTGGCAGGGAGGAGGATGCTTGGAGAACACTGGAAGAGGGGGCATAACTCAGAAATGATTCATCCTTTTGTTTTCTGGAGAAACTTTCTACGCCTGAGAAACCTTTTCAACACAGATCTCTACTACTCCTATGGTTCCAACCTTGGTCCACATCTTACAGCTTTTATGGAGTCCATCATGGGTCTGTGATTGAGTCCAGTGGAGACCAGTCTCCCCCTGCAGCCATGTAGCTGACTGACTGAGAGACACACGTGGCCCTGAATAGCCCTGAAGGCAGAAGCATCACCTCAGGGGGAGAGAGAGAGAGCTGACCTGGATGACTGGAGGGTCTGACTTATGTCCTATATGCCCCCATGGCTGCTCCTCCCAGCTCTAACACTCCTCCCTCTCACTGTTTTTTTCCAGACCATGAAAAGGAGGCTGTAGTTGTAACTGAATTATTAAATTAATGTGTCAAATACATGTGATAGCCAAACAGTATGTGTTAGTGTTTATATATGGCTGTGAGTAGAAGTTCTCTGTATCCCAAAGACCACTCTTTCCTGTATCCTCTCAGCTCTTAAATCCCTAGAGTGAAATCCAGAGACCTTATAGCTGCCCCATTTTCTTCCCTGTCTTGTCCCCATTCCCTTAAGCCCTCTAGGTTGATGGAAGAATTGAATCAGGAAAAATGAGGGAAGGCAAGTGTTGGACTTCACAGATTTGTGTTGCACAATGAAGAGATGGTCTCTGTGTGAGCCTAGAGTGTGAAGGGTTGGGGTTGCTGTGAGGTAAAGACTTAACAGTTAATGGGGCTAATCCCAGGAATGGCCACATTGACTGTTCATATATGCTATGGGCTTGGACTCTTTACTGAAAAGACAGGTTTGAGTAGCCACCTTTCTCTCCTATGGGCTGCCAGCCTCAAGAGGGTTACCAGAAAAGGAGACCATGCTCCCAGTTTCTGCAAGGATGGGCCCAGCCTGCCCTGCCAGGAGCTGCAAAACCAGCCTCCCCTGCAAACCATCCCCTGCAGCATCCCCTGCAAAACCAGGCCTCAAAGCAGAGACACAAAGCTTGTGTATTAACACCATGCTCTTGCTGAAGGCCACCGCCTTGTTAAGGCTTCTGGTGCAACTTGCTCCTCACACACATTCCACTAACCCTCCTGGCAGCAAATGAATCACTCACCTTAACTTAACCTTATGTCTTAACCCTAAGTCTCTTCAGCCTCTATCATTCTCAAAGTCTGGATCTTTGCCAGAGCCTTTTTAACAGGACCAAAGCTGTTTATGTACATTTTATAACACTATTAACAAAATAGTTTTAAAATGCTGTATAGAAGCCAAATGCAAAAGAATACCTATTGTTTGATTACATTTCTTTCAATTTCAAGAATAAACAGAACTAACCTATAGTGACAGAGATTAGATCACTGATTTCCCATGGAGGTGAGAATTTTTATAAAGGGAAAATTTCTGGGTGATAGAAATGTTTTATATCTTGGTTGGTCTTTTGGTTACACATGTAAATATATCTATCAAAACTCATCTGAGTACTTAAGATATGTGCATTTCACGGTCTGTAAATTTTACCTAAACAAAACTATATGGTAGTTAGGGTTGTGTTTTTTACCACATAACAGTTTAATGCTACACAATTCTTAAAATAAATTATACTATATAATTTTACTATGTAGTGGTCTTATACCCGAAGTTTCTAACTAGTTATCTCTTCAGTTTTAATAGTCCCCAGTCCTTTGTCTTAAAGTAATTATCACATTTCTCATTCATTTCTTCATTCATTCATTCATTCATTCACCATATTTACTCAGCATGTGCTGAGTGCCAGGTCTAGAGAAGTTGGGGAGACAAGGATGAATGTGTAGGTCACAATTTGATAAAGAGGACACACTTGTAGACATAAGTTTAGGCCAATGCATCAAGTACTATTAATTAAGGTACTCCAAGAAAAAACATGGAACTTGACCAAGGGAAGAGGGGCTGACTCACATAAATGACTTTGATTCAGATCATAAAGAACTGGCAGGCATTTATAAGGAGGAAAAGGAGAAATATCAAGCAATCACCTTGTGCAAGACGAGGTGTGGCACTGCTAGTGAATGGTCAAAAGAACTGTGGGACAAGGTAGGACAGCACAGGGAAATGAGGCCAGAGAATTAACTATGTGGTTTTGGATGCCACACCAAGGTAGTGAGATTTCCTTCTGTAACACCAGGAAGCCAACAGATTGTTTTAAGGTGTTGTGGGATTAAATATTTTTTCCAAACAAGAACATTCTGCCTGAGTGAGTAGAAAATAGAGGCTGGAATCCAGTAGGGACTGAAATTCAAAAGCTCTTGTAATGTCCCAGCAAAGAAACAAACAAATCCAAGAGCACAATTGGAAATAGGAATCAAGAAGAAAAGTGGATTTCAAGAGGTTTCTGCCTAGCAGTTTTTTAAAAATCCCCTTCTCCAGAGCCCATAGTGACTTTTTTTTAGAAGTCCTGTTTCAGGGAGGTCCTCTTCTAACAGCTGTAGGCAATTTTCTTAAAATTAATTTATCAAATGATTAATTCTTTGAATTTTTTAATTGTCTTTAAACAAAAATCAAAATGTCTCCCACCTGCTGTAGCTAGAGCCTGGACTGGGGGACAGGCAGAGGGGAGACTGAAGAATATCTTATTGCTTATGACATGTTTTATAGACAAGAATACAATAAAACCTTGGTTTGTGAGCATAATTTGTTCTGGAAACATGCTTGTAATCCAAAGCATCTGTATCTTGTATATCAAAGCAAATTTCAAGAATCATTGACTCAGTTGTTTTCATGTAACATTCGGTGTTACATACTACTCATATTGCAAGATGTCACTTGTTTATCAAGTTAAAATTTATTAGAAATATTTGCTCATCTTGTGGAACACTCACAGAACAAATTACTTGCAATCCAAGGTTTTACTATATACTCAAGAAGATATATTTATTTATAAAAAATCTTCATATAAAACACTATATTCAAGAACATATGCAAGAAAATAGTTTATTCTTGGGGCGCCTGGGTGGCTCAGTCAGTTGAGCGTCTGACTTCAGCTCAGGTCATGATCTCACGGTTTAGGAGTTCAAGCCCGGAGTCAGGCTCTGTGCTGACAGCTCAGAGTCTGGAGCCTGCTTCAGATTCTGTGTCTCCCTCTCTCTGTCCCTTCCCTGCTCATCCTCTGTCTCCCTCTGTCTCTCAAAAATGAATAAACATTAAAAAAAAAAACAAAGTAGTTTATTCTTGACTAATGAATAATTGCAAACATTATTTCCATGTATAATATACAGATTATGGTAAAACCAATAAGGCTACAGACTATATAATTTCATTCATACAACTTTCTGGAAATAGCAAAATTATAGGGACAGAAACCAGGTCTGTTTTGCCAAAATCTGGGAGTCAGGGTAATTGAGGTAGGGTTGACTATTAAGGAACAGCATAGGAAGGGTTGGGGGGGGGGTGAGGAAATATTTCAGAGTGGTGAAGACATGACTCTATAATTTATCAAAATCCATATAATTGTACCCTACAAAGAGTAAATTTTACTGTGTGGAAATTTAGCAAATCAAGCAGGGTGTAGGGGGACAGGTGGAATGCAGACTCTGACAAATGAACCACATAACCATATCGAATGAGATAGGGAAGGAGCTGACCTCAGTAACTTTGAAAAACAGTGTTTTGACTGTTAGACTAAAGACACAAAGAATTGTGCACAAATACAGTACTCTAGTTGACAAATTTGTCTTCTCATATGGGTGTGGATTAGCAATTCCAAAACTACTATCTGTTTAATAGGGATGAATAAATAAGTACTAGAAATATTGTAGGGACACCTGACTGTCTCAGTCAGTAAAGCATTGTGAGTTGTGAGTTTGAGGTTGTGAGTTTGAGCACCATGTCGGGTGTATACATTATTTAAAAATAAAATATTTAAAAAAATTTTAACGTTTATTATTTATTCTTGAGAGAGTTAGAGAAACAGAGACAGGGGGAGGGGCAGAGAGACAGGGAGACAAAGCCCGACACAGGGCTTGAACCCACAAACCATGAGATCATGACCTGAGCCAAAGTCAGATGCTCATCCGACTGAGCCACCCAGGCACCCCTAAAAATAAAATATTAAAAAAATAAATATTGCAAATATTGCAAGCAATGTCAGAGAAAGAAATTACAAATAGGGGAAGGGGAGAGGGCAGAATGAACTGTGTGTTACTAGACTGGAGCTAGATGTATCTTAATTGACTGAGCCACCCAGGCGCCCTGGGCTAAAGGTATCAAACTGGACTCATGTTTGTGTTTAATATATTTGCAGATAGATAATACAGAAATACAGGTATGTGTTTGCATATGAGTTAGCATTTATTTATTTGTTTATTTATTTATTTATTTATTTCCTGGCTCTACTGTGACAGACAAGAAGCAGCAATTCCTAATTAACAATGGACACACCTAGTGCCCAGATCTTGGTTTCTAAATATTTTTCCCTAATAAACAGAACCAGAGTTGCATGGAGAAATGGCTGATTCCAGGGCCTGGGCAGAGAATATACAAAATAAGCATGGAGTTGGGGCGCCTGGGTGGCTCAGCCGGTTAAGCGGCGGACTTCGGCTCAGGTCATGATCTCGCAGTTCGTGAGTTCGAGCCCCGCGTCGGGCTCTGTGCTGACAGCTCAGAGCCTGGAGCCTGTTTCAGATTCTGTGTCTCCCTCTCTCTGACCCTCCCCCGTTCATGCTCTGTCTCTCTCTGTCTCAAAAATAAATAAACGTTAAAAAAAATTCAAAATAATCATGGAGCATTTCGTGATGACAGGATGTAAGAAAATACTTTAAAAGAGGGCACTGGTTAGCTCAGTCAGTAGAATATGCAACTCTTGACCTCAGGGTCATGAGTTTGAGCCCCACGTTGGGCGTAGAGCCTACTTAAAAAAAAAAAAAAAAGAACATTTGCATAGTCTCAAAACATCTCCCCCAAAATATTTAGTGATTACAAAGGGAAAAATAGTAAATTTACAGTGGGGATCCTGTCAGGCACCACCTTAACAGAGTGTTCAATGTTAACATCACCAGTAATAAGTCACATTGATATCATGATCTCCCTGATACAAGGCACCGAGAAGGGCACAGCACCTTTGTGGTATACCTCCCAATAATTCATAACACCAATTTAATCATAGGATATCAAACAAATGATAAGAAATCAGACAAACTGAGGCATCTGGGTTAGTCAGTCAAGCATCCAACTTTAGTTCAGGTCATGATCTCATGGTTCTGGGTTTGAGCCCTGCATTGGGTTGTCTGCTCTCAGCACAGAGCCCACTTACGATCCTCTGTACCCCCTCACTCTGCCCCTCCCCCACTTGTGCTCTCTTTTCCTCAAAAATAAATAAACATTTAAAAAAATCAGACAAACCAGAATCGTGGGGCATTCTTATAAAATGTGCGACCATTGCTCTGCATGAAAAACAAAGAAAGAGAGAAACTATCACAGGTTGTAGGAAGGAGCCTAAGGAAAGGTGATGAGTGAGTGCCATGTGGAATCCTGGATGCAGGTCAGAGAAGGAAGGAATATGAGCATTCTCATTCCAGGCCTGAAGGAACCTTTGGAGGTGAGCTAATTTCATCTAGTAATTGAGGCAATCTTGATAGCATGAGGGCACTGAAGCAGTAGGAACCAGGAGCCCAGCATCTGTGGGCTGCAGACAAGCCAATGAAAAGGATCTGTGTGATGACTGAGAGAAGAGAGTGGTTTTAAGACAGTGAGATCAGGTGTTTACATCCCCCTCATCAATGTCACTCCTTTCTGTTAAGGACCAAGGTGCTCTACACCCTCTGACATCTAGTTCTTCTCGTACCATGCACTATCCCCCCAAGAGAGCCCTAGCTTATACCTTCCTTGTCCACCTTGACCTTACCACTCCCACCTGTGGAAGGGAAATCCTCGCCCCTCTCTGAGGGCTGAGACATTGTGTGGAGAACAGCTTTCATCCAGGGCTCTACATCAGAAAGTGATGCCACCCATGCTGATAAGCTTGATATCATTACTGTTGAACTCTGGGCTCTGGGCCAGAGCCAAGAGCCCCTTTTGCACTAGCGACATCTCTCTTCTTCCCTGCCACTTCAGAATATCAGAGCTTGACTGACAGAGAGTAATGGAGCAGGCTGCTCCTCCCTGCAAGAAGACAGAGGAGTACTGGATTCCCTTGGCAGCAGCACATTTAAATTCCACAGCCACTGTGGGCTTAAGGAGAAGGAAAGAGAGAGAGAGAGAGTAGAAGGAAGGAGGGAGGAAAAAATGCTTCCAGCCTTTGTGGTTTCTCTCGAGATGAAAAGAAGAAACTGCTCTGCCACATCCCTTCTCCTGCTACTCCTGCTTCTACTTGGGGGTTCAGAATTGGGTGAGTGAATTAACTTTGAAGAAGATGCAAAGGCTCCTCAGGGCCTGCAGAAACAGGGGTTGGGATCCGTGGAGAAAAAAGATCCTGGGACTCAGGCAGGGCCAGTCGTGAGCAAAGCTATGGAATAAGTAAATGAACCTTGGGAAGTTCTGGACCCTGCTATCTGCCCCCAACCTCCTGTCACAGGTAAGCAGGGCTCCCAGGGACCTGTTAATTCTCTTTCTCACATCCTCTTTCAAGGAAATGGTCTACTTTTTTTTTTATTTTTTTTTCAACGTTTATTTATTTATTTGGGACAGAGAGACACAGAGCATGAACGGGGGAGGGGCAGAGAGAGAGGGAGACACAGAATCGGAAACAGGCTCCAGGCTCTGAGCCATCAGCCCAGAGCCTGACGCGGGGCTCGAACTCCCGGACCGCGAGATCGTGACCTGGCTGAAGTCGGACGCTTAACCAACTGCGCCACCCAGGCACCCCAAGGTCTACTTTTGATTACTTACACTTTATTTAAGTTTCTCTATTTCAATTCTCCTTAGAAATAAAGGATTTGAGCCTTATTAGAGGAATTTGGGGAATCAACAGCAGATAGGGAGGAATTCTTTTGGACAGAAAAACCCAAAACTCCAAAAGTAATGCCATGTAGGCTGCATTTATTTATAAGAATAAATACTCCCAGTTCTGATTCCCTGCAGGTGGGGGCAGTGGGAGGTGCAGATGCTTCATGTCTTCCTTCTACTTATACCCAGCTCAGTGCAGCTGTCAACCTCAATCAGCTCACACATCCCTCATGATTCATGCAACCCAAGCAACCTTGAAACTTACCTGCCTCCAATCTTTCCACTTCAGCATCAGAACAGAACCAGGAACTGATTTAGAAATCACACACCAAGCCATGACCTGAATTTAATCTCTAGTATGAATCACAGGTCCCGCCTCATTTGTTTACCAGAGCCCCAGACAGAACTGAATGAGAGGCAACACATACAAACACAGAGTAAGAATACCTAATTTGCTGAACTACTATCCCCGGGGGCAGGAGTGCAAGGGAAGAGTGACCTTAAGGAAGAATCGGGTTTACTATTCCACAGAAAGAGACCAGAACTGCAAAAAGTAAAATCAAAGACTGGTGAGCAGACCTTGTAAGATTATGACTTAGCTCTGGATACTCCATATTATAAAACAAGAGGAAGCCTTGTGGAATATGTTTTATCAGAATTAAATCCAAAATACCAAATGATCCTTAACTCGAATAAGTCCAACCACATTATATGGGGGGACCAGTTATATAAATGGGAAGATAACTATTAAAAACATTAAGCTGAGCAGATGATGACAGGCCATCAAAGATCCACTTAAAAGAGATTATTTTTTAGTAGGAACAAGCCAAAATGTTTCTACTAAGGACCCAGTGGGTAGCCCTGATGACTCACAGACAAAAGAAAAATATACCAGTGATGACCTGAGGACCATTGAGGACTACACTACTGAACACGTGGTGACCCCTGAGGACTACACCTCTGTAGATGCAGGGGCCACCCAGGACTCTACCACTGTAGATCTGGGGATCACCAAGGACCCTCCCACTGTAGACCCAGGGAACACCGAGGACTCTACCATTAGACCTGGGGACCACTGAGGACTATACCATTGTAGATCCAAAGACCACCAAGGGCTATACCACTGTAGATCTGAGGGCCACCCAGGACTCGACCAGTGTAGATTCAGAGACCACCAAGGACTCTACCATTAGACCTAGGGACCACTGAGGACTATACCACTATAGATCCAGGGACCACTGAGAACTATGGCACTGTAGATCCAGAGACCACAGATAACTACACCACTACAGGTCCAGGGACCACTGACTGCAGACCTGAGGACCACCAAGGACTATAGCACTGTAGATCTGGGGACCACAGATGACTATTTCACTAAAGACCTGAGGGCCACCAAGTGCTATTTCACTACAGACCTGGGGTCCACCAAGGAGTACTTCACTGCAGACCCAGGGACCACAGAGGAATATATCACTGATGACCTGGTGACCAGTGAGGATCATGTCATTGAGGGCCCGGGCATCACCGAAGACTACACCACTAAACACCTGGATATACCTGAGGACTACATTTCTTCAGGTCTGGGAGCAGCAAGCTCTACACCACTAAACATCCAGACACTTGTCCTGAGGGAACAGATTCAGTAACCTCAGTGAACCCCACTGGATTGCTGACACCTATCAGAATCATCCTTATTTCCCTGGCTGCCACCACAGTGGCAGTTGCATTCTTTGTTGGACTCAACTTCTTTGTGGTGACTATCTGCCCAGGAATGTGAAAGACATGGGAATGAGGGTATTGAGGAGGAGGATGTGGGCATGAGTTGAGGCATGATCAATTGTCAGAGGTGAGGAAACCTACATAGAGCTTTGGAAAGATACAGAGAGAGACAGAGATGGAGAGAAAGGAGAGGAGCAGGTAACATAAAAAATAAGGACAGAACTAAGGGAGAGAGGAAGTTGTTAGAGACAGAGGGAGAAGGAGAGAAAGAGGGAAGGAGAAAAAGAGTATGGAGGAAAATAAAGCAGATAGAAGGAAGAACATAAAAATACAAATATAGTAAGGTATGGTGAGAGCTAGAGCAAGGTATAAACCATTAAGTAAAGATAGATGTAAAAATTTGGAAATTTTCATAAAAAGACAAGAAATTGGTGGTAAGAGGAGAGAAGGAAATAGAAACATTCTGAATGGCCCACTCATCTCAAAAATGATATTATTTTGTGTTGATTGCTACCCACTCTGAAATTCTGCAAAAGATTTTTTAAAACCAGGTTTGGGTAGGTTTTATGAACATGGGCTACAAAATATCAGAGAGACAATTGGTAAGAGCTCTCAAAATGGGGTCTCTATGTATTTTTATGCCTCTGCCATTGCTTCTACAGGGAAGATAAGAAGACTCCACACCAGTCTTGTGGTTTGCTCTTACTGACTTTTGGTTAAAAACCTAAGCCTTCAATGTTTGACTTCTGCTGAATGGGAAAGGGCTGGTCCTTTTTGGCCATACTGACCTAAGGATTAAGTTCCTGTTGAAATCTTTAACAAGTGGTGGCTTACATGACTAGCCAGCTCATGCAGGTCATTAAAGCCCCATTAATTCATTGATGCCACTGTGCATTGACCCCAAGAGGCAAACCCACAGCTTGGGATCAGTTTGGAAGTGTGATTTAAGTAAAAAATAATGCATTATTCAGTTGAGGTGTTCATGTTTAATTCCACCAAAAACACTATGAAATTTGAACATTCTGATGGATGGCTGACAAGAGGAAAAGGGGAATAATAGCCTCCATATGTACTTGACACACTCATGAGTCACATTCAGTATTCACCAGTAGAGGGATGACCTCCTTGACTTCACTGTTACACAAACAAGTGGATTTTTAATTACGTGGATCAGGATGAAAAGCCAGACACTCTTGCTCCAGGTTGGTGGATACTCTCCTCCCTCCAAACCAGACCTCTAAGTGCTGATACAGAGTAATCACTAACAATGGCACCTTCTTAACCTCTTGTAGAGACTAAAAATGAGATGGCTAAAGAGGCTCAGAGTACAGAGAGTAAGAGGAAATTCTGTGTTCCCAAACTTGCTAAAATTTTAACTTTAAATTTTTTAAAAATATTTTTATTGGGGCGCCTGGGTGGCGCAGTCGGTTAAGCGTCCGACTTCAGCCAGGTCACGATCTCGCGGTCTGTGAGTTCGAGCCCCGCATCAGGCTCTGGGCTGATGGCTCAGAGCCCGGAGCCTGTTTCCGATTCTGTGTCTCCCTCTCTCTCTGCCCCTCCCCCGTTCATGCTCTGTCTCTCTCTGTCCCAAAAATAAATAAACGTTGAAAAAAAAAATTTAAAAAAAAATATTTTTATTTATTTTTGAGACAGAGACAGAGCATGAGCAGGGGAGGGGCAGAGAGAGACACACACAGAATCCAAAGCAGGCTCCAGGCTCTGAGCTATCAGCACAGAGCCCGACGTGGGGCTCGAACTCGCAGACCGTGAGATCATGACCTGAGCCGAAGTCTGACACTTAACTGACTGAGCCACCCAGGCACCCCTAAAATTTTAACTTTTAAATATTTAACCAAAAATGTTTATGGGGCAGCTGGGTAGCTCAGTCAGGTAAGCATCGGACTTCAGCTCAGGTCATGATCTCACAGTCCATGAGTTCTAGCCCTGGGTTGGGCCCTGTGCTGACAGCTCTCTTCCCCTCCCCCACTCATCCTCTGTCCCTCAAAAAATGAATAAAGGTAAAAAAAAATCTTTTTAATGTTTAAAAGATAAGAATTATCTATATTTTCATCTCTCCCCCAATTCTATTTATCAAAACAGATTTATTTTCCCAACATGACTTCGATATTTTAGGAAATTATGTATCTCTAGGGGTAAGTGTCAAGATCTAAAGAAAATGGTGAGAAACAGGAAGAAGATGGCGGCGTAGGAGGACGCTGGGCTCACCGCGCGTCCTGCTGATCACTTGGATTCCACCTACACCTGCCTAAATAACCCAGAAAACCGCCAGAGGATTAGCAGAACGGAGTCGCCGGAGCCAAGCGCAGACGAGAGGCCCACGGAAGAGGGTAGGAAGGGCGGCGAGGCGGTGCGCACTCCACGGACTTGCGGGAGAGAGCCGGGGCGGAGGGGCGGCTCGCCGGACAAGCAGAGCCCCCAAGTCTGGCTTGCAAAAAGCGGAGGGGCCTGACAGACTGTGTTCCGACAGCAAGCACGACTTGGCAGCTGGGAGGTCATAGGTTGGCAGCTCTGCTTGGAAAGCGGGAAGGCTGGAGGACAAAGGGAAGGAAAGCTGCTGAGCCC
>NW_024412728.1:428361-440949 GCF_014898765.1 Herpailurus yagouaroundi | reverse complement strand
AACCCATGGGGGAGGGGAAGGAAAAAAAAAAAAAAAGAGGTTAGAGTGGGAGAGAGCCAAAGCATAAGAGACTGTTGAGAACTGAGAGCAAACTGAGGGTTGATGGGGGGTGGGAGGGAGGAGAGGGTGGGTGATGGGTATTGAGGAGGGCACCTTTTGGGATGAGCACTGGGTGTTGTATGGAAACCAATTTGACAATAAATTTCATATATAAAGAAAAAAAATAAAAAAAAAAGAAAATGGTGATACAGGTAGGAGTCATAGAGCTGAGAAGAGGAGGTGGATTGATCTTGATAACTCACACATCAGTTAAGAAAGAAACTGTCTTGGGGCGCCTGGGTGGCGCAGTCGGTTAAGCGTCCGACTTCAGCCAGGTCACGATCTCGCGGTCCGTGAGGTCGAGCCCCGCGTTGGGCCTGAGCTGATGGCTCAGAGCCTGGAGCCTGTTTCCGATTCTGTGTCTCCCTGTCTCTCTGCCCCTCGCCCGTTCATGCTCTGTCTCTCTCTGTCCCAAAAATAAATAAACGTTGAAAAAAATTTTAAAAAAAAGAAAGAAAGAAAGAAACTGTCTTAAAACCAAACCACTTCCTTCTCCTCTATAAGAATTGATTCCTGGAGTCATTAAATCCATCCACCAGGTTTATTTATTTTCCCCATGCCATGGATGGGAGTGCACCATGAAAAGGATAACAGCAACAACTATAATGGGTTCTAGAGCAAATCAATTTAGACCCTGGTCAGTCTCTGCAGGAGCATGAAGTGGATCCTCAGACTTCTACTTTTCTACCCCATTCCAAAGCCCTGGGACCACCAGATGAGGAAGGCAGCTGGCCCTGGGAATAAGCAAATCAGAGGCACCCAGAAGGATGTCTGTCTGCTCTGAGTATCCCCTAATTCTGACTGGCCATAGTTGCTTCCTCAGGAAAATTGCCTTTCCCTGTCTACCAGGTTTAGTCATGAAAGCTATTTGAAGGAGACAGACAAAACTCAGCTAGAAGAGATATTCATTAATTCTCACCAAAGGAATAAAGCAAATGTTCATCTATTTCTGTCCGGGTCTCATATCTAAATTTAACAAAATGGTGAAGTACCAGGCAGAGGCCACTCTATGCCTTTCTGTCAGTCCAATTTGAATCTGTGTACTGAAGGATACAGCTTTCTGGTCTCTCAAGAGCACTACACCCAAGTCCTGTGCACACCCAGGCCAAAGGATTATGTTTACAGGATGTAGCTAACTGGTCACTCAGCAAGTATCAAGTGAGCACCTACTGTAGGGATGGGCCACCATAGCAAATAACTGAGTTTCATTTCAGTCATGGTGCGAAATGAGCGACAAAGTCTTGATCTGACCTCTCACAGGAGAATAGCTGTGCCTATATGGGTCACACAGAGAGAAATTCATGGAAAAGCCTACAAATGATATGTAAGAGATAGCTAAGACCACAAACAAGGCCAAAGTATCAAACATAACAGCTCCATGAGGAGTTTAGGACAAAAAGCCAAGAGAAAAATATTTGAAGATAGCTGATTGTTGGTTTCCCACCCAGCCACTATTATCAGCATCACCACCACCGTTTAATAATGGAATTGTGGACAGATACCATATGGTTTCACTCTTATGTGGATCCTGAGAAACTTAACAGGAACCCATGGGGGAGGGGAAGGAAAAAAAAAAAAAGAGGTTAGAGTGGGAGAGAGCCAAAGCATAAGAGACTGTTGAGAACTGAGAGCAAACTGAGGGTTGATGGGGGGTGGGAGGGAGGAGAGGGTGGGTGATGGGTATTGAGGAGGGCACCTTTTGGGATGAGCACTGGGTGTTGTATGGAAACCAATTTGACAATAAATTTCATATATAAATTAAAAAAAATAATGGAATTGTGGTATGGAATTCCTTGGTGGCTCAGTCGGTTAAGCATCCAACTCTTGGTTTTCACTCAGATCTCACAATTCATGAGAGCGAGCCCTGCTTTAGGCTCTGCACTGACAGTGTACTGAAGTCTACTTGGATTCTTTCTCTCTCTCTCTCTCTGTCTCTGCACTCCCCTGCTTGCACATCCTCTCTCTCACTCTCTCTCTCTTTCTCAAAATAAATAAATAAACATTTTTTTAAAATAATGGAATGATGGCATTATGGTATATAATCAGAAACAGAATAATAATTAAAATATTAGACTCCATTTTAAGTATGTTTCCAAGATTTAGAAAGCAAAGCAAATCTCCTTTGCCATGTGATGTCTCTGTTCTTCTATGGGTTTTCCTGTGCAAACTATCTCAAAACCTTCAGTCTCTCAATGAGTTATCAGATTGTCTGGCATTCACTTAAGGCAAAGGCATCATTTAAATGTTAAGTCAGTCCTTGTTCTATTCTTGTTAGCCTGTGAAAATTGTAACATCTCACAATTTCTATTAACTTTATGTTGGTTTTATATTGGTCATAATAGGATCCAGAAAATGTTTACATTATGGGGATTTTAAAGATTACCATCTAGGGGCGCCTGGGTGGCGCAGTCGGTTAAGCGTCCGACTTCAGCCAGGTCACGATCTCGCGGTCCGTGAGTTCGAGCCCCGCGTCGGGCTCTGAGCTGATGGCTCAGAGCCTGGAGCCTGTTTCCGATTCTGTGTCTCCCTCTCTCTCTGCCCCTCGCCCGTTCATGCTCTGTCTCTCTCTGTCCCCAAAATAAATAAACGTTGAAAAAAAAAATTAAAGATTACCATCTAAAGAAAACACATGTGGGGCACTTGGCTGGCTCAGTCAATAGAGCATGTGACTCTTGATCTCAGGTCATGAGTTCAAGCTCCACATTGGTTGTGGAGCCTACTTAAAAAATAAGACACATTGGCATAAACACCTATTTGCTATCCAAATTCCATTCTCCCTTTCTTTCACACTTAGGGAACCCAAGTTTGTGTGGGGTGGCAATGTACCCAGCTGAAAATACCCCATTTCCCAATCTCCCTTGCAGCCAATAATGGTGATGAGATACAGTTCTGACCAATGAGATGCAGGCAGAGCCTCTGGGGACAGTGTTCCTTCTGAAATGAAAAGGCAGAGAGAGACCAGGAGAAAGCACTTCACCCTTCAGCCTTCACTGTTATTCCCACCTGGAGTACAAGTATGAGAACTGGAGATGCAGCAAACATGCTGAGACCAAGTGGCGACAAGCAGGAAGTTGAAGGGCACCATGCTGAGAGTGGAGTAGAGGAAAGAAATCACTTGGGCTCCTATGGTGCTTCTGTGGCCTGGCTGCTGCTCCCAGACCTTTTGTATATGAGATGAGTAATGTGCTGCAGCTCAGTTAGGTGACATTCTATAATTCCAGCCCAATGGGATCCTAACTGATATGACATGCTTTTAAATTATCATGGAGAACATGTGGACTACCATAGACACCATTTAAGGAAAAACTGTGTTAGGTCCTTCGAGTGCTAAATGCTAATCCATATTATACTCATTGTATACCCACTTATGATTTGTTGCATGTATCTATGCATGCCCTCTCTTTAGTGAATGTATACAGCTCATCCCATCGTGTGAGTCCAGCCCCCCTCAGCTAATCCTCCTATTTTCTTTATAAAGTCCAGTATTGAGAGGAATTCTTTAGGTATTGTTTAGGAGTGGTGTCAAATCCAGATGACCCCAAGTGACCAGGCAAGCACACACCTTACAGAATTGTGCCTGAACAGGATTTATGCCTGTTTGGGCATGCCACCCCTCACAAAAATGTCTGTACATGCTGGTCCAGTAACCTGTCTTTACAAACAAGAATGTTTGTGAAGTTATCCAGCAATATTGATTCAGCATTCTCCCTACAGAAGTGTTGTGTGATACCTTAGTAAACACATAATTATTTCTCAAATCTAGCCATGACCATTTCTGTGATTTATTTACAACTTTTCTCTGTAGTCTATATATATCACCATATTTACTTCCCTTATGGAGTGATAACAAGCTGAGCTTATCTTTATGTTTTGATTTATTTGTTCTCTGTCTTCTTCCACTAGAATCTCAGTTCCTTGAGAAAGAATAGGCATTCAGTAATCACTGTACTTCATTAATCCTAAAATGCACATTCTTCCCCATTGCATATAGTTTAATATGGAGTCTAACATGGAAATGTGTCTTACCACTGATGGCATGTCATAGTTGGCAGCACTTTTTCTTTCTTAGTGGGACATAATATGGTACATATTGAGCTCAGTATCATCTTAGATTTGATTAAATATTTTTGGAATAAATGAATGCATAATTTATTTTGATGCTATCCCTTTGGTTTTCATCTTGTTTGGAAACAAAGAAGTTAAAACTCCTTTAATGAGTGTCTAGTATGTGCTGGGAATTCTTTTGAGAACAAAGATGGCAGACTAACATATGTGAATTACATAGTCCACTTAAAGATTTTGAGGCAGCAGCCCTGAATCAAGGCGCTTTAAGGTATTTGTGAATTTTTCTACACAGGAGTGTTTTTTAGTTTGTATACTCTACACATTGTGGAATGTGATGACTTATTTAACCATCCATCAGGTCTTTACTGAGTATACCTATGCAAGTTACTGTGTGTGGCTCTGAGGACATAGTGGAAAACCATAGAAAGATCTACCATCAAGGTGTCTGGTGGAAGCTAATGAACATTTCTGTCATGTAAATGCAAAAGTTGTGAAATAACTCAGTGTTCCACACCCTCTTTGGGAACCTTTAAAAAATTCAAGACTTTAAGGAGTGACATTTATCATCAGCAATGTAATCATATGGTGCATCAAGCAAGGTGAACTACAGATACACCCCTGAGCAGAGGCATTCATGCTGAGACCACAGCAGACCCATCCTTTCTCATTTTGATTAGTATTCACTGCTGTGTCTAGCTGCTTGTAGTTGATACCTGATTTGTAAGTGGAATGCAGTGTTAGATACTGGATCAGAGGCTGCAACTATTTTATTTTTTTATTTTTTATTTGAGAGAGAGAGAGAGAGCATGAGCGAGGGGGAGGGGCAAAGAGAGAGAATCTTAAGCAGCAAAGGGAGAGAGACCCTGGGATCATGGCCTAAGCCAAAATCAAGAGTCAGATGCTCATCCAACTGAGTCATCTAGGCGCCCCTAGCTGCAACTATTTTAAAAAGCAGAACTCATGGGGAGGCCTAGGTGGTTCAGTTGGTAGAGCATGCAACTCTTGATCTTGGGGCTCTGGGTTTGAGTCCCATGTTGGGCATAGAGATTGCTTTAAAAACTTTTTAAAAATATTTTTATTTATTTTTGAGACAGAGAGAGACAGAGCATGAGCAGGGGAGGGTCAGAGAGAGAGGGAGACACAGAATCTGAAGCAGGCACCAGGCTCTGAGCTGTTGGCACAGAGCCCGACGCAGGGCTCGAACTCACAGACTGTGAGATCATGACCTGAGGTGAATGAAGTCAGACGCTTCACCAACTGAGCCATGCAGGCACCCCAAGATTGCTTTAAAAAAAACAGAACTCACTAATAAAGTCAAATAAATACCATAAATATCACAGTTGATGAAAAATGACTGTCAGAAAACTTTGGATATTGTTAAATTGTTAAACGGACATGGATGAAGATTTAATTAGACTATATATTCAGCATGGGAGAAGAGATAATAGGGAGGAATGCAATGACAGTCTAAAGGTCGAAGCAACTGCAGAAATGGCATCCATGGCAACAAATGGCCAGGACAGAAGAGAGACTCCTAGACTACCTGTATCTTCCTGATGGTTTTTTTAAAATTAAGATATAATTGACATATAGCATTATATTAGTTTCAAGTATACAACATAAGAATTCTATATTTGTATATATTGTGAAATGATTACCACAATAAGTCTGGTTAACCTCCATCACCACACACAGTTACAAATTTTTTTGTGTGTTGAGAACTTTTAAGATCTACTCTCTTAGCAACTTTCAAATATGTAATACAGTATTATTAACTATAGTCATCATGCTGTACATTACATCCCCAGGACTTACTCATTTTATCACTGAAAGTTGGTACCTTTTGGCCAGCTTCATCCATTTCACCCACCACCCACCCCCTGCCTCTAGCAACCACCAATCTATTCCCTGTGTCTATGAGTTTAATTTTTTTTGTTTTGTTTTGTTTTTTGTTTTATTGTTTTTTTTAGATTTCACATACAAGTGAGATCATATGGTATTTGTCTTTCTCTATCTGGCTTACTTGACTTAGCCCTCGAGGTCCATCCATTATTGTCACAATGGCAGGATTTCCTTCTTTTTATGGATGAATAATATTCCATTGTTTTATATAGCATAGCTTCTTTATCCATTCATCTGTTGATGGACACTTAGGTTGTTTCCATATCTTGGCTATTGTAAATAATGATGCAATAAATATAAGGGTGCAATATCTTTTCAATTTAGTGTTTTCATTTCTTTTGGATAAGTACCCAGAAGTGGAATTGCTGGATCATATGATAGCTCTATTTTTAATTTTTCGAGAAAACTCCCTACTGGATGCACCAATTTATCTTCCAACCAACAATGAAACAAGGGTCCCCTTTTCTCCACATCCTTGGCAACACTTGTTATTTATTGCCTTTTTAGTTATTCACAGATGTGAAGTGATGTCTTGTTGTGGTTTTGATTTGCATTTCCCTGATGAGCACCTTTTCATGTACAAATTGGCCATCTGTATGTCTTCCCTGGAAAAATGTCTATTCAGATCCTCTGCCCATTTTTTAATTGGATTGTTTGGTTTTTGATATTGAGTTGTATGAGTTATTTATACATTTTGTATATTAACCCCTTACCAGATATATGGTTTGTCAATATTTGCTCCCATTCAGTAGGTTGCCTTTTCATTTACTTGATGGTTTCATTTGCTCTGCAGAATGAAATATCTTCATGAGCCCTCTAGTGGCAATGGCTGGGTAGTATCCCTCTAAGAGATGAGAACCTCTTGGAAATTGCCTGTTCTGAATGTCTCAGGGGAAGTTGGCTTGCAACTCTTGCTGAGCACTGAGGCACAGCATATGTCTATAAAGAACTACAATTTTGGCAAGGGAATTAAAAGCAAAAATGAACTACTGGGACCTTATGAAGATAAAAAGCTTCTGCACAGCAAAGGAAACAACCAACAAAATTAAAAGGCAACCAACAGAATGGGAAAAGATATTTGCAAATGACATATCGGACAAAAGGCTAGTATCCAAAATCTATAAAGAGCTCACCAAACTCCACACCTGAAAAACAAATAACCCAGTGAAGAAATGGGCAGAAAACACGAATAGACACTTCTCTAAAGAAGACATCCAGAGGGCCAACAGGCACATGAAAAGATGCTCAACGTCGCTCCTCATCAGGGAAATACAAATCAAAACCACACTCAGATATCACCTCACACCAGTCAGAGTGGCCAAAATGAACAAATCAGGAGACTATCGATGCTGGAGAGGATGTGGAGAAACGGGAACCCTCTTGCACTGTTGGTGGGAATGCAAATTGGTGCAGCCACTCTGGAAAGCAGTGTGGAGGTTCCTCAAAAAATTAAAAATAGACCTACCCTATGACTCAGCAATAGCACTGCTAGGAATTTACCCAAGGGATACAGGAGTACTGATGCATAGAGGCACTTGTACCCCAATGTTTATAGCAGCACTTTCAACAATAGCCAAATTATGGAAAGAGCCTAAATATCCATCAACTGATGAATGGATAAAGAAATTGTGGTTTGTATACACAATGGAGTACTACGTGGCAATGAGAAAGAATGAAATATGGCCCTTTGTAGCAACATGGATGGAACTGGAGAGTGTGATGCTAAGTGAAATAAGCCATACAGAGAAAGACAGATACCATATGGTTTCACTCTTATGTGGATCCTGAGAAACTTAACAGAAACCCATGGGTAAGGGGAAGGGAAAAAAAAAAGGGGTTAGAGTGGGAGAGAGCCAAAGCATAAGAGACTCTTAAAAACTGAGAACAAACTGAGGGTTGATGGGGGCTGGGAGGGAGGGGAGGGTGGGTGATGGGTATTGAGGAGTGCACCTTTTGGGATGACCACTGGGTGTTTTGTGGAAACCAATTTGACAATAAATTTCATATATTGAAAAAAACCCAAAACAAACAAACAAAAAATAAAATAGTTTATAATAAAAACACAATTATGATGGGACACAGTGAAGGCGGTCATAAGAGGAAGAAAGATCCCAGATACACAACCTAACCTTATGCCTTATAGAGCTGGAAAAAGAACAGCAAATAATGCCCCAAACCAGCAGAAGACAGGAAATAATAGATTAGAGCAGAAATTAATGCTATCAAAACCAAAAACCAAAAACCAGAAACAAACAAACAAACAGTAGAACAGATCAATGAAAACAGAAGCTGGTTTTTTGAAAGAATTAGCAAAATTGATAAACCACTAGCCAGTCTGATCAAAAAGAAAAAGGAAAGGAACCAAATAAATACAATAAAGAATGAAACAGGAGAGATCACAATCAACACGGCAGAAATAAAAACAATATTAAGAGAATATCATGCAATTATATGCCAATACAATGGGCAATATGGAAGAAATGGACAAATTCCTAGACACATATACACTACCAAAACTGAAACAGGAAGAAATAGAAAATTTTAACAGGCCCATAGCCAGTAAGGAAGTAGAGTCAGTAACCAAAAATCTGCCAAAAAACAAGAGTCCAGGGCCAGATGGCTTTCCAGGGGAATTCTACCAAACATTTAAGGAAGAGTTAACACCTATTCTCTTGAAGCTGATCCAAAAAATAGAAATGGAAGGAAAACTTCCAAACTCACTCTATGAAGCCAACATTACCTTGATTCCAAAACCAGACAGAGACCCCACTAAAAAGGAGAACTATAGACTAATTTCCCTGATGAACATGGATACAAAAATCCTCAACAAGATATTAGCCAGCCAGCTCCAACAATACATTAAAAAAATCATTCACCACAACCAAGAGGGATTTATATCTGGGATGCAGGGCTGGTTCAATATCCACAAAACAATTAACGTGATTCATCACATCAATAAAAGAAAGGACAAGAACCATATAATCTTCTCAATAGATGCAGAGAAAACATTTGACAAAATACAACACCCTTTCTTGATTAAAAAAAAAAAACCCTCAAGAAAGTAGGAATAGAAGGAGCATAACTCGAGATCATAAAAGCCATATATGAATGACCCAATGCTAATATCATCCTCAATGGGGGAAAACTGAGAGCTTTCCCCTTAAGGTCATGAACAAGACAGGGGTGTCCACTCTCACCACTGTTATTCAACATAGTATTGGAAGTCTTAGCCTCTACAATCAGACAACACAAAGAAGTAAAAGGCATCCAAATTGGCCAGGAGAAAGTCAAACTTTGACTCTTCTCAGATGACATGATACTGTATATGGAAAACCCAAAAGATTGCACCAAAAACTGCTGGAACTGATTCATGAATTCAGCAAAGTTGCAGGATATAAAATCAATGCACATAAATCGATTGCATTCCAATACACCAACAATGAAGTGACAGAAAGAAAAATCAAGGAATCAATCCCATTTACAGTTGCACAAACCATAAAATACCTAGCAATAAATCTAACCAAAGAGGTAAAAAAAAAATCTATGCATTGAAAACTATAGAAAGCTTATGAAAGAAATTGAAGAAGACACAAAGAAATGGAAAAGATTCCATGCTCCTTGATAGGAAGAACAAATACTGTTAAAATGTTGATACTACCCAAAGCAATCTACATATTCAATACAAAGCCTATCAAAATAACACCAGCATTTTTCGCAGAGCTAGAACAATCTTAAAATTTGTATGGAACCAGAAAAGACCCTGAATAGCCAAAGCAATTTTGAAAAAGAAAACCAAAGCTGGAGGCATCACAATCCTGGAGCTCAAGCTATATTACAAAGCTGTAATCATCAAAACAGCATGGTACTGGCACAAAAACTGACACTCAGATCAATGGAACAGAAGAGAAAACCTAGAAATGGACTCACAAATATATGGCCAACTAATCTTTGACAAAGCAGGCAAGAATATCCAATGGAATAAAGACAGTCTCTTCAGCAAATTGTGCTGGGAAAACTGGACAGCGACATGCAGAAGAATGAACATGGACCACTTTCTTACACCCTACACACACACACACAAAACTCAAATGGATGAAAGACCTCAATGTAAGACAGGAATCCATGAAAATCCTCAAGGAGAAAGCAGGAAAAATCCTCTTTGATCTTGGCCGCAGCAACTTCTTACTCAACACGTCTCCAGAGGCAAGGGAAACAAAAGCAAAAATGAACTACTGGGACCTCATCAAAATAAAAAGCTTCTGCACAGCAAAGGAAACAATCAGCAAAACTAAAAGGCAACTGAAAGAATGGGGGAAGATATTTGCAAACGACATATCAGATAAAGGGTTGGTATCCAAAATCTATAAAGAATTTATCCAACTCAACACCCAAAAAACAAATAATCCAGGGAAGAAATGGGCAAAAGACATGAATAGACACTTCTCCAAAGAAGACATCCAGGTGGCCAACTGACACATGAAAACATGCTCAACATCACTCATCATCAAGGAAATACAAATCAAAACCACCATGAGATACCACCTTACACCAGTCAGAATGACTAACATTAACAACTCAGGCAACAATAGATGTCAGTGAGGATGCAGAGAAAGAGGATCTCTTTTGCATTGTTGGTGGGAATGCAAGCTGGTGCAGCCACTCTGGAAAACAGTATGGAAGTTCCTCAAAATATTAAAAATAGAACTACCCTACACTCCAGTAATTGTACCACTAGGTATTTATCCAAGGTGTGCTGTTTTGAAGGGACACATGCACCCCAATGTTTATAGTAGTGCTATCAACAATAGCCAAAGTATGGAAAGAGCCCAAATGTCCATCAATGGATGAATGGATAAAGAAAATATGGTATATATATATATATATATATATATATATATATATATATATATACACAATGGAGTATTACTTGGCAATCAAAAATGGATGAATGGATAAAGAAAATATGGTATATATATATATATATATATACATATATATATATATATACACACACAATGGAGTATTACTTGGCAATCAAAAAGAA
This sequence comes from Herpailurus yagouaroundi, assembly GCF_014898765.1. NCBI lineage: Eukaryota > Metazoa > Chordata > Mammalia > Carnivora > Felidae > Herpailurus > Herpailurus yagouaroundi. The sequence continues at coordinate 429,839 of NW_024412728.1, read as the reverse complement.
TGAAATCTTGCATTTGCAACTACGTGGATGGAACCGGAGGGTAGTATGCTAAGTGAAATTAGTCAGGCAGAGAAAGACAAAAATTGTATGACTTCACTCATATGAGGACTTTAAGAGACAAAACAGATGAACATAAGGGAAGGGAAACAAAAATAATATAAAACAGGGAGGGGGACAAAACAGAAGAGACTCATAAATATGGAGAACAAACTGAGGGTTGCTGGAGGGGTTGTGGGAAGGGGGATGGGCTAAATGGGTAAGGGGCACTAAGGAATCTACTCCTGAAATCATTGTTGCACTATATGCTAACTAATTTGGATGTAAATTTTTAAAAAATAAAAAATAAAATAAAATAAAAAGGAAGTGGTGTACACACACACACACACACACACACACACACACAATGGCGTATTACTTGGCAATCAAAAAGAATGAAATCTTGCCATTTGCAACTATATGGATGGAACTGGAGGGTATTATGCTCAGTGAAATTAGTCAGTCAGAGAAAGACAAATATCATATGACTTCACTCATATGAGGACTTTAAAAGACAAAACAGATGAACATAAGGGAAGGGAAACAAAAATAATATAAAAACAGGGAGGGAGAAAAGCATAAGACCTCATAAATATGGAGAACAAACAGAGGGTCACTGGAGGGGGTAAGGAGGGGGGATGGGCTAAATGGGTGAGGGGTATTAAGGAATCATTGAAATCATTGTTGCACTATACACTAACTAATTTGGAAGTAAATTTTAAAAAATAAAATTTAAAAAACGGAAACCGATTTGACAATAAACTATATTAAAAAATAAAAGTAAATAAAATATATAACAAAATAAAAAATAATAATAAAAAGAAAATAGACTAAACAAAAATGACAGCTAAGTGAAGTAAGTCAGTTGGAGAAAGACAAATATCATATGATTTCACTCCTGTGTGGAATTTAAGATACAAAACAGGTTAACATAAGGGAAGGGAAGCAAAAATAATATAAAAATAGAAAGGGATCATAAGACACCCTTAAATACAGAGAACAAACTGAGGGTGGCTGCCAGGGTGTTAGGTTGGGGGAAAGAAGGGCTAAGAGGGTGAGGGACATTAAGGTGGACACTGGTTGGGATGAGCACTGGGTGTTATATGTAAGTGATGAATTACTAAATTCTATTCCTTAAAAAAGTATATATATATATATATTTATTAAAAATAAATAAAATTTTGGGGCGCCTGGGTGGCGCAGTCGGTTCAGCGTCCGACTTCAGCCAGGTCACGATCGCGCGGTCCGTGAGTTCAAGCCCCGCGTCAGGCTCTGGGCTGATGGCTCAGAGCCTGGAGCCTGTTTCCGATTCTGTGTCTCCCTCTCTCTCTGCCCCTCCCCCGTTCATGCTCTGTCTCTCTCTGTCCCAAAAATAAATAAATAAACGTTGAATGGAAACCAATTTGACAATAAATTTCATAAAAAAAAAAAAAAAAAAAAAA
>NW_024412728.1:278077-428261 GCF_014898765.1 Herpailurus yagouaroundi | reverse complement strand
AGTGGGAGAGAGCCAAAGCATAAGAGACTGTTGAGAACTGAGAGCAAACTGAGGGTTGATGGGGGGTGGGAGGGAGGAGAGGGTGGGTGATGGGTATTGAGGAGGGCACCTTTTGGGATGAGCACTGGGTGTTGTATGGAAACCAATTTGACAATAAATTTCATATATAAATAAAAAAAAATTAAAAAAAATAAAATACAAAAAAAATACAAAAAAAATAAAATACAAAAAAAAATACAAAAACAAAAAAATACAAAAAAAAATAAAATACAAAAAAAAATAAACACACTGCTCTTTTACTTACAAAAAAAAAGAAAAGAAAAAATAAATAAATAAATAAAATTTTAAAAATACAACTAAGGGGGTGCTCGGCTGGCTCAGCCAGTAAGAGCATGTGACTTTTGATCTTGGGATTGTAAGTCTGAGCCCCATGTGTTATGGGGTACCTGGGTGGCTCAATCAGTTAAGCATCTGACTGTTGGTATTGGCTCATGTTGTGAATCTCATGGTGGTGACACTGAGCCCCATGTTCTGCTCCATGTTGGGCATGGAGCCTGCTTGGGATTCTCTCTCTCTCTCTCTCTGCTCCTTCCCTGCTTGTTCTCTCTCTCTCTAAATAAACATTAAAAAAAAGACACTTGTCTTTGCATTTTAAAAAATTAAAAAAAAATAAAAATCTTACAAAAGAATTACTAGGGAAAATGAAAAGTTAGAAAAATCAGATAAAATGAAGAGTACAAACATGCTGGGAAGAGGTCCACATATTCAGAACTTTCCTTTCCTAGATCCCATAGAGGCCACCCTCTTCTGCAGCTACATTCTTTCTTCAGATGGGGCCCAGAACCATGGATTCCGTTTTCTCTTCCTGAGTCATGGTATCCATCCAGGCATACTTTCCCGGGTTACCCTTTGATTGGACTTGATTATTCCCAAATTTCCTTAGCGTCACCCAACCTAGATGGTTCCTCTCATTCATGGTGTGCACATTTGCCACAACTTTCACTCATTGGGTGATGAACTTCCAGCTAACTTCCTAGGAAGCCCTTTACTAGCTGTGTGACTTTAGGCAAACTACTAAACCTCTCTGGGCCATATTTTCCTCATTTCTAATATTGATAATGCCTATCTTGGGAGGTTGTTTGGAATTAGAGTGAATTGTAATAATGTAACAGCAATCTGTTGAGTTCTTATTGTACTGGACTCAATGCTCAGCACTAAACATGCAATTATTTGATTGAGTCATATCAACAACCTTAGCTCAGAGACCAAAAAAGGAGACCGAGCTGTGTATCTATATTATTTCTTTTTATGTTTTTTTTTTCTTTCCTGATTTTCACTAAAAGGATTGCTTTCTGTGTTGTCATTTCAGATCATCCATTGGTTTAAACATGGACCTTTAAGTTCTAGTGGAATGTGTGGTTATCCTTAAATTTTTAACAAAGCTATTTAAAGTTATATTTTCATTTAACATCAAAGATATAATCAGTACATTGAGTCTTTCCCCTCCTATTCCCCCACTGTAACCTCCTAGGATTCCCCAGGTTTTGTTAAAATCTTTTGGAACTGGACTCTCCTGTGCTTGGACCATTTAGCAGGCAGAGAAGGAAGAGGTGGATGTGAAGCGGGAGCAAGGCCTTAGAGTGGCCAAGGGCTTGAGGGCTGGGCACCCATAGATGGGCTGGGCAGGGGGTTGGTGCATGAGTATATGAATTCATTGCTTCTGCAGACCCTCTCTGAGTTCCACTGGTGATGTCTCAGACAGCACAGAGAAGGACCCACGGATGAGGCTGAGGAGAAGAGGAAGCCAAAATCCAGAGGGGCAGTTGGCCACACAGGAATGACCTTCAGTGCAAGTTCCAGGCTCTACAACAGCTGATAATTGAGCAGGGGAGTGGTCTGACAGAAACCAAATTTGTGTATGTGTATTAAAATACACACAACATATGGGGCGCCTGGGTGGCGCAGTCGGTTAAGCGTCCGACTTCAGCCAGGTCACGATCTCGCGCTCCGTGAGTTCGAGCCCCGCGTCAGGCTCTGGGCTGATGGCTCAGAGCCTGGAGCCTGTTTCTGATTCTGTGTCTCCCTCTCTCTCTGCCCCTCCCCCATTCATGCTCTGTCTCTCTCTGTCCCAAAAATAAATAAATGTTGAAAAAAAAAATAAAATAAAATAAAATACACACAACATAAAATTTACCCTCTTGACCATTATTAAGCATACAGTTCAGTAATAGTAAATCCATTCACACTGTTGGGCAGCCCTCACCACCATCCATCCCCATAACTCTTTTCATCTTGTAAATGTGAAAGTCTGTTAAACAGTAACTATGACTCCCCACCCCCCAGCTTGAGCTGAATTTAGGATGGGCTGGAGAAGGTGAAGCTTATGGCTTTAAGGCCAATTAGGAGTTGCTGTAACAACCCAGGCAGGAGGCCAAGAGGCCATGTGAGAAAGAAGGACAGAAACAGGAAACAAATTTAATAATTAAACAGAAGCACCTCCTTGTACGCGAAGCATGCACAGCACCATTCAGCCATGTGGAGGAGTCATTTCCTGTCAGGGTGACTTGCCCTGCTGGCATCAGCCCCTGGCAAATACAGAGCATCTTATCTTGCTGTCAGTGCTCTAAACAGCCCTTTCCTGCACTCATTTCTCATATTATTGAAAGTCCCCAGATGGTCAAAATCTATCCCTTATTAGCTCATCTATTGCCATTCCCCTTCAATTCCTTCTCCATCCAGAGAAATCATTTTAAAAGGCAAATATGATCCCATTATTCTCCCCCCCCCCGACTTCAAACTATGAATTCCTGTGGTTCTTCAGATACAGATAAAACCCAAAATCTTTAAGAGGTGCTACAAGGCTCCCCACAGGATCTGCTTCTGCCCCTCCCCTCCTCTTAGCCTCCCTCTGTGGCCCTCAGGCTTCCTTAAGTTGTGCAGATGCTCCAGGGTCCACCCACAGGGTTTCATTTCGATGTTCCTTCTACTGGGAAGGTGTCTCACCACAGCTGCCATTACCCAAACCCTTTTACACACACACACACACACACACACACACACACACACAATGGCGCATCTATTCTAAATAAAATATTCTGAAGAATATTTTAGATTCAGTATTCTTTAACTATGAGATCATTTTCTTCTCCTCCATTAGCCTGTAACTTCCAGGAGGTAAGGACCATGTGAATCGTGTTCCCTACTGCAGTCACAGTACCTGCACATAGTAAGTGCCCAATATTAACATTGAAATTGAGGGGCTCCCGGGTGGCTCAGTCGGTTAAGTGTCCAACTTCAGCTCAGGTCATGATCTCACAGCTTGTGAGTTCAAGCCCCATGTCAGGCTCTGTGCTGACAGCTCGGAACCTGGAGCCTGCTTTGGATTCTGTGTCTCCCTATCTCTCTCTCTGCCCCTCCCCTTTTTGCTCTCTCTCTCTCTCTCTCTCCTTCAAAATAAATAAATATTTTTTAAAAGTAAAAAACAGGGGTGCCTGGGTGGCGCAGTCGGTTAAGCGTCCGACTTCAGCCAGGTCATGATCTCGCGGTCCGTGAGTTCGAGCCCCGCGTCGGGCTCTGGGCTGATGGCTCAGAGCCTGGAGCCTGTTTCTGATTCTGTGTCTCCCTCTCTCTCTGCCCCTCCCCCGTTCATGCTCTGTCTCTCTCTGTCCCAAAAAAATAAATAAACGTTAAAAAAAATTTTTTTAAGTAAAAAACAGTGAAATGAGTGAATAATGTAACTCTCTCCTGCTCTCAAAAAAGTATCTTAAAGCCAGTTACACTTAGTTGCAGGTGACTCATGACAACTTCGGTGATGATCCTGGAGAGAAGGCCAGAGAGGTGTATGTTAAAGGGTTTGTAATTAATTTTCTCAGGCTGCCATAACAAAGTACTACAAACTGGGTGCTGAAACAACAGAAATTTGTTGTCTCTGCATTCTGGAGTTAGAAGGCTGAACTCAAAGCATCAGCAAGGTTTGGTTCCTTCTGAGGGCTGTGAAGGAGAATCTGTTCCATGCCTGTCTCCTGGCTTCTGGTGGCCTTAGGCGTTCATTGGTTTCTAGATGACATTATCCTTGTGTCTTCACATTGTCTTCCATCTGTGTGTGTCTGTGTCCAAATTCCCCCCATCTTTATTTCTATTTTTCATTTTTTTGAGAAAGAGAGAGTAGGGGAGGGGCAGAGGGAGAGAGAGAGAGAGAGAGAGAGAGAGAGAGAGAGAGAGAATCTTAAGCAGGCTCAACGCTCAGAGCAGAGCCCAACATGGCGCTCAATTTCATGACTATGAGATCATGACTGTGAGATCATGACCTGAGTTGAAACAAAGAATCGGACGCTTAACCAACTGAGCTACCCAGTCACCCCTCCCCCACCTTAAAAAATATTTTATAGATGACATTTTATTATTATTATTTATTTTTGAGAGACAGAGTGCAAGTTGGGGAGGGGCAGAGAGAGAGGGAAACACAGAATCTGAAGCAGGCTCCAGGCTCTGAGCTCTCAGCACAGAGCCTAACACAGGGCTCAAACTCACCAACTGTGAGATCATGACCTGAGTTGAAGTCAGATGCTTAACTGACTGAGCCACCCAGGCACACCCCAAAAAGATTTAAGTAATCTCCACACCCAATGTAGGGGCCCAACTCACAACCCCAAACCCAGAGTCACGTGCTCTACTGACTGAACCAGCCACGTGCCCTTTCCCCTTTTTATAAAGGCACCAGTCCTATTGGATTAAGACCCATCCTAATTACCTCATTTTACCTTGATTACTTCTATAAAGACCCTCTTTCCAAATAAGATCATATTCTTAGGTACTGGCAGTTAGGACTTCCACATATCTGGGACATATTTCAACCCATAACAGGGTTTAATATGGTCTCATCCCAAATGAGTACAGCTCAAACAGGCCCTACCAAGTGGAATTATCACTGAGCACTTCACCAGGTCCCAATATGATCACTTCAAAATCTCTGCAGTGAACTGGCTCCCAATACTAACCTTAGTTTACCTGAGTGTGCCTAATTCACATCCTCCAACCTTCCCCACACCTACATTAGCCTCCACATGTGCCTTCACTTCACATGAAGTGAAGTGCCTGGTGCCTGGTCCAGAGTATGTTCTCCTCCTTTAGTCTCTTGGTGATGTCAAAATCTTCATGGTTTAATGACACACAGATCAGATAAAAGTAGGAAACAATTGACATATCATGTTAAGTTAGCAAACTCAATGTAAACTGTGTATCTTAAAAGTGGCCAACAGAGGACATAGCATTTTTTTTTAATCTTTTTTTCAACGTTTATTTATTTTTGGGACAGAGAGAGACAGAGCATGAACGGGGGAGGAGCAGAGAGGGAGACACAGAATCGGAAACAGGCTCCAGACTCTGAGCCATCAGCCCAGAGCCTGATGCGGGGCTCGAACTCACGGAGCGCGAGATCGTGACCTGACTGAAGTCGGACACTTAACCGACTGTGCCACCCAGGCGCCCCGGACATAGCATTTTTTAATGTTTTTTTTTAAATTTATTTTGGGGTCGGGAAGGGAAGAGAGAGGGAGAGAATCCCAAGCAGGCTCCATGCTGTCAGTGAGGAGCCTGATGTGGGTATTGATCTCACAAACCATGAAATCATGACCTGAACTGAAATCAAGAGTCAGATGCTTAACTGACTGAACCATCGAGGTGCCCCATACCTTAGTATTTTGGGGGCGGGGAGAAGAGTCAGAGAAAGAGTGCATGCAGGGAAGGGGAAGAGAGAGAAGGAAAGAATCTTAAGCAGGCTCCATGCCTACCACAGAGCCCAACAAGGGGCTTTATCCCACGACCCTGGGATCATGATCTGAGGAGAAATCAAGAGTCAGATGCTCAACCCGCTTAGCCACCCAGGCACCCCAAGAAGGTAGCATTTTTAATCGACTCTCATATGGACATCCAACACCTTGCCTTTGATTTCAAAGACTGTTCTTTCCTGAAAGAAACTAGGACACCTTTGAATGCAAGGCTTGGTTGATACCTGGTCCATGTCTCAGGGAAGAGAAGAATCAGGACAGTACTTGAAAGTTCTGTTGTTACCAGGAATCAAGAATGCCTCAAGCATAGCAAAGAACGTGCTAAAAAGGACAAAGGAAAGTGAAGGGATGGAACTCTTCAATAGACAGTGTTAGGAAAACTGGACAGCAATATGCAAAAGAAAGAAACTAGACCACTTTCTTGTACCATACACAAAAATAAATTCAAAATGGAACAGTAAAATCCTTAGAAGAAATCATAGGCAATAACTCAAAGGAAACAAAACCTCTAACTCAAAAAGATACGTGTGCCCCTATGTTTACTACAGAATTATTTACAACAACCAAAATATGGAAGCAACTTAAGTGTCCAGCAGTAGATGAATGGATAAAGAAGATGTGGTACACACACACACACACACACACACACACACACACACACAGGGAATGGTATGTTACTCGGGTAAAAAAAATAATAAAGTCTTGCCATTTGCAATAAGGTGGATGGATCTAAAAGGTATAATGCTAAGTAAAATAAGTCAAAGAGAGACAAATACCATATAGTTTCATTTGTGTGGAGTCTAAGAAACAAATGAATAAAGGGAAAAAAAGAGACAAACCAAGAGACAGGCTTTTTCCCCCCTTACATTTCTTTCTTTATCTTGAGAGAGAGAATATGCATGCATGAGTCGGGGAGGGGCAGAGAGAGAATCTCAGGCAGGATCTGCACTGTCAGTGCAGAACCTGATGCAGGGCTCAAATCCACATACCGTGATTCATGACTGGAGTCTAAATTAAGAGTTGGATGCTTAACTGACTGAGCCAGTAGGGTGCCTGCAGACTCTTAGCTCTAGAGAACAACCTAATGGCTACAGGGGTGGGGTGGGGGTGGTGTGGTTGGGTGAAACAGGTGATAGGGATTAAGGAGTGCACTTGTGATGAACACCAGGTGTTGAATCAGTATATTGTACACCTGAAACTAATATAACACAACGTTAATTATACTTGAAATTCTTTAAAGGTTAAATCAATAAATAAAAAGACAAAGGAGACAACTTAAAGGAGCTCCCATTGTTCACCTGAAGACAGTTAAACATGAGAAGAGAATGAGGGGAAACATGATAATTAGGGTTTATTGAAGTAAATTGATGCTGTAGAATGCCATGAGATCATTACAATATTCAAAACATAAAAGTTAATATAAAGTGCACAAAAGAAAGCTTGTAATAGAGTAGAATGGTGTTCTTAAAAATTGATATTAATAAAAAGGGAATTGTTCATTTTGTTTCTTCTATCAATTATGTCTCTGTTCTGTTTATGAAGCAGAGAGAGATGCACTTTCATCTATGTAAGTAGAAAAGAATTCTGAGGAAGCCAAGAAGCCCCACAGTAAATAGGAACTTTAACAGAAATGAGAATGTCTGACAAAGGGTGAGGTCAGAGGCAACAATGAAAGAGATGGTGGTTTCAACAGTAGATACCAAGACAATAAATTAACCAAAACATCACTAAAAAAGAGAGCTAAAAGAGAGCTAATAAAGTCAACCCAACTCCTCACCTCCTAGAAGATTCTAGATTGCCTTACTAATTACAATAAAGTACAAGTAAGAAATACATAAGATTTAATAATGCTAATAGATCTAGTGAGTATATCATAATGAGAGAAAACTGGTCAAAAGGTTTTTTTTTTAATGTTTACCTATTTATTTTGAGAGGGAGAGAGAGCATGCATGTGCAGGGAAGGGCAGACAGAGAGGAAGAGAGAGAATTCCAAGCAGGCTCCCCACTGTCAGTGAAGAGCCCCACTTGGGTCTTGATCCCATGAACTGTGAGATCACAACCCGAGCCAAAACCAAGAGTCCGACACTCAACCGACTAAGCCACCTATGTGCCCCAAGAAGGATTTAACTATGTTATATTAAGGCAAGAAAATAGGTTGCAAATTTCTAAAATCGATTCACTTTAAAAGGTTTGTTCTCCAGTGAGATACAATTTCACATCCATAAGCCCAGCTATAACAAAATGTAATAACAAGTGCTGACAAGAATATGAAAAACTTGGAAGCTTCATACACAGCTGAGGGGAATGTGAGACGCTGCAAAGGCTTTGCAATGCAGTCATAGAGTTCTTCAAAAGGGGAAGGAGAGTGAGCAGAAAGAATAGCAGTTCATACTGGTTACTAGCAGCCCAGATTTGAATTGTAAGCCATGTAACCAACCAGCCTCAGTTCTGGCCAAAACTCAGGTGGTCAAAATGCAGATCCCAAGATTATTGGAACCTCAGGATGGCATAAAAATAAAAAATACTGACATCCTAGAAAGGTAGTCCAAGAATGGAAGAGGAAAGAGAAGAAGAATAATGAAGGCACGCTGGGTGGCTCAGTCAATTAAGCATCTGACTCTTGATTTTGGCTCAGGTCATGATCTCATGGTTCCTGGGATCAAGTCCCACATTGGGCTCTGCAATGATAGCATGGAGTCTGCTTGGGATTCTCTCTCTCTGCCCCTCCCTTGCTTGTGCTCTCTCTCTAAATAAATAAATAAACTTTAAAAAGAAGAAGAAAAATGAAGAAATGAGTTTAAGTCCATAGAGCTAGCTTTCTGATTTTTAAAAATTTTTAATGTTTATTTATTTTTGAGACACAGAGACAGAGTGCAAGTGGGGGAGGGGCAGAGAGAGAGGGAGAGAGAGGATCCCAAGCAGGTCCCTCACTTTCAGTGCAGATCCCAATGTGGGGCTTGAAGCCATAGACCATGAGATCATGACCTGAGTCAGATGTTCAACCAATTGAGCCACTCAGGCACCCCTAGCTTTCTGATTTTTAGTGGAAGTGAAGTTATCAGTGTTATCAACTTTATAACTTTTGCATTTGTTTGTTTCATTGGGGGTTTAAGACATTTAAGAGCATCTTACATATCAGACTTGAAATTTTCATTAAATGCATGAGTTAGTGTAAATGTGAACCAGTATTAATGTTTGCATAAATTTGGTTTATTAAAATGAGTAAGTTTTTATGTAGGCGTTGTGTAAGTAGTACATAAACTGAGCAATGTTATTTAATGCCGTTAATTGTTTAATAAATTCATAAGGGTAACAAATTTTACATTAAAGTGCCTTGAAGTCCTTTAGACAATGGCAGGAGGAGAGGGGTCCTGAGTTTGCAGGCTGGGAGACACACAGCTAGGGGTCCACTAACATAGACTGTTTTTCTAGATTCATCACCTTTGCCCCTGTTGATCACTAACATGGTTAATTCTTCTGAATTCAGCATATTACAGTGTCACAGTGAACAGAAAGCCCCCAAAGGAACAGGTATAGGAGCAGTGGGTTTTGATGGGTTAAGGCAACAGGGAAAGTGCCTCACATGGGATGGACAGTCAGACCCAGCCAGAGAGGAATACTGATGGGTGGCCCTGGGTAGCCAGGGGCAGTTTGAGCACAGAAAAGGAGATGGAGGGACAGCTTCCACTCCATCGGTTATGACCGCCATGCTGAGGCAAGAAGGACTAAATGGCCTTAAAACTATTTCACAATTTGTTTCTCCCACATTTCCACAGTAGAGCTTGCCAAGGTGGGCACCATCTGGGATCAGAAATCTTTTCATACCAGTCTAGTCTGCTCCTTTAGAACAAATAACACCTATAGCACCAGCTTAACTACCAGATTGGGTTAAACCGTATCCACCCCCTTGATCTCTGTCTACACGGGGCCTAAACAACCTGTAGAAGAGCCATTGCTACTGAAAGCATGAAAGTGGCCATTCCTACGCTGGTCACAACCACTTCTCTGAGACCTGAAGTGCGTACTCTGCTCCTACTTCCCTGGACTGTAGAGGCATCCATGACCAGGCTGCTCTTTATGTGGAAACCCTGATGTGTGATCAATATTCCTGAGGGCTTGTGTGCTTACTCTCACATGCAGCAGTATGGGTTAGTAAAGGTGTCTCCAGGGTATGTTCACCAGTTTTCTGACAGCAAAAAGAAAATGCTGACCTAGGAAGAGATAGGAAGAGGACAATAGGGGATGTCTTTCCAATAAGAGGAACACAAAAGGTAAGCATTTGGTCTTAGAGAAAGAAAACCCAACCCTGATTGCTGGCCTTCAGGTGACATGAAAAGATGGGTGAGAGTGGATTTGTTGGAGAAAGAACTGAAGGTGGCCATGAAGCTGTGTGGGCTGCAGAGCTTTGCTTTGACCTGGTCTGTGCAGTCTGCCCACCCATGTTTGCAGTTTCTAAATGGCACCATAACCAAGATCCACCTCTTACTGGCCGTGTGACCTGTGAGCCTCAGGTTCTTCACCTATAAGATAGAAACAATAAAATTTTATTTTTTTATTTACTTATTTATCTACATCCTAGAATTGTTGGAATGGAAATAACCCTGTAACACATTTTGTATGTGATAAATATATGATAAAGGAGCTATTACTATTAGCCAAGAGTATGTGTGTAAGCAAGGAACATCTGGGGGCTCTTGGCTGGCTCAGTCAGTAGGGCATGAGACTCTTGATCTAGGAGTTGTGAGGTTGAGCCCAATGTTGAGGTGTAGAGGTAATTTAAAAATAAAATCTTAAAAAAAAAAAAAAGGACATCTGACTGAACACAGTTTCTCTGGGGAATGAGGTGCTTAAATGAGAAGCCAACTCTCCTTCCTGGATCTTGGAAAATTCTCTTAAGTGTAACTCCCATTGGGAACCATCACACCAGCCTCAACAATCAACTGTAAAGTCAGCTATGGCCACTTCACCAGACAAGCCTCCTACAGTGGGGTCAGAACTATCCTTCTGCATGGTCCCACTGGGACTGCCTCAGTGGGACCAAGTACTGTGTTGTAATCAATCCCTTGCTGTGCTTGGAGTTTTCAGTCTCCAATGCACTTTGTCATGATCTTAATTAAACTCCATGACAACTCTATGAGACAGACAGGATATCTGCTTTCATTGCCCTTTACAGATGAGAGAACTAAGGTCCACAGAGGTAAGTGACTACCTCACATTGACATGGCAGAGAAGGCTGGGTGAACACACAGAAGGAAACCTCGGTCTTCTGACTTCTAGATGAGTGCTCTTCATACCTCAGCACCTTCCCCCCTAGAAGAGAAATGACTCCTGCTGCTCCAGCTGCCACTTCCAACAATGAACTACTAATAAACATGGAAAAATCAGTGCACTAGCAGCAACTCCCACTGAAAACCTTGGGACCTTTATCATGTCAGCAATTACTGACCTATCCCTGTTCAGTTTTTAGTTTTTGTTTTTTAAGCAACAACTGACCTTAAGGCAAAGACCACTCTGGCAGGGCTGGCCACAGCTTCCCAGGACCCTCCAACAGCAGCAAGTACCACTCCCTTGGCTCAGTGTTACCTCTGTGCAAGCCTTGGTTCTCTTCCCTCTCTGGGCCTTGGTATCTCACTTGTACAGTGGGCCTAGCAGTGTTTACCTGATGGAACTGTGCAGATTAGCTGGAAGGGTGTGTGTGAGAGCACCCTATCCAGGGTCTGACACATAGTAAGTACTCAATAAAAGTTACATGGGTTTTTGTTAATTGCATATTGTACTTGAACACTCCCTGGACAGATCATGTTAAAAATTTGGTTTGAGTCACTGACTACGTCACTTGTTAGCTATGTAAACGTGTACAAATTGCTTACGCTCTCTGGGCCTCAGTTTCTTCATCTTGTAATACCTTCCTCACAGAGAGTAATGAGGGTTAAATGATGGAGTGTACAGAGAATTTTATGAGCTGAGAAGTGCTATGTGGGATTTGTAAGGAAATGTCAGTGAGGCTCTGGGAAGGCCAGACAGGAGGACAGATTAGACTTGGTGTGCAGCTCTGTAGCTCAGGATAAGGTATAAGAAGAGACAAAATGGACAGTCGGGGTGGGGAGGAATACACTGATCGGCCCTTGGTCCAGACTCTGTGGTGCTACGGGTGTAGAAGTGAACAAAATAGACACATGGTGCCTACACTCTAGGAAGTATGGGGAACAGAAGAGGGGGGTGCTGACTTGGAATTTGGTTTTTTAAAGTAATCTTTACATCCAATGTGGAGCTTGAACTCACAACCCCAAAATCAAGAGTTGCATCCTCCACCAATTGAGACAGCCAGCCACCCCTCTGACTTGGAATTTAAAAGTGCAGATCATTAACCAGAAAGAAGGACAGAGAGAACTGAGACCCCAAGCCTGAGAGAATGAGCTTGGCCTTGTGGGAGAGAGAGATGCTGAAAACAGAACCACCTGCCCCAGAACAGGAAGAAACCAAGAGTCCAAGGTGGGAAAGAATTGAGGGAACAAGGTTTGAGTGATACAAAAGGGAGTATGGTTGGTAATGGAAGGTGCCCTGAGAAGGAGTTCTTGGAACAAGATGGAGTATTGTGGCAGACACTGGGATCCGAGAACTCTCTCTAAGAACACCCATCTCACAGTCAGGCACACAGCTCCCCATCTCTCCAATTCTGGTGTTTGTTCTTCTCCTACTTCTTACCCACAGCCTAACCAATTCTGGGACCTGGGGTGATCCCCACACTATCTGCCTGGATCACTCTGGTGAAGTACATGCATGGCACAGGGAAAGACATGGCATGGCCACCAGGAGTGTGCCCTTCTGGAAACCCCATCACACCTAGCCAGCTCCTGCTAACCTCCATCTGCACTTCTTGCCCCTCCCTGCCTCACTCCAACTCCTGTACAGGGTGCTGAGCTCCAGGGAAACCAATGGGCAGGCAGAGAGAAAACTGTGTGACCAGAAGAGACTGTGTCATCAACTGGGAATAAAAGCTGCAAACACAGCTGCAGGTAGGATTGTTGACTCCAAGGATTTTCTTTCCTTTCCCTTCTCCCTTTACTTTCTTCCTTTATTGAGGTGTACTGTTCATTCAGCAAATGTTCAAAGTCTTGGTTCTCTAGGGCACAATGTGCCAAGTGATGCATGTAAGGGAAGACATCAATGCATCCTCTGTTTCCAAGAAGCTTGTGTTTCTGGGGAAGAATAGATAAGCAGAGACAAAAAATGAATTTCTCTCACTCTTATTCTCTGAATCAAAGGGTATTCATTTCCCACTTGGCTGTAGTACTAACTTCTTGGACCTCACCCTTCCCTCCTGTCACAGGTGCCATCTCAATTAGTCCTGCTGCCCCTTCTCCCCTCTTCAGATTTCAGGACAATTCTGGAACCAGCTCTCTCACCTCACCAGGGTGAGACCATGAAGTTCCACCCTCAAACATCCAGACTTTGATCTTTTGCAAAGAATAGGGGACAGCAAGAGAGTGTCTGCAGATCCTAGAGAGACATGGGCATGGCTAGAAAATGGGAATGGACAAAACTCACTTTACTTTGCACCCAGAAACAAAGATACAGTGAATGAGCAAATTTAGTAATTGCTTGTGTTTTATTGGAGATCAGCATTTGGGGAACAGGGGAGGCAGTGAAAAGTTGAGATGGTGCTAGAAAACACACTGGTTGAATCTTGATTTAGCTCATACTGCAAGGGGAGGGAGCAGGACTCCATTCTCTGGTTTCCAACTTAGGATTTTCTCTTAACCCCACTGTGACCCAGGGTTTTGAGGACTGGGGAAGCCAGCTGGGATGTTCCAAGAAAAGCCAGTAGGATGGAGAACTCTGGGAGGAAACTGATTATTAATAACTGGGCGTAGATGAATATTCCCCCAGCTGCCTCCTGGATACCAGTTAAGATTTCCCCAGCTAGTACCTGGATACCGGTTAAGATTCCCCCAGCTAGTACTTGGGTATTGACTATTGATACCCCAGATTCCTACAAGGTGTGGCATGGGCCTTGTTCCCCATCCAGTTCCAGGACCTCCACCTTCCCATGACACACCTGGATTTCGGGTTCCCCAGGGATGCCCAGGCAGCAGTGGCTGTTGAATCCTGTTAATAAGAGAAGGTGGGCGTTGGGCAAGGATTTCTCTCTGGGCTCCCAGCACATTAGAATGGAGTGGCCATCTAGACTCACAGTCCTGGTGGAGGTGTAGAGCCTCAGGTACCGGGCCTGTGGAGCGTGCAGAGGACCCTGCAGGCAAAAGACTTCTGCCCAGAGGGAGGGCAACAGCGCCAGGAAGGAAAGACAGTTTTTCAGGCAGCACTTTCCCCACGTAATCCTCAGTGGCAGCAGCCCTCATCTGCCAATGATCCTCAGAGGCCAGGGATTCGTGGAGGGCAGCTCCTCAGTTGGGGGCCAACTCTGAACCTCAGAACCTCTTGCAGGTTGGGAGTCATCTGATGGAGAAACATTGGGCTTCAGAGGAACACTTGTTAAATCATTTAGCCCAGGGTCTGGCTTTGGCTGAGGAAGTTCAGAGTTGGAGTGGCTGGTCAAGGAAGGTTGCTCAAGCAGAGGTAAGCTGGTTCCCAAGTCTTGGAGAACTTTCTTCTCCACTGCACCAATGCTTCGGGCAAAGAAGCCTGAGGAAAAGGGAAGAGGAGACAGCCAATGGACTGGATGTTTGGTTCCAATGCCTTCCATAATTCCCTGGTTCTCTTTGCTCCAAGCCCCTTCATTTTCCCCAGGGACCCAAGGGACCCTCCTGCCTTTACCCCTTCCCTCAATTCCAGCCCTGCTGGGGTCCCCAGTCTTCTCTGGTGCAAGGGTTGGGCACCGCCTCCATACCTGGGAAATGAAGGCAGATCAGAAGAAGGAGGCCCAGAAGAGCCCTGCTCCCCACCATGCAGCCCTGCATCTTGTTCAGCTCTAACATTTCCCTCTGCACCAAGACAACCAGCCCTTTATGCTCTCAGTGGGGCAGAAACAAGCTGAGCCAGTGGTTGGGCAAATAATAAGTCTTTACATTCCACTCTCATTCCTAATGTAGTCTGTGGCAACAGGTGCCACTTGAATGTCCCAGGGAAGCTGGGTGTTTCCACTCCCAGATCCTTTCCTCAAGTTCCCCACCCCTTCCTGACCCAAGTGTCCTGGTTCACAGCTTATCACTGATTGCCAGTCCTACCCTGCCCTGGCTCCCTACACCAAGCATAGGAGGATCTTTGCCATTGGGGTCGCAGTATCTTCATTGCCTTCTCAGTAATAGAAACACTTGATTCTCTTCACTTTCTCTTTGGGATCCAGATCATTCTCTTCCAGCACCCCTTTCTCATGCATCCCTATAGCTCCTTTACCTTGACCCCAACCAACAGGAGTTGTGCAGTGCAGAAATGCCCCCCATCAGAGAGGCTACTCCTAGATGACACCTTGTATCTAAGGAAATAGATCCGGTTTCCATCCTTAAGAGATGATGGTGTATTGGGAGCACCTGAATGGCTCAGTCGGTTAAGCTTTTGAGGGTCCAACTTTGACTCAGGTCACGATCTCACCGTTCGTGAGTTTGAGCCCCACATTGGGCTCTCTGCTGTCAGCACCCAGCCCACTTCAGATCCTCTGTCCCTCTCTCTCTCTGCCCCTCTGCTGCTTGTGATCTCTCTCAAAAATAAAATGAATGGGGGCACCTGGGTGTCTCAGTCGGTTAAGCGTCCAACTTTGGTTCAGGTCATGATCTCACAGATCATGGGTTTGAGCCCCACATCGAGCTCCATGCTGACAGCTCAGAGCCTGGAGCTTGCTTCAGATTCTGTGTCTCCCTCTCTCTCTGCCCCTCCCCTGCTTGCTTGGGCTCTATCTCTCAAAAAATAAATAAACATAAAAAATAAATTAATTTATGGGGCGCCTGGGTGGCGCAGTCGGTTAAGCGTCCGACTTCAGCCAGGTCACGATCTCGCGGTCCGTGAGTTCGAGCCCCGCGTCGGGCTCTGGGCTGATGGCTCAGAGCCTGGAGCCTGTTTCTGATTCTGTGTCTCCCTCTCTCTCTGCCCCTCCTCCGTTCATGTTCTGTCTCTCTCTGTCCCAAAAAATAAATAAAAAACGTTGAAAAAAAATAAAAAAATAAATTAATTTAAAAAATAAATAAACATTAAAAAAATAACAAAATAAAATAATATAAAATAAATAAATTTTTAAAAAGAGAGATGATGGTATATTAATTTCCTACCACTGCTGTAACAACCACAAACTTAACGGCTTTACAACAATACAAATTTATTATCTTACAATTTTGAAAATCAGAAGGCTGACATAGTTCACACTGGGTTAAAATCAAGGAGTCACCAGGGCTGTGTTCCTTTCTAGAGGCTCTAGGGGAGAATTCATTTCTTTGCATTTTCCAGCTTCTAGTGGCCACCTGCATTCCTTGGATTATGGTCCCCTTCCTCCATGTTCAAAGCCAAAAACAACAGGATCTTCTTACATTGCATCACTCTGACTTTTTCTTCTTCCCCCTTCCACATTTAAGGACGCTTATGATTACACATTGACCCACCCAAATAATCCAGGATAATCTCTCTAAGGTCAGCTAAAAACCTTAATGATGTCTGCAACCTTAATTTCCCTTCACTATGTAACCTAACATATATACTCACAGGTTCTGGAGATGATGTGGGTATCTTTGGTGGTGCTGGGAAGGACACCATTCTGCCTACCACAGATGGTCAAATGGGTCCACAGAATATAAGAAATACTGAAAGGGAGTAGATATTCCCAACTAACAGTACAGGAGGATGTTTAAATGTTGTCAAATGGCCATGAATTGATAACTGAAGCTGGGTGGTACAAGCATAGGGTTTCATTAATTCTTTTGTCTACTTTTAAATATGTTGAAAATTTTATAATAAAAAGTGTTTAAATGCCTTCATTTTCTCTGTTGCTTCCAGGAGCACCTAGACTAGACTTCCCTGGTTACATGAAGTCTAAAATAAGCTGTTAGATTTTCCTTTTCCATCCTCATCCCCAGCCCCTGATGAATGGGAGCTCCTCCTCAGAACTGGCCAGTGGGGGGCAGTGTCCTTTTTGAGTGACATCCAGCAGATTTGCAAAAGCCCTTGACCTTGACCACACCAGAGACTAGAGGAATCCTCACATCAGAGTCTGTACCCATCCTTCAATTGTGGTGCATGGAGCCTCTAAGGGCCTTGATGCCTTGCACTGGCTGCAGTCCAGGGCTAGATGCCAGGCCAAGTGTGACTCACCAGTGATGAAAGAAACAGGACTATTCTGCAGCCTTTCTCTGTCTTCAGCCAACCCTGCAGGTGGCTCAGCTGCCCCAGGTCATTTCTAATCAACGCAACACATTTCTGCTGATTGGGACCTGGAATTTCAATAATAGTCCTAAATTTGGGAACAGCTAACACTATCCAATAGGAGGGAATGAATTAGATCCTAGGGTTAGGAAAAATTCCTTTGTAGTCAAGTAGAGGTTCCAAGAGGTGGCTTGTGCTTTGTGGTGAGGCCCTTCCTAAAGGGACAAGCATAGCCTACTCTCCCCTCCTTGGATTATAAGAACTTCCTTGGCCTCAGCCTCCTCCCTCTTTCCCCCCCCCCCCCCCCCCCCCCCTGCTGCCCCAGTCTCCAAAACACAGTTGTCTGGCCCTCACCACCCTCTGCTTTCTCTCTCTTCTCCCAGAGAGGCCACTCCCATTTTCCACTATAGTTCTCTGCCTTCTCAGCTCCCATAGGTCTTACTCTAGAACTGCAGCAGAGGCAGCAAGAGTGTGGAGGTGGAGAGGACACTTGACTCTGTTCTACCATGGGCTGGGGCATTTTTATGTAGGCTAGTGAGTCATCATGCTTGGCTGTGCTCCCTGTCATGCTCCCCTCCTCTCTGTCTTTTACTCTCTCCACCTCCAGCTCCCAGAATAACGCCCACCTGGGCTCACACTCAGTCACCAGGAATCTGGTCTTGTTGTTTTATTCCAGCCTTCCCAAGGTCCCAAGTGCCCCCAGAAACCCGGAAACCAATGCTCAGACTCCCAGAGAGTCTGAGGGGGGATGGAGAATAATTAGGGCCCCATATAGGGAGAGGGGAAGACCCCAGGGTGAATGGGGAGTGGAAAGAGAATGGATTTTCTGGAGCAGTGAGAGAGGAAAGAAAAGGGAGGAAGGACTTTGGAGACCACCCTCTGCTTTCAGTTCAACAAATATTTATTGTTTTCCTCCTTTGTGGGAGGAGCTATAAAGTATAAGGGAAATACTGGTCCAACTTATGAGTGAAAATGGGGGACACGGGGATCTCTAGAAGCATAGGAGTGCATTCCTCAGGCCCTATGAGGGCCTAAAGGACTCCAAGAAGGCAAAAGTCTGCATCTGGTTCACACAGTTTATTGAGCCATCTGTCCAGGGTCCAGAGAGAGCAGGAAGCCTACTTCAGTCTCCAAGCATGTCCTGGTGTCTCCCTCACACAGGGAAGCACCTGAGCATTGAGGGAAATTGCAGGCAGGAAGGGGGTCTAAGACGGAGATCTAGAGAGTCAAGGAGCATTGGGAACTCACAGAAGGTGTGATGAGCTCTATAGAGGAGGGTGACAGTGGAATTGGGAGTGTGAGAACCCCATGACATGGCATGTTGGTTGACCAGATGGCAAAGGGAGGTCAGTGAAAAGTGGTCATTGCTTTCAGGTAACAGTTTGTACTTACTATGCTTTATTTGGCAAATAAGGAGAGTGGGCATGACTTATTCAGGAACCAGAGTTACTCTGAGACATTTCAGGGGTTTCCCAGGCAAAAATCTGAATGGTAGGATTAGCTAATGGATTGTATTATCTGAAAGAAATGACAGAGGAAATTTTAGGGAGTGGTTATCTGGCAGGGAGGACACTATAGTACAAGGGGAATCTAAACAGTAGGAGAGAATGAGGAAATGGATTTGGAGTCTACAATTTGGGAAGATGAAGAAAAAAGAGGTGATAAGGGGCCTCTATCATAATGGAGCAATGGAGGAAATAGAACAGCTCTCTTGGGAAGGAGGAGGGAAACTGAGCTAACCCAATGCCTGGGCCCCTGGACTTCTCCCAAGTGAGAGATGGTGTGTGTGTGTATACGTGTATGCCCACACATGCACATATGCAAAGGACGACTTATGGACTGTCAAGTACCTCTCCTTGGGGTAAGAAAACTTCAGGGTCAGCTAGCTGGGGTCCCAGAGGCTTCACTTGGGCCAGGATGTCCCGGATGGATCGGCAGGGGATCTTTCCAGAGCTGCCGGAGCCACAGGGCTTGGCACCAGCTGAAGGATCAGGTTGGGGAGAACCATCCGGACCCCCACTCAATGTTGAGGAGGAGACAGAAATGCAAGGGTGACCAGAAGAGCTGGACTTGCTGCCACAGGGCTGAAGGATGATTTTGCCACTGGATTGGGAGCTGGAGCTGCCACTAAAGGAGCCAGTGCCTGGTGGGGAGCAGGGCCCCTGTGAAACACCGCCACAGGGATGGAAGGATGAACTGCTGGAAACACTAGAGCTGCTGTGGACTCCAGAACTGGAGAGGGAGCAGGGCCCCTTAGAGCCAACACCACAAGGCTGAACCCCACCAGAGCCCACTGGCTGGAACACAATAGCCGAGGAAGCTCCTGATGGGTAGATGTTGGAACTAGAAGAGCTGTGGCTGGGGATGATGGGATTGCTGGAGAAGTATTTGCCCTCAGAGATGGGGGGCCCAGCTGCAAAGGAGGGGACCCCTGGAGAGCCTTTGACAGGATTATCTTTGGTGAAGTAGCCCACAGGGTAGATTTTGCCCCCACTGTACGTCATGCCTGGGACCAGATAACTGTCAGAGGAGCCACCCACCACCTCATAGCTGCCATAGGATTTGTCTACAGAGGTGATAGGGGGGCAGGGCTTGCCTGGAAGGCCACCACTGCTACAGGGGGAACCTTGAGCCAATCCGGGGCCACCAGAGCCATGCTGCTCCACCACCACCACCACTGGCCTTTGACCCCCTGACACGGAGTGGGAGCTGGAGATGTAGGAGCCTGAGTGTGAGACGATGGGCCCCCCACTGCAGGGAGAATCGGAGACATCTGAACTACAAGGGCGTAAGTTAGAGTTGACTCTTTGGCCACTGCTGCTGGACATCCAGGAAGTTTGGGAAACAGATGAGCTTGAGCCTTCTCCAGACTGGGAAGAGCTTATTAGTAAGCGGGAAGAATCACCACTGATTGGTAGAGCTGAGCCAGACCCTGGCTGGGAACTGCCGCTTCCCGACTGGGAGGAGCTGCTGCTGCTGCTTCCTGATTGGGAGGAGCTGCTTCCCGACTGGGAGGAGCTGGATCCTGAGGAGTAGCTGATCTGGGAATACCCTGTTCCTGGCTTAAATAACGAAGATCCTGAAGAACCACCCTGGGCGACACTGGATCCGCTGGAGCCACCACTGGAGACACCAGAACCACTGGGGCCACCACCAGAGCTGCCACTGGAACCGGAAATGGAACTGCTGGAGCTGCTGGAGCCACTGTGGCCACTGAAGCTACTGGAACCACTCTTCCCAATGAGACAGGGGTCATTGGGGGAGGTGATACGCACGTCCTTGCAGGGGTCTGAGAAGGTCCCGATGCTCTTAGCCAAGGTCCCTGAGGAGGAAGTAGTGGTTAGTAAGGGCCAGAGTGGCTTGGCTTGCCCCCTCAGCTTTCAAGCCCATCTGAGTCATCTGCTTCTGACTTCTTTCAAGCCCATCTGTCATCTTCTCTGGCTTCTCTGAGAGGAGCCCAGGGAGAGCTTGGGGTGGAAAAGGAAGGGAGAACTGGCTGTTGTCTGTAAAGGTAGGGCAGTTTCAGTGTTCTGGGAGGGGGCAGAGACAGAAGCCAAACATCTACCAGAGAAAAAGAAAATGAGACTCCAAAGCAGGAGGTATTAAAGAAAGATAAGAGAAACAGAGAAGTAACAGGAGCTAATGGGTCCAAAAGGAAGGACCCCAGAGAGACAAAGCATGGGAGTGACAGAGACTCCTCAAGATGGGGCATAAGTCCTGAGGGAAAGAATCCCAGGTAAGATTGAGGGACCAAATGGAAAGAGAAGACAAGACAAACAACAACGGACTGGGAAGGAAAGGAAAAGTAACAAACGAGACTGAGAAAAGAGGAAGCCAGTGGCAGAGGGACTAAGGTAAGGGCTAAGGCACTTGAGGACTAAGATTCAGTCACCAGCCTCCTTGGGAGGGTCCAGGCTTGGATAAAGGGTTGGAGTTCTGTTCCCATCTCAGCATTGCCCATGCCAGGAAATCTGGGTGGGGGCCAGAATGTGGGGGCACTCACTGTTGCTTCAGAACCTGCTGGTACAGCATGACAGGACACCGCACCCTGAGCCACCCTTGCTGTCCTGGCACAGCCCAGGGACACAAAGATGGAACCCTCCTCCCAGGCTCATGACCATTATCAGCTTCCTTCTCTCCCCACCCAGCTATCACACCATGCCTGCCTGCCCCCCAGTCTCCTGTCTTTACATCCCTGACAGATGTGAAACCACTTCTTTCTTTTTTTTTTTAAATTTTTTTTCAACGTTTATTTATTTCTGGGACAGAGAGAGACAGAGCATGAACGGGGGAGGGGCAGAGAGAGAGGGAGACACAGAATCGGAAACAGGCTCCAGGCTCTGAGCCATCAGCCCAGAGCCCGACGCGGGGCTCGAACTCCCGGACCGCGAGATCGTGACCTGGCTGAAGTCGGACGCTTAACCGACTGCGCCACCCAGGCGCCCCTTCTTTCTTTAACCAACCCTTTGTTTCTAACCCCAGGCTCACCTTACCCCCGGTCTTCCTCCACTCAGCTCCTAAAGGTCCCAAGCAGTGTGGGCAGAGTTTCATACTAGCGAGTGACTAAACCTCTCTGAGCTTTAGTTTATACATCTGGAGAGGTCAAATCTGTCCACCAACAACCAGTTTCTCCTCAGTCTGTGATGTCCCCATTCTCTCCTCAAAGAGAAGTTCTCTGTGTCCCCCTCCACACCAAATCCCAACTCTGCCTGCAGCCTCCCTCATTCAGCTGCACTAATCATGGAGAATTCCTGCTCTCCTTCTCTGCTCCGCCAAGCCACATGGTCTGCTTTCCACCCACAGGGCCATGGGCAGCGTCACTGCAAATACCTGGTGGTCAACAGCAAAACCCCGGTTTGGATGGAGCCTGGCTTTACTGCTTTCTAATTTGTGATCTTGAGCCAGTCTCCTAAATTGGCCTAGCCTCAGTGTCTTCAGGGGTACAATGGGAATAACAAATCTCTCATACAGTTCTTCCGATCAAAAGTGCTAATGTAGGGGTGCCTGGGTGGCTCATTCTGTTAAGTGTCCAAGTCTTGATATTGGCTCAGGCCACGATCTCACGGTTAGTGAGTCCAAGCCCCATGCTGTCAGCAAAGAGCCTGCTTGGGATGCTCTCACTCCCTCTCTCTCTCTGCCCCTCCCCTGTTCACTTTCTGTCTCTCTCTGTCTCTCTCAAAATAAATAAATAAGCTTTTTTATAAAAGTGCTAATGTAAAGTGTTGGAATAGTGTCTGGCACATGAAAAGCATTCTATAAATGGTAACAATTATTACTATTAAATATACAGTCTTCATCTTCTAGTGTTCTAATAATTGATAATAGTAATAACAACAATGACCAACATTTATACAACCCAACCCTCTAGAATTTCCAAAGCACTTACATACATACATTATTTAATTTGAGACTCAGAGAAACTAGAGCTAAGTGTTATCATTAACCCTGTTTTAGAGTCTCAGAAACTGTGGCTCAGAAAATTTACGTAACTTACCTGGAGTGACAAGGCAGTGAGGAGCAGTCCCCGGACTGAAGCATCAGATTCCAGAGTCCCTGCCCTTCCCCCTTGCCAGGTCTTCTCCCGGTTTCTCCCTGGATGGTGCTTCCTCCCACCTCCCACCACTGGATCCCTCCAGTCTCCTCTGACCTGGTGTCTGCATCCTTCCTCTGCTATCTCTCCCTGCTTTCCTTCACTCCCAGGGTCCCCAGCCTCCTACCTGGCAGGAGGAGACCAGCCAGCAGCAATGCCATCATTCCTTGCCCTCCCACACGCCCCATCTGGGGTGCCCGCGAGGAGCCCATCTTGGACTGTGCAGCCTTCTGACAGCAACTCGTGGACAGCCCAGGGCCTTTATGCCAGGGCTGGACATTCTCTGGGCAGGAGTCACTGTGGGTAGGGGTGGGGAAGTGGAGGGGCAGGTGCCCGGGGCAACTTGGTGTGGTTGGGAGGAGCTGAAGTAATCGTTTGGGGCATCTGCCTACTCAGCAGCAGAGGTGGCTTCAGTGTGGGGTACCTGTGGCCACGGAGCCCTTAACGATTCCTGCCACCTGACCAGCCTACCCATGTTCCTCATTGCCTAACCTGGAACTGGGGGCTCTACCCACTCAGGTGGCCACTCTCACCACAGGACCCAGTCACCTGGCTCCTTCGCTCTCCTGCCTGCCCTGGTGTTGGCCTGTCCCACTCCTTCCATGCACAGACATGGACCTTTCTACTTTCCTGTCCACAACAGAGTGCCTGCTCTGGTCCCACACCCCACCAATGGTTAACCCCACCTGGTTTCCCATCCACAGCCTCTGAATCTGTCCCTTTCCTTGGGATCCATCACTCCGCCTCCACTTTCCACACTGCATCCCCAGTACCCCCCTCCTTCCCACCTTGTTGTCATTGTCCAAGTTCCATGCCTGCCACACCTATTACGTGTTCCATCAATGAATTGAGCCTTTTCCCTCTTAACTAGGAATCTGCACTCCAAGCACCAGCTCTCTGATCTCTCCCTTCTGGGGGTGCTCCTGGGATAGTACGAAGGGTGCTGGTTGCAAGGGCCTCAGCCTGAGGAGAGGCCTGGGCTGGGAACCACTGTCATAGCTAGGTCTGAAGTTACTCACAGGCCACTCATGGCCTCTCCCCGACAGCTGCTGACCCTGACTTCAGTGGGTGAGCCACAGGCTAATGAGACTAATTGGGAAGGTGGTGGCCCTGCAGACCATCAGCTGGCTCCCTGGCCTGGATGAGTGAACAGAAAACAGCCAGCTCCTGTCTGAGGTGGATAAGGGAGGGCTAGGCAGATGTCAGGATCCCTGAAGGATGGAAGGCAGGACTGGCAGATCAGAGCCTTGAGTTCAGCAAGAAGGGGGGCAGGTCATCCTCCATCACATTCCCCTCCCTCCTGCTTTGGTCCTGGCCCCACCCCAGCCAATTAATTGCTCACTAGTATTGCCCAGAGTATCAGTATCGGAGGGAGAGGCCTGGGAGTCAGGTCAAGCTGCCTCTCCTCCTCCCCACCCTGCTCCCCTCACCCAGACTCTCATCTCCATACTTCCCCAGTCTCCTCACAAAAGCAGTCTATGTCCAAGCCCTTGGCTGCCCTCTCCCATTCCCTCTTTCCTGCCCCGCCTTTAATTCCAGCCCAGTGCTATCCATAGGACTTTCTTTGGTGATGGGAATGTTCTGTACCTGCCAAGTACGGTAGCCAATAGCTACATGTGGCTATGAAGCATTTAAAATGGGGTTAGTATAGGGAGCCTGGGTGGTTCAGTGGGTTGAGCGTCCAACTTCAGTTCAGGTCATGATCTCATGGTTTGTGAGTTCAAGCCCCACGTTGGGCTCTGTGCTGATAGTTCAGAGCCTGGACCCTGCTTCAGATTCTGTGTCTGCCTCTCCCTGACTCACACTCTGTCTCTCTCTGTCTCTCAAAAATGAATAAAATGTTAAAAAAAATTAAAATGGGGCTAGTATAACCAACCTAAGGAACTGAATTTTTAATTTTACTTAATTTTAATTTAAATGCAAATAGCCATGTGCAGCTAGTGGCTACCATCTAGTCTAGTCCTTGACCTTGCCAGCATTCAAGATAGGAGTGGGAAGGAAGAGGGGCCTGGAGCTACCGCAGCAAGAGGAGATAATGGTACAGTGTCCCCTGAAGAGGGCTGATGCAATGGGAGGGGAAAAAAAAACCACTGGCTTTAGACTCTGGATGACCTGAGTTCAAGTCCCAGCTAACTTCTGGCTTTAGGCAACTGTCCAAACCTTTCTGAACTTCAACATCCTCCTCTGTCAAATGGGGATATTTTAAGTCATCCTACCTTGCAGGTTTGTGAGGATCAAATGGGATATTATCAGACAGATTAAAGGGGACTAAGGGCGCAGCCCCCCTGGTGCAGGCTTATCACGTGAAGCCCGGCAATGTCCTGTCTGTGTCCCACACTGGGACACAGCAAGTAGGATGCACAGTCCCAGGCTCTCCCTTTGGAGTCTCCAGTCTGGCTGACCTTAGGAGACCTACAGCCTCCTTGCCCCACTGCCCCTACAGAGCAGTGACCTGCGTGTGTCTGTCCCAGCCACATCTGTTCCCTCCCTGGACTCCTGGCCCCACTGGAGCCCATCTCCCTGAGGAGGAGGGGAAGAAGGGAGGGTGCCGGGAGCAGGGAGGGAGTGCCCGAAAGAAGAAGTGTGTGTAGCCTTGTGGGTGAGGAGGAGGGGAGGAACTACAAGGCCTGTGGGATATTCTTTTTCAGAACAAACAGAGGTGGCAACGTCTGTCCTGTTTTCTTCCTCTCATTCCTCCTGGATGCTGTCAGCCTCGGCCAGGAGAGCCAGGGCTGGAGGAGGCACAGTCTCTCTCTCTCTCTGCCTCTGTCTGGGTCTCCAGCCACCCACACAGCCTGGTGTTCAGCCTCAGAGCCCTCCTCTCACTGTCCTCCTGTCTGCTGTATCCACCCCTTTCCACCCAATCCCATCACCACATCTGCCCACTTGTGGACCCTCCCAGCTCCTCTCCACTCTCTCTTTTCTTACTGGAATCCTATCTGCTCTGCTGTTTTACTATGCTATGTCCCTGGGACTCATTACTAACCCTTCTCTTAGCTCAGACAGTGAAAATCTGAAGCTAATGGGCCTGAGGAGGGCAGGGAAGGGACACTGGCTGAGTGCCTGCCCAGCCCAGGGCCACCTTGAGGGACACTCGCCAATTAGACAATGCCCATGGAGGTGCAGGTGGGTCTGCTGTGTTCCCCAGCAGCAAGTGTCCTGCCCAACAGGTGGACTGGGTGAGACAGCACTGGTGGTCTAGGGCAACCCCACACACACCAGAGAAAATAAAACTTAAAGCATGTGCCTTCCAAGGACAAGAGATTGGGAGTTCTTGCCCCACATTTATGAAGAAGGCAAGTTGTGTCCACTCTAGGCTGCCCTGGGCTACTCTTTGGTGCTGCATTCTGCACTGGGCACTGGGCATTCTGCACTGGGCACTGGTTCAGCATGCTCATCCTACACTGTGCTTTGGAAGTTGCACAAGGAGGAAGATGAATTGCCCTTGTCCTTGAGGAGCTGAAGTCCAGCTGGGGACAGACAGCCTAGAAAGAATGCTGACATGGAGAAAAGGGACAGGCACTTGGCTTTGAGGAGGCCGCAGGATATTCCCCGGGCTTTGGGGAAGATAAGCAGGGAAGGGAGCAGGCAGCTCAGACTCGGGGCCCTGGTGGTGCTGAGAGTATATTTAGAACAAATAAGTAGGTTGGGAAGTATAAACAGAGGAAGAAAGAGATGGAGAAAACAGGCTGTTTGGACCAGCATCAGAGACAATCTATAACATCAGGCTAAGGTAGGAATGTGGTATGTGCAGGAGGATGCAGGGAACTGAAGGTTCTGAGTGGGGGGACAGCATAGTCAGAAAGGAGGCTTGGGGAGTAGAGAAGAACCATTTCCTCTGTCCCAGGTCCCCCACGAGTGTGCTGGTGCTTAATCCTTACACTAGCCCTGCAGAGTAAGAGTTCTTTCTCCCCCATTTCACAGATGGGGAAACTGAATTTAAACTAGTTGCTCAAGGGGCGCCTGAGTGGCTCAGTCAGTTAAGTGTCCAACTCTTGATTTCATCTCAGGTCACAATCTCATGGTTGGTGAATTCAAGCCCCTCATCGGGCTCTGTGCGGACAGCACAGAGCCTGCTTGGGATTCTCTCTCTCCCTTTCTCCTTGCCCCTCCCCTGCTCATGCCCTCTCTCTGTCTCTCAAAATAAACAAACTTAAAAAATAAAAATTAATTAATTAATTAGTTGTTTAAACCATCTGATAACTAGAAAAAGAGTTTGGAAAGGATGCAAACCTGCCTATTGGACTCCAGAGCCCGTGTGGGTACCATCACTCAACTGACACCAGGCCACAAATTAATGGCAGTGGTCCATGGACAGACTTCAGAGGTTCCTTAAGCCCTGTATGGGTATATGCAACATTCCTTGTGTGATATCAAAGTCTCAAAAGTTAAGAGGTCCTAAGTGAGAAAGTCAATAGCACATGCTGTCCCTCCCACTCAATCTTTTCTCCTCTCCTTTTTACCATGGCCCTCAAAGATGGGACTGAAGTTCTAGAATGAGCGTTCCATGCAGGGGTGTTTGGCAGACCTAGGGCTACTGCTTGAGAGAAAGAACAAGGGAGTGAAAACACAGGAAGGGAAGAAGCCCAAAAGATGAGCTTGTTTTGTTGGGGGGAAAGGGGAAGAGGCCACTCTGCACCTCAGGCCCTGAGGGCTCCTTCCCTCTCTGAGCCTCTGTGCTCTGCTCCAGCCATAGGCACTTTCTTCTCCTCTCTCTTCCTCTGTTGCCCTTGCTGTGCCTGTGGTGGGCTCCTCTCTCCAGCAGTCATGCCCCCCCTCAACAGATGGCAAGCTGACACTCCCTGCCCACTCCCAGTAGGGTCTCCCTGAGTTGTTTCCCTGTAGTGGGATGTGGGGATGGGTGCCCTGGGTCATTCATACTCTCCCCCTGGTCTCTCTTGTGACGTAGGTCATGGGTCCAGGAAGGAAAGGATGAATTTGTACATGGGAGATCCGACCTGGTCTGTGCCCTCTTCAGCCCCAGTGTGCCCATGACTGCCTAAACTTCATTCAGTTGTAGTCTCTGTTCTCTGCCTGCCTCTGTACTTTCTTCCCTGTGGTAGATGGTCAAGCACAGAATCCACATTCCATGTGGTCTGACTCCTTTGCCCTCAGATAGAGTCTGTGGCACATTACCTATGCAGCCCCACACAGCCTCAAAATGCAACAGAAACCATTGGCCCTGGACTGTGGTCTCCAGGACAAATGGGCAGAGCATATGCCTGCTCGCTGAATTTCAAGCACTTACCTGTGGTAAGCACGTGGTGATTCTTCCCTTTCTACCTTACTCTGAAATACATCTTCCAATCTGGCTTCAGTGCCCTCCACCCCTCCCAACCGCATCGTGCAAAGCCCAGTATAGGTGCCAGGTGATAAACAACAGTGGCTAATGCCTTGCCTCCAGGAGCACTCAGTCTAGCCAGGCAAGGAGCAGGAGACACATGGACTTGGCTCTGACACAGAACTACTTACCTGTGTTCTCTTGTGGGCCTATCTGTCCCACCCTCATTCCTCATGGATGACTGTCTCCCCTGAGCCACTCTTCTCTCCACTGGATGATCTCTTTTCTCTGAGGGATGCAGCACACTTCCATTAACAAACAGCAGAGCTCACGTGGCCACGCTGAGGAAGTCTTGGGATTTCCCCCTGCACAAGGCATTAATCTGAAGCCAGGAGTGGAGTAAGACAGGGCTGTGTACTTTAAAAATCCCTTAGGTGGGGCGCCCGGGTGGCTCAGTCGGTTAAGCGTCCGACTTCAGCTCAGGTCACGATCTCGCGGTCCGCGAGTTCAAGCCCCGCGTCGGGCTCTGGGCTGATGGCTCAGAGCCTGGAGCCTGCTTCCGATTCTGTGTTTCCCTCTCTCTCTGCCCCTCCCCCGTTCATGCTGTGTCTCTCTCTGTCTCAAAAATAAATAAACGTTAAAAAAAATTAAAAAAAAATAAATAAAAATCCCTTAGGTGATCCCACCCAGCCCTTAGCTAAGATCACTGCTCTGAGGAGCAGTCTATACCCCATCAAGATATATTCTGCTCCCTCAAAACATATCCAGTGGTGTGGTCTATACCCAGCTCTGCCTTCCCTCCTTCTCCGTCAGCTCCCAGTCCACCCATCTCTTCTCTAGGACAGACCTCCTGGAATTTGGCCTGGTGAGCCTCCACTTGTGCTCTTCCCATCTGTCCTCACCATCTTCAGCCCTTCTGGTACCTTCCAAGGGACCCAGGGCACCACAGCTGGGACATGGGAATGAGGACTGGAGCCAGAGCCAGGGACATCCTCAGGCAGTGAGTCCTGAAGAGGAAGAATTCAGCAGGTGGGAGCTCTGCCCACCACGCTCTCTGCTCCCCCTTCTTGCCCTTCCCCACTGCCTGCAAGCCATAGGAAGTCAGCTGAGTGCGGGTCATGCTCCCCAGGCCCAACACCTCATTGCTAGGTTTAGGTCACATCTGATTTAGCCACCACCCCTCTTGTCTTGTGAGGAGGTGACTACAGAGGCTGTGATTAGCTCTCAGAGTAACAATAATATTTGTCCTCTTCTCTGTTCTGTGGAGTGACTGCTAGGGACACCAGTTCTCATTGTTTGCTCGTTATGCTCACCTTTAAAACAGTCATTCTTTCCACTGTGGCTATTAATGCTTTTTATTGTCATTGGTCACCCAGAATTAGAGACCCGGCTCCCTCCCCAGTCCAGAGGACAGAGCCAGGGAGGGCGGGTGAGAGGAGGGCCAGGGTGCAATCTGAAGAAGCTTTCGGGAGCAGCTGGAAGGACTCGTGCCAGGAGGGACTTCCAGGCCAGGTGTGGCTCTCAGAGCTGCTGAGGGTGTATCAGGTGGGCCCATCTTCTCTGGCCTAAATCCCTCTGGCTGGGAGCTCCTCTCAGGCAGGAAGCTTCTCCTGTCCCCAGTATGTCCCTGGCACCTGATGCATCATGTACACACAGAGGTGACCTGAAAAGACAGAATTCTGTGGCAGAGGCTGGCATCCCTAGTCCAGCTGCGTTCTCTTGGACCCCAGGCTAGAACCAGGGAAGAACACTGACTCTTCAGCAGTGTGTAACAGATCACCACAGTCATCTACACGTGCTGGATTGACCTTGATTCTCCTAGTGACTCTAGGAGACAGAAATGATCATTTGTCCTTTGGGGCCACAGACACAAGTTCAGGGAGTTAAGGCGATGCCTACCCCCAGTAGCTGGGGACTTGACCTGCAGTCCTGATGCTATATTCGGCACACAGCACTAAGCTGGTTTTTCCTCTTCTTCCTGGGTATTCCCATGGCCTGACTCACTCCCTTATTTTATTCACTTCTTGTCACCTGCTGTTTCCTCAGAGGCCCTTTCTGACTTTTCTATTTAAAATCATATCCTAAGTCCACATATGGACCACCACTCTCCATTTCCTTCCTCTGCCTTAATTTTCTTTAGAACACTTATCACACGTGATACCTTATTAGACATGTCCTGTATACATCTTGGGTATTGCTCACTCCCCCCACTAGAAGGTAAGCCCCATGAGGACAGGGCCCTCCTCTATTTGACTCACAACTGTATTCACAGCCCTAGAGCACTGCCTGGCTTATGGAAGGAACTCAGCACATAATGAGAGAGAGAATAAATAATAATGAATATGCTTGGCCACTTGCCCAAGCAGCCTATGCCTGAATTTTCCTGAGGGCCCCAGAGCTGCCTCATCTCATCTCAAGTGCCTGAATCACCTTAGAGGGGTCACCTTGGTGACCAAGAGGGCACTAGTGGGGCCTGACTGAGGCCTGAAGAGTGGATGATGTTAGAGGCAAAGAGCAAGGACGACTCTGGAGGGAAACACCTTGGAGGAGCCTCTAGGCCGCCCTCTGGTGGAGGAGCATAGAATACCCACATACAGGAATTAGGCTGTCTGCACTGGGTGGAAATTTAGAAATTAAGAAATTGCCTAAAGTCACATCCCAAGGTCATACAGAGAATAGATAACAGAGTAGGGACAAATATCTGGATCACAGTCTGATGCTGTCACCACTATGCTATCCTGTCTTCCCCATCACAGGAGTTGAGATTAAGCTGCCAAAAGGAAGGCTAAGGATATTTGAGGGGGGGGGGGGCGGGGGGGCGGTGAATAGCTTGGAAGGTGGATTTGGTTAAATTCAACAAGTTTTTTGAGCTAGCGCTGGGCACCCAGTGGGGCACTTAATTGAAGATTAGAGGGAGAAAATATACAGTAAGAGAGCTTAAATTTATACCAAAGCAAGTTTTCAAATGTATTTGAAACAAGAAATTAGCAGAGGAGTTAGGAATTCCCCTCTTCAGGGGAATGCCCCTCTGTGGTTTAACTTTTATTACATTTTATTGCCATGATTGACATGTTTGTTTCTTCCCCGGACAGAGCTCCTTAAGGGCAGGGAGGACTGAAACTGCTTCCTGGGATTGTTACCATGGCCTAGCACCCCACGCAGTGGATGCTCGATAAACGATTGTCATTTGGGCAAATGGATGAACAAATGAGTGGTTTGGAGTTTCCCTGCCCAGAGATCTTCAAAGAAGAGCAGACAACCATCTCTTCTGTCTAGTCCAAAGACATCACTGGCCTGCCCAAAGGCTGAGGGCTGTGCCTGATGCCTTCCCAAGTTAACTCAGCTTCTATAATTAGAGTATACCATGATACAAGTTCTAGATTCTTTTCTTTCATTGACCAAGCATTTATGGACTGCCTACCAGTCCAAGGTACTGAGCTATTGTTCTCTAAATCCATGATCCTATTGTATTATTTGATTCTATGACTCCTTGTTGACATAAGATGCAATACTGTCCCCACTGCATTCACTCCTAGCTGAGGTCAGCCAAAGTAGATGGGAAGAAGCAGTGAATGGATAAGCTGGCACAATGGGTTCCCCTGTGTTAATGCTCCATACCCTCCAGTCCCACTCAGTCTCCTTTCCAACTGATAAACACACCAAGTTTGGGTGTCAATACCTGCTGCCTATTAATAGGTATTAAAATCTCCAATTACCTCATGCCTCCCCCTTTTCCCTCCCACTCACCCACCTATTGTGTCAAACGGGGAAGAACTGGTTTGGAGCAAGCAGTCCTACATCATCTTGACTTTGGCACTTGGGTGATGTCTTAGATGAGTTACCTCTCTCAGAGTAGTTTCCTCATCTTTGAAGCAGGGCTAATAATTTGCCTTATTGAATACCTTCTGGGTCATGTACTAGGAAAGAAGGCATACAAACACAGACAAGGCACGGTCTCTGCCCTCAAGAAACTCATACTTTACAAGGGGAGGAAGACATGAAAACCATAATAATGTGGAAATTAAATAAGACAGCATGATGTAGAGTCCTAGACAACTGCCTGGGCTACACCAAGGACTTTTCCCTCACTTTCTCTCTCCTTTAAGAATTATTTTCTTGGGGCTCCTGGATGGCTCATTTGGTTGAGCAACTAACTCTGGATTTTGGCTCAGGTTCTCACAGTTCATGAGTTCGAGCTCCGCACTGACAGTGCAGAGCCTACTTGGGATTCTCTCTCTCCCTCTCTCTCTCTGTTCCTTCCCTGCTTGTGTGCTCTCTCTCTCTCTCTCTCAAAATAAATAAATTAAGTTAAAAAAATTTTTTTTAATTATTTTCTCTTTCTTTTCCCACGAACTTCATCTGCCTTGGGGGATTGCTACTGGTCAGTTTGAGGGTTCTAGACTGCTTCCCTTCCATCCCATATAACCCTGCCACAGAACACCCAGTCCTGCATGTGAGCCTCCCCACCACTGGACACAATTCTATCGGAGGAAAAACACTTCAAACATGATTCATTATTTATTTATTTATTTATTTATTTTGAGAGAGAGAGAGAGAGTGTGTGTGTGTGTGTGTGTGTGTGTGCAGAGAGAGAGAGGGAGAGAGAGAATCAATCCTAAGCAGGCTTCACGCTGTCAGTACAAAGCCCTACATGGGGCTGGAACCCATGAACTGTGACATCATGACCTGAATCAAAATAAAGAGTCGGACGCTTAACCAACTGAACCACCCAGGTGCCCCAGAGGAGAAACACTTTCAGATATAAACTCCCAAGCCTGGCTTCCCTATTTCCCCCCCACCTACCTGTCCAGCAATAACCCCCTCTTTTCCAGGTGCTAAGCCCTTCACTCTAACCATTTCAGTCTACTCCCTGTTGCCCAAACTTGCCATTTATTAATGAATTCGGCCATTCATGAAACATGTATGCAATGGTTAATTTTATGTGTCAGCTTGACTGGGCTAAGGGATGCCCAGATAGCTGGTAAAACATTGTTCCTGGGTGCATCTGTGAGGGTGTTTCTTGGAAGAGATTAGCATGGGAATGTTGAACTAAGGGAAGAACCTTGCTGCCGCCAGTGTGGGTGGGCATCATCCATTCTGTGAGGCCTGAACGTAAGAAACAGGAAGAGGGGTGAATTTGCTCCTTGTTTGAGCTGGCATCTCCACCTTCTCCTGTCCTTGGACATCATCAGCACTCCTGGTTCTCAGGCCTTTGGAATTACTCCACTGGCTTTCCTGGTTTTCCCACTTGTAGATGGCAGACTGTGGGAATTCTCAGCCTCCACAATCTTGAGCCAATTCCTATAATAAACCTCCATATATACTCTATTGGTTCTGTTTCTCTGGGGAACCCTAATATAACCTATTAATTGTCCATGAAGACCTAGGCACTATATTCAGTGTCAGGGCTACACAGATAATAAATAAAGGGATGGGGAAATATAGTGGTTAAAATCAGAGACATTGGAGGGGCACCTGGGTGGCTCAGTCGGTTGGGCACCAGACTCTTGATCTTGGCTCGGGTCATGATCTCAGTTTATGGGTTTGAGCCTTCCCCCACATTGGACTCTGCGCTGACAGTGTGGAGCCTGCTTGGGATTCTCTCTCTCCCTTTCTCTCTGCCCCTTCCTCGCTCTCTCGCATTCGCAAAATAAATAAATAAATGATAAAAACCTAAAAAAAAAGAAAAAAATCGGAGACATTGGCTTAGTAGATAGACCTGAGTTCAAATCCCAGTTTTGCCATTTGTCTTTTCTTGTATGAGTCACAGTACCTCTCTGGATCCAAAATGGTGGTAAGGATGCGGTTACTGTGCAAATTAGGTGAGAGCTTAATCTGCAGAGCATTTGGCAACAGTGCTCATACAGCACATGAAGTCATAAGTAGTCGCAGTGGTTTGCAGCAAACCATACTTTGCGACCCAGGCTGGGATGCCCAGAAGTAGATCCTGAGACAAAGATTCAAGAGGACTTTTTTTTTTTTTTTTTTTTTTTAAGGCGAGGGTGGAGGAGGAGGGAGGAGGAGTGGGTTAGTGCGAAGGAGCCCAAGCAACGTGTCATGAAAGGCAACCGGGCTCAAAGGGCTGGCGTGTCGATACCCCCACATTTATCGGTCATCCTTCAAAGGTTGGGAGAGAGGTGGGGGCAGCGAGGATGCGAGGGAGAAACACAGGTTCTTCCAGCACGCCAGTGTCCCAGCGGTGGGAGCCCTAGGCGAGGCTGCTGAGAGTGACAGCATACGGGGAGGCACAGGCACCAAAATGGTAAAGCGATCCCACAGAAATGTGCAGGGCCGTCTCTGCCCCCAAGAAGCTCGAGGCCTAGGAGCGGAGGGCAGGCGGAAATAAATCCTTGCCCTCTGAGTTTTGTTCCACGCACTGTTGCGCCGCAGACCGCGGTAGCGCAGGGAAGGGGGCGCAGGTGAGTGGGGCGCGGCGTCATTGAAGAGAAATACCACCGGCTGGAGACAGGAAGCCCTTTCCAGACACTGGGAGCGGCACCAAAAAGGCAGGAGGCGGGGACGGGCAGAGCACCGGTGAGCAGGGGTGGGTCCTGCAGGGCTTGGGCGTCGGGTAAGTTTGCGCCTGCGCCTGCGCCTTCGCTGGAGCCGCCCCTACCCACATTCTCCCCAGCCCGGCCCGCAGCCCGGCCGGCAGCCCGGCGACCTGCCCTTCCCCCGCGCGCGCGTGCCTTCTTCCAGGAAGCCTCCTCTGACTACTCCAGCTCCCCGTGACTCCCTTCTGGACTCACGGCGTTTATTGGCGAGGCTATTTGGTGCTTACTCATATAATTATTTAGTTACTCGCATCCTGTCTGTGACATTGTTATTTAACTTTTCATACAAATCCTTTCTTTCCCGGCTTAATTTTAAGCTTCCGGAGAGTGGAAACTGTTTGTTTTTATTTTCTATATTCCCCCATGGCACCTGGCATTGATGGACATATTAAGGTATAAGATAATGACTGAATCTCGTGAACCTAGTCCACACTGGAAACTATTAAATTCTAGGCTCACCCCTACAATTATTACGTGTTCTAGGATTCTTTCTAAACTAAAATTAGGTGGGTTTTTTGGTTTTTTGGTTTTTTTCCCAAACTGGTCACATACCGGTTTTGATGGGGGGCGGGGGGGTTGCCGTGTAAACAAATTTGATCTCAAGTGTGAATTTTAAGGTCATGCACAATTTCTTTTAGCCCCTCTTCAGCGCCCAACCCTGGTAAGCCACTTGATTGACATTAGGCAATTGAGATCCCTTGGCTCCTGCCTTTTTAACTTTCCAGCGTAAACATTCCCTTAACGAAGTTTTTAAAAATTATGCATGCTTTACACGTTTTTAAGTGAACAGTTAACATTTTTAATCATAAGTTTGAATATTGTAAAGGGTATACTTTCCAGGGAATTGTATATACTTACCTGTTAAAAATCACATCACTCTTTCAAACTATATTCAGATGGGGGCGCCTGGGTGGCTCAGTCGGTTAAGCGTCCAACTTCAGCTCAGGTCATGATCTCACAGTCTGTGAGTTTGAGCCCCGAGTCAGGCTCTGCGCTGACAGCTCGGAGCCTGGAGCCTGCTTCAGATTCTGTGTCTCCCTCTCTCTCTGCCCCTCCCCAGCTCATGCTCTGTTTCTCTCTGTCTCAAAAATAAATAAAAACATTAAAAAAAAACTGTATTCAGATGAAATGCTGTAACATTTTCATATCTACAACACCCTTTTAATAAGTGAGCAAGCCTTTTAACCAGTCAACAAATTTAAACTTATTTTTGTTTAGTTTTTTCCATTCCACTCTTCCTAGTTTTATCCTAATGAAATATATTTTCATTGTATTGCTTTTTTTGTATTTTATTGTATTTGGGGGGAAGTCTTTTCATATATCTCTGTAACAAAAATATGTATATAAATTGAAATTTATTTTCTGTGACCATAAGACTGTGTTACGAACAGTTATGCTGCAGTGGGTTTATAACTACAATTATTACAAGACACAGTTGGTCAAAACTACAAATATTGACGATGATTAAACAGAATAAGCTTTTATTTAAGATGCATCTCTTGGGGCGCCTGGGTGGCTCAGTCGGTTGGACGTCCGACTTCGGCTCAGGTCATGATCTCGCGGTCTGTGAGTTCAAGCCCCGCATCGGGCTCTGTGCTGCCAGCTCAGAGCCTGGAGCCTGTTTCGGATTCTGGTCTCCCTCTCTCTCTGACCTTCCCCCGTTCATGCTCTGTCTCTCTCTGTCTCAAAAATGAATAAATGTTAAAAAAAATTAAAAAAAAAAAAGATGCATCTCTTAATGAGATGGAAAGGGCTGGTTTCTATTCCCCACTGATTTTTGTTTGCTAAGTTTCTATTCCCCACTGATTTTTTGTTTGCTAGCTCTAGGAAGAGCACTCTCCTCCAGTTCAAGGTGAGCAAGAGAGCTTGGCTTTTCTCTATCCAGAGGGAGAGGGTGGTTTGTTATCGGACACCAGTGGAAAACGAAAACATGGTACAGTCATCAGGCAGATTCATTTTTGGAAGGGGTACATATACTTCTGGAAATTGATCCCCTTAGAACTTAGTCCTGCCCACATACCCCTGGGAAAGTTTTCATGTTCAGCCAGGGGTGTGCAAGCCATGAGCTATTAAAAAGAGACATAACTTGGTTTCTCATTCTCCAAAATAGGGGTTCCAGAATGGGAGAAATGTGGGTCTGAATGCCCTTGTAATTCTGATAGTTACATTTCCAACTTCCTTCTGCTGAGTTCCACATCCTTATGCATAATTATGGGCAAGCCAGGAACTCATATTACTTCCAGATCTCTGTACGTTTGTGCTCTGAGGAAGGCATCTCAATATTCAAAGACCTAATCATTGGCAAAGAAGCAGTCTAGATTCAAAATTAAGAAAACATGGGTTTTTTTTATTTTTCCATTTCATGGAAGCGCCGTTTTGGTCTCCTGATAGTTTGCAGCTGCAGGCCACCAGGCGGCAGCAGAAAACACAGTGTGGGGCAGGAGTGGGAAAGAGGAAGTTGGGAAGCAAGTACTGGGGGAGGACTGGACATGAGGTAGGGGTGTATGCTTCAGTTGTCAGAGAAAACTGGTGGGGAAATGTGGGCGGAACTCAAAAGTGGACAGGAAATACTGAGAATTCAGAATTAATTGAAAGAATGAGGAAAGAAATGGAGGATAAATTGGGGAGAACTGAAGGGGAATCAGAAGGGTTCAGATGGGCTTGGAGGGCACTGAGATGCCTCTGGGGAATCCCTCTATCTGTATTCTTCCCGGGGTGGGTCAAGATCTGGCTCCTCTTGAGATCCATGGTCCACTTCAGGAGCAGGTGGCCAGGGGTGTTCTGGAGGCTGGGGTCCTGCTGGCCAGGGATCATCAGGCCGGGGAGGTTGAGGGGGATCGGTTCTTGGGGGCTCAGGAGGCCAGACTCCAGATTCAGGCAGGTCTCTCCAGGGACGACTGGGGCCAGGAGGTGGAGGGTCCTCAAAGAGAGGGGGTGCCCCTGGCCAAGGGTCACCAGGGATTGGGGGGCCCTGAGGCAATGTTGGGGACCCATCCTCTTCTCCAGCCTCTGTGGGTGGGTGAGAGGGGTGGTCTCCGTTGCCTGAGATGCCTGTGGAGGTGGAAGGAGAAAGGTAAAAGGTGATGAGGGCCAGATCCCTCCTCCCCCAGCTAGAGACTCAGAAGGCATAGCATCTCTGAGATAGACCACACCCTGAGCTGACACCACAAACACATCTCAAAAGTTAACTCACTCGGGTGCCTAGGTGGCTCAGTCGGTTGAACATCCGACTCTTGATTTCGGTTCCAGTCATGATCTCAGGGTTGGTGCCTTTGAGCCCTGCATCAGGCTCTCCACTGACAGTGCAGAGCCTGCTTGGGATTCTCTCTTTCTCTCCCTCTCTCTGCCCCTCCCTGCTCTCTCTCTCTCTCAAAATAAATAAACTTTAAAAAGGGGGGAGGGCACCTGGGTGGTTTAGTCAGTTGAGCATCCAACTTTGGCTCAGGTCATGATCTCATGACTTGCAAGTTCAAGGCCCAAATCGGGCTCTCTGCTGTCAGCACGGAGCCCACTTCAGCTCCTCTCTGCCCCGGCTTGTGCTCTTTCAAAAATAAACATTTTTTAAAAAATTAAAAAAGAAAAAGAAAATAAATTTTTAAAAAGTAACTCTCAAAGAAACTTTACACATTTACAGTGTATCTTTGATCTTTTAAACTTTTTTTTTTTTCAACGTTTATTTATTTTTGGGACAGAGAGAGACAGAGCATGAACGGGCGAGGGGCAGAGAGAGAGGGAGACACAGAATCGGAAACAGGCTCCAGGCTCTGAGCCATCAGCCCAGAGCCTGACGCGGGGCTCGAACTCACGGACCGCGAGATCATGACCTGGCTGAAGTCGGACGCTTAACCGACTGCGCCACCCAGGCGCCCCGTATCTTTGATCTTAAAATGACATAAGAACCCTATCTGGTATCATTAACTTGACCAACTTTCTTTATTTTTTGAGAGAGAGAAAATCTTAAGTAAGTTCTACACTCAGTGCTGAGCCCAGTGCAGGGCTCAATCTCATGAACCATAAGATCATGACCTGAGCTGAAATCAAGAGTCGGACACCCAGCTGACTAAGCCACTCAAGCACCCCTAACTTGACCAACTTTAAATTGACAGGACCTGATATAAGCTCCATCCACCCTGGCTGGGACCCCCAATAGCACGGTCTCTGTGCTGGTCTGTACCTCCAAAGCCATTTACACCTTGGGCCCATGTGGCACCCAGATCCCAGTCTCTGCAGTGACACCCACCCTCTTTCACACAGTCCTCAGCTGTGAAGAATACTTGCCTATACAACCGGATTCTGATTGAAATTGCCACATGGACCTACACCTGAATCAGTAAAAACATTGAGCTACATCACCTTCAACCTCTTAACTCTTCTCCTCACGTGAATACCCAGAATCTCCTCCATCCCTATGCATCTAATTCACCCTCACCTCACTTGACCATCTTCCAACAACCCAGGTTGCACTCCTGGCTTACCTACGGCATACAGGTAAAGGACCAGGATCCCCAGTAGCTTCCAGTTGAACATCATGGCTATCTCCTGGCCCCCAAAGTTGGGGGTGGGCTGAGTCTAGGTGCCTGGGAACCCCAAGAGACTTTATAGGGGAGGCGGGAGAGGAGGTGTCCAATCTCTGGGGAGGGGCCAGCCCAGTGACACAAGGAATCCCATCAGAACCTAACTGGTCAAACCCGTTTGGAAGGCCATGGCTGATGTGTAACCTCTGACGGTGGCGTCCCTCATTTTAGTACCCCCCCCTCATTTTGTGACCCAGCCACCCCAGCTCTATCAATGATCTAGACCTTGGTCACCCCACCCTTGTTTTCACATCCTCCTCCCTACACACCCTGAAGCAATCAATACCCAGCTCTCAACTCCGTAATCACAGGGACTTCTACCTTTCATCCCTTGGAGCCATTGGAAGCCAAGGAATGGGAGCAAGCCTTGCGTGGGGAAGCAGTATAATTACAGGGGCTGGGAGGCAGGACGCTCGGGGAGGAGCAGGGAGAGTTGCTCCTGTTGAAACACACAGGATGCAGCTGGGATGGTCTCAGCCAGCACCCCGAGCCTCCCCCTTGGGACTCAGTTTTACCCTTGGAACTTCCACTCCCCTTCTAGACTGCTTTCCAGCATGTGCCTTCATCAGACACCCAGGGGGCCTCCCAAGCAGTGACATCTGAAGAATTTCATCCAGAAGCCAACTGGGGTGATGACAGGTGAGAAGTATGAGGACATTCTGACTCCTTCTCCCCACCCCAGAGCAGGCTCCATCAGTCACAGCCCAGAGGCTTAGGAGGGACCTGCCTCTGCTTCCCCAGTCATCTCAGCCTCTTCCTCCTCTCTCTGGAACCCTGCTCACCGGCCCCTGTGACTGCTTCCCTGGTCCTTGGTGCCAGCTCTCTGTGGCGCCCCACTGCCTGGGACCTTTAAGCCTTGGTCCAAGTCTTGTCGAAGTTTCTCAGAGACCCCCTTAGAACCTCTTCCTCAGGAAAGCCTCCTCTGGTCTGAAGGTCTAGTGAGCTTCTCAGAAAGCCTTCCAAACAGAACACCCTTCCTCCCCAGGCTATTCCCCACCTCATCTGCTGCCTCCTAGTGAGGGACAGTGGTGTCACTTTGAACCTTTCATTCTGCTCCTTCCCCC
This sequence comes from Herpailurus yagouaroundi, assembly GCF_014898765.1. Taxonomy (NCBI): domain Eukaryota; kingdom Metazoa; phylum Chordata; class Mammalia; order Carnivora; family Felidae; genus Herpailurus; species Herpailurus yagouaroundi. Next base: position 388,108 of record NW_024412728.1, on the reverse strand, counting down.
CCACACTCCCCAAGCCAAGCCCAACCCACCTCCCCATTCTGGAGCCCATCTCTCCCCAGCCCCCAGTACCCTCCTAGCCCCCACTCTTCATCCCTCCCCGCACCCAAACCCCGTCCTCCACAGCCAGCCAAACTAACTCTTAAAAATGTCACCCTAGGGGCTCCTGGGTTGAATGTCTGACTTTGGCTCAGGTCATGATCTCCTGGTTCGTGAGTTCAAGTCCCACATCAGGCTTGCTGCTGTCAGCAAGGACCCCGCTTTGGATCCTCTGTCCTCCTCTCTCTCTGTCCCTCCACCCCGTTCATGCTCTTTCTCAAAATTAAACATCAACAACAACAACAAAAAAAAAATCAGCCTAATTGTGTGGCTGCTTCCCAGCTTTAAATTACTCCAAGGGCTTCCTACTGACTTAGATAAAATCCCCTCTACCAGGTCCTCCCTTCCCACTCGGCCTCTGTGCTTGTCTGTCCTCCACAGGACTCTTCTGGAGGGCTGCCGGTGTGGCTCCTCTGCTTGCTTTCCGCAGCAAAGGTCTCCACACATCTCCCCCTCAAGGCCTTTCTTGTCCCCTCATCTAGCCGTCTGTCCCCAGTCAGGTTCTATCACATCACTGTATGTGTCTTCTCTTCATGGCAATGCTGCTTTGCCCACTTAGGTACTTGTCCATCATCTGTCCCCCCTGCCCTGATGTCAGTGCTGTGGGAGCAGGGACCCACCCGTCAAGCCACCACTGCAGCCTCTGAATGCCTCTGAACAAGGACACCGCCTTAGCTCTGAGATTCCTGTCAAATGAGTGATGTCTTCTATTCCTCATTCCTGACAGTGATTATCTTCCAGAGGTAAAGAGTTGGGTTTCTTTTTTCTTTTTCTAGAGAGTGCAAGTGGGGGAGGGGCAGAGGGAGAGAGGGCCAGAGGATCTGAAGCAGGCTCTGTGCTGACAGTAGAGAGGCTGAAGTGAGGCTTGAACTCAGAAACTGTGAGATCATGACCTGAGCCGAAACCAAGTGTCAGACGCTAAACCGACTGAGCCACCCAGGCACCCCAAGAGGTAAAGAATTTTAAAACAAAAGTTGAGGGGCGCCTGGGTGGCTCAGTCAGTTAAGCGTCTGACTTAGGCTCAGGTCATGATTTCACGGTCCGTGAGTTCGAGCCCCACATCAGGGTCTGTGCTGACAGCTCTGAGCCTAGAGCCTGCTTCCGATTCTGTGTCTCCCTCTCTCTCTCTCTGCCCCTCCCCGACTTGCATTCTGTCTCCCTCTCTCAAAAATAAATAAACATTAAAAAATTAAAAAAAAAAAAAGTTGAGAATAAAGAAAACCTGGAGCTTCTCAAAAAACTTCCCAAGCAGCCCAGGAAAAGGGGTTTTGAAAAAGGCACCACCTAGAGAAATAGCTGTGTGGGACTCCTCACATTTTCCGGAAAGCGATGGCTGCTGGGAGAATTCCCTTCCATTCCCAGAGACAACATGGCTCCTACTGTATTCATCTTTATTGTGCCACAGAAGAATTCACAGACATCTTGGTAGCTCGTGTCCATGAGGGTAGCTGGCTGACCTCCCTCCCCCACCCCACTTCTCCAAGATCCTCCCCGCCCACCTTGAGCCCCCAGCTGCTCAGAGTGCCCGCTGCTCAGAGGCAGACTGGAGGAGGATAGTTCTGGTTGTCTCCTTGAGAAACAGCTTCCTCTTTGGAGATGGCCTCACTCAGGCCCTGCAGATCATCAAGCAGGACAGAGAGCGATCCTGGGAAAGAAGACCCCAAGGGATAGGAGCCCACCAAGAGAAGGCTGTTGCAACTACCGCACAGAGAACAGGGCATCAGATGGGAGAGTTATGAGGGAGAGGGTTCTCTGGCCCAAGACAGGCATGGATAAGAGAGGTTGTTGGGCCTCCAAGGGTCATGGAGAACAATGCTCATGCATTAAGAGTGCCTGGAGGAAAGATTGCTAAAGTCCCCCTCATGTGTCCCTTCCTACATCGACCATTACCTTTTATGGACTCTCTGCTGGTGGGTGCTACTGCTGGAGGCACACGTGCTGAAGACCCTGGGGCCCTGGGGCCGGACTCCACAGATTTCCCCTTATCCAGCAGGGAAGGAAGAACTGCCAACAGTCGCTGCTGCTTGTAACGGGAGAGGAGACCCTCCTGCTGCAAGGTGGCCTGGGAAGGAGAGGGTTAAACGCCACCGAGCCCAGGCAGAGCCAAGCCTCCTTCTTCTACACCTCTGCTCCCCCACCAGCTCAAGAAGGGCCCTGGTCTCTGCCATCCCCTACCAGCATAAGGTTCTTGTCCCTTTCTAACTCCTGCAGGCGTTGGGTCAGCCGCAGCCCCTCCTCCTTCCGGGCCTCATCTTGCAGGCGCCTGAGCTCCTGGTTCCGTTCCTTTTCCCGGGTGGCTTTGCGCTGCATCTGGCGCAGGGAGACCACTATGTGGAAGCCAGGGCACAGAGGGCACAGGTGTGGGGCAGCCCAGAGGCAAAGAGGCACCATGAGAACAGTACTGGAATGATGGGCAGGAGCACCGGGCCCCCAGCTCTATGGCTCAGGGAAGCCATTTATGCTCTAGGACTGTCTCTTCTGTCTGGTGGCTAATGCTCCACGACCCTATGGTCCTGTGAACCCAAAGTACCTTCCCCATCCCTGAACTTAGGGGAAATCTGAATATGAACTGGATATTAGATTTTATGCAATTAATGTTCTTAATGTGACAATCATATTGAGGTTATGTAGGAAATTTTCCTCCTTGTAGGAGATGCAGCTGAATAGTCATAATGTTTGTAACTTATTTTAAATGATTCCCCAAAAAAACGCATGTATCAGTGTATGTGTATATATGGATAGAGCAAATGTAGCAAATGATTAGGAACTGCTGGGCACCTGGCTGGCTCAGGTGGCGGAACGTGTGACTCTTGATGATCGGTTCAAGCCCCACATTGGGTGTAGAGGTTACCTAAAAAATAAAATCTTGGGGTACCTAGGTGGCTCAGTTAGCTAAGCATCCAACTCTTGATATCGGCTCAAGTTGTGATCTTATAGCAGTGAGATGAAGCCACACGTTTGGCTCCTTGATGAGCACGGAGCCTTCTTGGGATTCTCTCTCTCCCTCTCTCTCAGTTCCTCCCCTGCTGTCTCTCAAAATAAACATTTTTTTAATTGAAAAAGATTAATTAACTGTTAACATCTAGTTAGAGGTATACAAGTGGGCATTACGTGACTCATAACTTGTGTAGGTATTTGAACTTTTTCCTAATAAAAAGTTGGGGGGAGGCTCCTGGCTGGCTTAGTAGGTAGAGCATGACTCTTGATCTTGGGTTTTTGAGTTCAAGCCCCATGTTAGGTGCGGAGTACTTAAAAAGAAAATCTTTGAGGGGCTCCTGGGTGGCTTAGTCAGTTAAGCGTCCAACTCTTAGTTTTGGCTCAGATCATGATCTCACAGTTTCATTGAGTTTGAGCCCTGTCTTAGGCTCTGCACTGCCAGCTTGGAGCTTGCTGGGGATTCTCTCTCTTTCTCTCCACACCCCACCCCCATCCCTCCTCCACTCAAGCTATGTCTCTCTGAAAAATAAATAAACATAAAAAAACAAAATAATTTTGCAAAAAAAATAAATAAAACACTTGAAAAAAAATGTTGGGGGTAGACACACACAGGAAAGAACACCATGTAAAGATGGAGACAGAGAATGGAATGATGTGCCTACACACCAAAGACTGCCAGCAACTGCCACAAGGCAGGAGAGGATCATAAAACAGATTGTCCCTCAGAGCCTCTAGGCTCTGTGTGCACCAACCCTGTGTGCATCTTGAGTTCAGAATTCTAGCTTCTCGCTTCCAGGGCTGTGAAAGAATAAATGCATATTGTGTTATGGGAAAAAAAAAAATTGGGGGTAACTGTTGGTATGAGGTTGGGATGGGTGTTGCCTTTGTGAAGGAGAGTGGCTGGGAGGGGCTTAGGAGGCTCGAGGCTGGTCACATGCCAGTGCTTGATACGGGCACTGGCTACCTGAGTGTGCTCACCACCTGAGAATTTGTGCCATTTCTTGATAACTTCATTATTTGCATACTACCAAAACAGCTTTTAAAAAACCTATGTCCAACACTTCCTGAATCTCCCCAGAAGCCCATGTGCATCCCAGCAAATCTCACCTGCCTTGCCATGCTCCCTCCGAGCCTCATTCAATCTCCTCTCTGTTTCTAAGAGCTGCTCCCGAAGCCTAGTTTCCACTTCAGCCACCTTCTCTTGCAGAGCTGGGGGGGTGGGGAGGTGCAAATGGGGTGTGACAGGGGTAGCTTTGGTTCTCTGCTCCCCCCAGTCCTCCAGGGTAAACCCATTTCCCCTCCGGCACACCTTGCCCATAGATCTCCTGCTGCTGGGTCAGTTCCTGTCGGAGACTGGCAGCCTCCTGTGTGCTCTCCTGCTGGCCCTGGCGAGCTGCTTCCAGCTGCAGCCCCACACTAGCCAGGGACTCCTGGGTCCGCTGCAGCTCCTGCTCCAGCTGCTGGGCGACCTTGCTCAGCTGCTGCCGCTCCGCCTCCCCTGGGAAGAGGCGGCACTCACAGGCCTCCCCTTGCCAGGCCCCAGCTCGTCCCTCCTCTCCACCCACAAGGCACCCAATTCAGACATGTGCTTCAGCCCAGGGACTCCAGGACCAAGAGTACCTTGCTCCCGGGCCTGGCCCACCTCCCGCTGGATGATATGGGCACTCAGCTGCAGTTCTGTGTCCAGGCGGTTCCGTTCTTCCCGCAGCTGCTCCAACTCAAGGCTCACATCTGTGGCCAGTGGGGGTTGGGGGCAGCTGGGGCAGGGAAGAGAAAGAGGGGAAATCACCCAGCCTGATCCCTAAGCCCCCATCCCTCCTCAGTCCTCATTGTTTGGGGTCCCAGCAAACAACACCTTAACTCCTTCCCATCCACCTCAAAGTGCCCTAAACTTCACCTCTCCTGGCGCAGCTGAACAAGGGCCAGTTTTCGAGCCATCAGGCCTGGAGGAGAAAAGGCAGAGAACAACAGAGAAGAGTTCGAGGAGGAGAAAAGGGAAGAGGGGAGTAAGGGGAAGAGATTCAGGGACTAGTGGCATGTAGGCAGGGGGACGGGTGTGGGATGAAAAAGATGGGGGAAGACGGCTACAGTGGGTCTGGCAGTTGCCCTACCTACCCCGAATGGTGTGGACTCTGCGGACGGCATAGCTGACTCGGCTGCTGAGGCTGGGAAGCCGTGTGGTGGCCCGTTCCATGTCAGCCACGGTGCTCTGGAGCCAGGTCTGGAAGCTGAGGAAGACATGAGGTTAGCGACGCTTCAACCCCACCTCATTCCCAAAAGGACTTGATGTGACCTGTAGGGACAACTTCTATCCTCTACTGCTTAACATGTGGGGAGCAGGGAAGGGCAGAACATAGCAGGAAAAAGAGAAGCTGAAGCCAGGGCTGGAGCACCAACTCTTTGTCCCGCCAGTCACGCCTGAGCTCCTCAGCCAAATAAGGAAGAAAACCCGAGAGCCTAAGTCCTTTGGTGTGTGTTAGATAAAAATGATCCAGTTGAGGGGTGTGCGCCTGGGTGGCTCAGTTGGTTAAGTGTCTGACTCTTGATCTCGGCTCAGGTCATGATTTTGCGGTTCGTGAGTTCGAGCCTCTCATGGGGCTCTGCGCTGACAATGCGGAGCCCTGCTTGGGATCCTCTCTCTCTCTCCCTCTCTCTGCCCCTCTCCACTGCTCAACACTCTCTCTCTCAAAATAAATAAATAAACATTAAAAAAAATGATCCCCTTTCTCATAAGGACAGCACAGCTATGCTTGGTCCCCAAACCTACAGTAAGGCTCTCATTTGGGTCCTCACAATCAGTGTCTTTAACAAGAGCCTTGCAGTAATGAGCAAGAATGAGCTTCATGGGGTCACATACCTCATCTGGACCCAGAGCCCATATACACAGTAGAGTTCAGTACAAATGATTCACACAGGCTACAACGAGTGCCATAAAGCTGGCTCATCTCTAGCTGATTTGGACTTTTTTGCCTGCAGGCGCCTGAACATGTCTCCTGGCTTTGGTAATCTGGTATTGTATGACACATCTGGGTATACAGCATTTAGGTGCACTTTTCCTAAGAAACAGAGTACATAACTTCCATCAGTTTTCTAAGGGGCCCTCACCCCAAGAAAGCATTACCTGACTGTGTATCTTTTCAAGCAACCTGCAAGGTTTATTTCTCATAACCTAGTTTTTGATCACTGGTATGCATTAGAGATCAAAGCTATTCTCTCCAACAATTCCTTGATACCAGTGAAGGCCAGATACCCGTGCTTTATCAGCTGGCTATGCCCAAAGCAGGACCAGCATGGTGCATGAAAGCTGAGAAGCCTACACAGCCCCCGCTGGGAGGAGGACCTGCATCTCAGGGCAGGGGTGGAATACCCCAGGAGAGTCCAAGTCTGTACCAATTGGAAAATAAATGAATGACAAAGGCTGACAGTTATATCCCTAGCAGCACAGCAGAGATCAGTTATCTAAAAAATGGTGTGAGCAGATGCTTCCAACACCTCCTGTGGCTCTTATTAAAGCCATTTTTTTCAAGTTTTTATTTACTTTATTGGGGGGAGTGGGGGCAGAGAGAGAGAGGGAAAGAGAATCCCAAGGAGGCTCCGCACTGTCAGTGGAGAGCTTGATGCGAGGCTCGAACTCAACCGTGAGATCATGACCTGAGCAGAAACCAAGAGTCGGATGCTTAACCAACTGAGCCATCCACGTGCCCCTTAAAGCCATTTTCTGACAAGGTCTCCAGGCCATCTAGAGACTATCTAACAAACCTGGCAATAATCTGAGCGGAGTTGTTTTAAGCCTCGTGGACTTTTTGGCAACCAATCATTAGCAACAACCATTTCAGTGATGTCCTGATGCCAAAGTAAAACCCTGTGTACAGCATACCTTCCCGCTCTCCTGGGGACAGGAGGCCCATGCAGGGAGTTGAATCTGGGGTGGTTCGTTATAACTAGTCTCTCCAATCCCGTGCAAAGTGGAAGTTTTTCATAATTTTTAAGTGAAATTAGTCCTCCAGGTACAAATCCAATAGAAGGTGATGTTGGGCAAGGACCTATCCGGCACCACAATTTTGCTACACCAATATTCTTACGTGATCCATTCAGAACAGCCTCATGGTAATGGTAAACATTTACAGAGTGTAGATGACAAGCCAGGCACTGTGCCAGGAGCACTGTGAGAGCCACCTCAGTATCCCAAAGTCCAAAGCTGAGGAGGGGCTGTTACCCACACAAAGAAAGTATGTTTCTCCTTTAGAGGTCTTTCTAAAGGTTATAAAACAAGAGTCAAGAAGCAAAATCCTAGGAAGTCGGTATGAGAGACACAGACTTGCAATTGATTGAAAAGGAAACTGGCATACATTTCAGATGGAATATCAAATAAGCCAGTAGGTGTGCAGCTTTAAAATAAATAGAGGGGCACCTGGGTGGCTCAGTCAGTTAAGTGCCTGACTTCCACTCAGGTCATGATCCCACAGTTTGTGGGTTCAAGCCCCGCATCCACAACTGAGAGCCTGGAGCCTGCTTCGAATTCTGTGTCTCCCTCCCTCTCTCTCTCTGCTCCTCTCTCTCTCTCTCTCTCTCTCAAATAATAAATAAATGTTAAAAATTAAAAAATAAATAAATAAATAAATAAATAAATAAAATAAAATAAAATAGACTAAAATGTGGTTCGAACTAAACAGGGCATAAAATTTTAAAGAAAGAAAGATGGAGTATCCACACTCCCCATCCTCAAACAACTCTGAAGGTGGAGATCCTCCCAGGGGAACTGAACTACAGGAGGAAGCACGGCCTCGCCTCCAGCCAAACGTGCACGGGAGTCATAACAAGTGACCCTTGATGAATGTGGAGCAGGCTGCCCCAGGGGAAAACCAGCACAGGGACTTTTCCAGGGCTACACACCTCTAGCCCTGCATCCTCCAATGGCCAGCTCTCCAGCCCCTCTTGCCTGAAACTCTTAACCTCCAAGGTGCCCAGGAAGCTGGGGAAGCAAAAATGCTACTCCACCCACCCTCCACCCCAGATACCTGCTGACAGAATTGGCCACAAGCTTCAGCTGCTCCTCAGCTGTGGCCGTGTGCTGCTGCCTCCGGCGCTGGGCCTCCTGGGCTCGGTTCAGCTCTATCTGCAGGGCCTGGGAAGGATACAGTAAAAAGAGGGGTCCCCTCCCAACTCCGGGGACATCCCTGACTTCCCTCAGCTCCACCTGTCTCAGACACAGACCTTGGCGCCCATCCGCTCCACCTCCACCTCTGCGGCCTTGTCCTCCAGGGAGCGCTGCAGGATGGCCTGCTCCTGGCTCTGGGCCACAACTCTTTCCTGGAGCTCTGCCACCTGTGGGAGGAGAGGATGCGGGACAGGGCACAGCTGGAGCGGAAAGCTGGAGGGGGGCACTGGGAATGAAGGGGCTGGTGCCAAAGTCTCCGGGAGAACATCATGCAGGGAGATGAGCCTGGGTTCCTGAGAATGGAGTCTGAGTCCAGGTTTCCTTTCAGAAGCATGTTCCATGTGCCCCCCCACCCCTTGAGGAACCACCTGTGACATACCCACAAAGACTCACTGCCACTGCCCATGCCATCCTTGGGCATCGTCACCTCCTCCGAAAAGCCATTCCTGACCATCCTACCTAAAGCCGGCTGACGCCATGGTCTCTTTCCGTCACTTATCTTTTACATTTTTCTTTAAAGCACACATAATTCCTTGACATCATCTAATTGTGTGCTTGCCTGTTGTGGGTCCCTGCTCCAGAATGCAAGCTCTCTGACAGTAGTACTTGTCTCTGTTCAGGGCTATGTTCCCAGCACATGGTAGCCACTCAATAAATCTTTGCTGGACAAGTAGCATCCCTCATGTAAGGAGCCAGGGGTTGGGGTGGGGGGGAGGGGGAATATGGAGAGAAAGAGAGCGAGAGTCAAGCAACCTGTCCCTTCAGCTGCTCCACGCATCCTCTGTGCTCCAGCTCCTGGGCCTTCAGCTGTACCATGAGGGCAAACACTTTGTCGCGCCAGCGCTTCAGCAGGGACTGGCACTTCCTAGTGAATTCAGGCTCCAGGGAATCTGAAGGTTGAACCTGCGGGGTGGAGGAAGGGTGGAAGTGTGGGTTCCTGGCGGGGGCAGAGGAAGGGGGTGGGGTGTCGTTTTGTTTGGTCTGGCCCGACCAAGCAGCAAGAGTCACAGCAAGAAGTGTTCACAGAAAAGAAGATCCCAGGAGGTTCTGGCAGCATGTGAACGCCTCCCACACACAGAGAGCCACCAGGGGCCTACCTTCCTGGCCAGCTCCTCCTCCTGCATGGTAAGGATGTGCATGAGGCTTTGCACACGCACCTGCAGCAGCTCCATTGTGGTGTGCAGGCCATCCCGGTCCTCCTGCAAGTGCTGCATATGGGAGAGGGAGGGCGAGAGCCACCGCCTCTGTAGAACCTCCACACAGGCCCTCATGCAGCAGGCAGCACGCTGCCCCTCGACAGCACTGCCTTCGCTCCTGGGCACTGTGCTCTTCTTCAGGAGGCCACTCCCGTCCCAGGATCTGATCCCTGAGCCCTCCCACCCCACGTCCAGCCCCCACACAGAGGCACCCTGTACTCACTCACTTGCACAGTTTCTAGAAGCTCCTGTCGCTCTGATTCCCAGGTCTGGCTTTGAACCTCAGGAGGGACTTGCTCCCCCACATATCTCCTTAAATTCTCAACCAAGGTCACCTGTGCTTCCAAATCTTCTTGGGTCTTGCTAGGGTTGGGGTCGGAATAAGGCAGCAATCGGTGAGGCACCCTGGAGACCCACCACACCCACCAACCACCAGGTCCCCCTTAAGTCCACCCCCCCTTTACCTCAGCTGCTTCTGCAGCAGCTCAGCCTCCTTCTGGGCCACAGCCAGCTCCTTGGCTTCCCCTGCCCTCCTGGTTTCCAGACTATTCAGAGATTTCTCCAAGCCCTCAGCTTTGTTGGTCAAACTAGAAAGAGCCTCCTGATGAGCCTGCATCAAAGAGGAGAGCTGTGGAGAGAAGAGAGGGCACAGCAGGAGCCAGCTCACTACATCTGGACTTGGCAAATCCGCTCCTGCTCAGGCCCTGGTCCCTTCACCCCTACCTTCTGTGACCTTAGACAACAACCCAGCAAATCACCCAACTGCATATGGCAAAATGGAGACAGTCCTCATTGTCGTCCATCTACCTTCCAATCCATCAGCAGTTCCTGCCAGTCTCCCCCCTTCACTTCTGTCTCCACCGCCACTAACCTTAGCAAGCCACCCTCATCTCTGGCTTGTACAACAGCAACACACTCCTGACCAATCTTTGAAAGCTTTTGGTGGCTTGGAATGCCTGGGTAGCTCAGTCAGTTAAGCAGCTGACTTAAGTTCAAGTCATTATCTCATGGTTCCTGGGTTCGAGCCCTATGTCCAGCTTGGTGCTGAGAGCCTGGAGCCTGCTTCAGATTTTGTCTCCTTTTCTCTGCCTCTCCCCTACTCACGCTCTGTCTGTCTCTCTCTCTCAAAAATAAACATAAAAAACAAAAAAGCCTTCAGTGGCTTATCATGGCACAGACAACAAAACCCATCTTCTGCCCTCAGCTTGTGAAGCCTGACCTATCATGGCCTCTGCCCACTTCTCTGAGCTCAGCTTCTACCGCTCTCCACTGCCCACTCTGCTCCAGCCACAATGCCCTCCCTTCCGCACTAACAAACCAGCTCTTTCCCACAGCGGAGTCTGCCTGAGGCTTGGCTTCCCCCAACTCTTCAGACCTCGGGCGATGTCACCTGCTCAGAAGGCCTCCCTAGGCCCCCTACCACCCGCTCCATCCTACCACCTATTCATCATCTGGAATGATCTTGCTTCCACACAGCTCTCTGCCACACCCTGTTGGAAAGGCAGTTCTAGGAAGGGAGGACTCTGCCCCCTCCAGCCCTATGTCCATACCATGAAGTGATCATTTTGGACTTAAATCACAAAGCTGGTCTTCTTATTTTATTTATTTTTAAGTACACTCTACACTGGACCTAGGGTTTAAAGTCACAACCCCAAGATCAAGAGTCGCATGCTCTACCAAATGAGCCAGCCAGGTGCCCCATAAAACTGGTCTTTTTAGACATAAAATACAAATCTGATCATGTCATTTCCCTATTGAAAACTTTTCAACAGTTGCGCATTGCTCTCAAGGTAAAGTACAAAGTTCTGAACAGGCCCCGAGGCCTCACTGTCCACACACCATCCAGGGCCTCTCTTATCTCCAGCACTCAAGCCCCTCTGGCCTCCTCATATCCCCCATGCTACCAATGTTGCCCAGCTCCCATCACCTCCCCATGTGCCAGCTAACCAGCCAACTCCTATTTAGCACAAATGACAATTTCGTATCATGAAGCATTCTTCATAAATCTAAAAGCCATTTATATTTTTCTTTGAACTATCTCCTTTGTCCATTTTCTGGCTAGATTGCTACCCTTCCCTTGTCAATTTCTAGGCATATGAGGGACATTAGCCTTTTCCTGTGATATGAACTGTATATAATCTTTAATTTTGTCATTTCTAAATTTAATATTACAAAGCCAATGTATCAGTCTTTTAATGGCTCTGGATTTGGATTCATAGGTAGAAAAGCCTTCCCCAATCTGAGGTTATGAAGGAATTCACCCAGGGGCGCCTGGCTGGCTTAGTAGGTAGACCATGTGACTCTTAGTCTTGGGGTTATAAATTCAAGCCCCATGATGGGTGTAGAGATTATCTAAAAAAATAAAATCTTAAAAAAAAAATGGATGACAATAAATTATGTTTAAAAAAAAATGAGATTCACCCATGGTTTCATTTCTTAGCATGTCTACTGGTTAGGGTGGTCTCCCCTAACCCCCCAGACTATATTAGGGCTCCCTTGTCCTTCTCCTGCATGGCATTTCTCCCAGTTGCAAAGAATGAATTAGGATTGAATTAGGTGTTGAATGTGCATGTCCCCCACTAGGCTGTCAGCCTCACCCACAAGGACTCAGGCTAATTTGCCCTCCCCAGAGTCCCAGCTCCTATCTCAGAGATGGCAAAGAGTAAACACTGAGCAAGGCTTGCTGACTGAATCATCTCCCCTCCCCAGTCCACCTTAAGACCCCTCTCCCACCCTCCTCACCACCCCCACAATGCTCCCACACGAAGTGGTTACCTGGAGTGAAGTAGAAAGACAAACTACCTCCTAGTGGAAGGGGAAGGAGGGCTTCAGGTGGTGGAGGTCACCTGAGTCTTGGGGGGAAAAGTGAAATCTGGACAAAGACCAAAACAGCCAAATCCCTCTTTCCAGATCATCTGCTCTCTCGCCCTCACCAAACATCTCATCACTCCACTGCTCACAAGGCCTGATCTGCGAAAACTGCTGTTTGCTGGGAAGCTTTTGCCCCATTCACCATTGTGAAGCTGAACTCTTCTCATCCCCACATTCACCTGCTCTTGGTGCAGCCTCTTAACCTCCTCCAGGTCCCGCTGGCTCCCCTCTTCCAGGTTCTTCCGGACAACCTCAGCCCCAGCCAAGGCAGCACGCAGGCCCTCAGCCTCAGCTCGGCCAGCCTTCTCCGCCCGAGCCAGAGCCTCCAGCTCCATGGCCTGGGCCTCCAGCCTCATCTTCTGCTGCAACGAAGTCTCCCGCAGGACCCGGACCTCCTCCTCAAGTCGCCGCAGCTCTCGCAGCTGCCGAGAGATCAGCTCAGCCTGCTGGCTCAAGGCCTGTGACCCCTCTAGCTCCACAGACCTTCAAAGACAGGTTAGCACAAGTGAGACCTGTCTCTGGTGCTGGGAGGGTGGCCAAGGGGACAAACGGAGACAGTAGAGGGTCCCTCTGCCCTGTGTGTGGAGATGAGGGGGATGAAGTTGGGCCATGGGGATATCTGCACTTCCATCACTGTTGTCATTTATCATGCCCCTACTAAGCAGATTAGGTCCACTATCAGGGCTCACAGGACCTAAAGGCTAGCTGAGATCATGGAATATGACCTCTGTTGAGAGAGCTATGTACAGGCAGATGCATTAAACATCAAATGCACACATCATCAGGCCACACATTTTGAAATGGAGAGGCTGGAAGACACCCAGAGATTTCTGAATTCTGATTTAAGGGCAAGGAAAAGTTTGAGGAAGTTTCAGAGGAAGAGAGGTCATGGCTTCCAGTATCAATAGAGTGAGACCAGGCATTAGTTAAAAGCATTTATTGAGGGGCGCCTGGGTGGCGCAGTCGGTTAAGCGTCCGACTTCAGCCAGGTCACGATCTCGCGGTCCGGGAGTTCGAGCCCCGCGTCAGGCTCTGGGCTGATGGCTCAGAGCCTGGAGCCTGTTTCCGATTCTCTGTCTCCCTCTCTCTCTGAGCCTCCCCCATTCATGCTCTGTCTCTCCCTGTCCCAAAAATAAATAAACGTTGAAAAAAAAAATTTTAAAAGCATTTATTGAGCGTTAGATATACCATATGAGGAGTTGATAGCACATCGATAAATTACATAGTCTACTGGTATCTTGTAAAGTTTAAACCAGCTTATGTTAACATGGCTCTTGATGCAACTCCTTCACTGAGGCCCAGAACCACAGGATTTTACTTTCAAAATGACGGGGATCGGGGCACCTGAGTGGTTCAGTCGGTTGAGTGTCCGACTGCAGCTCAGGTCATGATCTCATGGTTTGTGGATTCAAGCCCCATGTTGGGCTTTGCACTGACAACGCAGAGTCTGCTTTGGATTTTCTGTCTCCCTCTCTCTCTGCCCCTCTCTAGCTTGCACACACATTCCTCTCTCTCTCTCAAAAATCAATAAACATTAAAAACAAATAAACAAACAAACAAACTGGCAGGGATCTATAGCCTAGAGACATTAAGTGACTGGCCAAAGGACCCTAGTTGGTAGCCAAACTAGCAGCAGTCCCTGTCTCCTGACCCCCACTCCAGTGTTCCTCTTTTGTCATCATGCTCCTTCCTCTTGGACAGGGTCCAAGGTGGACCCACCTGCAATCCCACTCCAGAGCAAAATGGCAGAATGACATTCCAGTACATTTGGGAAAAGACACACATGAAACATCAAGAACAAGAATCAGAATTTTTACAGACATAACATCGACAAATAGCATGTCCGGCTCTAATGGCAAGCACTCCATCAGAATAAATGCATACTACCGTAGTACAGTCTATCTATACTCCTACTTTGCACTTCTTTGTCTTGCCTCATATTATGCTTATTACCTACCGTCGGTTGTTGGTCAATCTACCTCTTCCCTTAGGATTTTTAGTTCATTGATATCAGTATCTCATTCATTTTTGCTATCCCCATCCAGCACATTGCGTTGTTATTTATGCATTATAAGCTCCAGTAACTGCTTATACAAAAATGCACAAATTATGGAACTAAGGGCTGCAACAGGGTAAGGAATCTATTTCAGTGAAGAAGGGTCAGCAGAGGGGCGCCTGGGTGGCTTAGGAGGTTGAACATCCAACTTTGGCTCAGGTTCATGAGCTGGAGTCCCACGTTGGGCTCGTGCTGACCTCTCAGAGCCTGGAGCCTGCTTCGGATTCTGTCTCCCTCTCTCTCTGCCCCTCCCCCGCTTGTGCTTGCTCTCTCGCTCTCTCTCTCTCTCTCTCTCAAAAATAAACATTAAAAAAAAAAAAAAAAAAGGCAGCTCACTGGCAAGAAAACCCAAGGAAAGAGCAACAATGAATCCCTACCTGCCTCTCCGCCCTGGCTCCTGCACATTGCCAGAAACATCCTGTTCCCACATTATCATTTGAGGTCTCTGGTCTGGCCGCCTCTCTGAGACATCTTGATGGGCTGGGGGTTGGACCAGGGGAATGTCTGAGACCCAGGTGGGAGCCATTCTTGATAGAGTTGGAAGGGGACGAGCTTGGAAGTGGGATGGGGGAATCAGCCCAGTGGAACCTGAGGAATCACACACAATGACAAAAATGGTCAGTTTCCGAGGGAGAGACAATCATCAGTCCCCTTGCCTGGTCCCACTGACCTGAAGGTCGAAACATCTCCACATCACTTGAAGTCTCTAGATTCTGTGTCCAGTCATCTATGTTTTCCTGGACAACAGTAGAAACAAGGACACCCCAGATCAATTTTCAGGCCACCTTCCAAAGAGAAAGCCCTACAATAACAAAATCATAATCCTTTAGTAACTTCCCAAGTAGGAAATACCCAAAGATCACTTGCTTGACCCAACCTGGCTCCTGATAGAACTATGGCAATAACCATCAGGTAGAGGGAATTAACTGAGACAGGTTGAGAAAGAGCTCTTAGTCTTTACTCATACTCTTAGAATTCTGGGCAGAGCCTTTACCCTCCTCCTTAAGTTCCTACAGTCTCTGCTGTTCCTGGTCGGAGGTGAGGAAGGAGGTATGCAGTGCAGGGGCTGTGAGCCCAATCTCCAGAGTTCTCTCCATGGCTCAGCAAGGCCTTCAGGAAGCCCATCCAGACACCACCAAGCCATGACGCCCGGTCCTTCCCTATTACAGCACTGGCCCAAGGCCTGGCCCCAGATGAATGTGACCACGTGTAGGGCAGGACACTCTCCAGGTCCCCTGGGAATCCAGACAGCCTAGATCCCTTGGCAGAAAAACCAGCTTCCTGACATCACACCCAAACCCTTCTATCAACGTTCCTTAGTTTCTCTCTACTATGCCCTTTGCAGCCATTCCTGCCGCCTACCCTCCTCTTTCCAGAGTCCTAGAGCACAAGAGAGGTCTCTTCAAGGTCTCCCCACCCTCCCACCAGAATTCACCTATTTTCTCCCAATCTGGGATTCCTATCACCCTCGCTACAGCCTAATCGGATTTTTTCCTGAAGGAATTATTCCGATCCCTTACTCCCCCCTCATCTCCCAATTGCTTCCCTGCACTCTAGTAGGTTCTCAGTTCTCGCTCCACCCCATCTCCCCCCCCTCCCCCGCCTCTCCTACAGATACCCGAGTCTACCCTCCTGGACCCTGAACTCTAAGGCCATTCGGGCCACCTCATCTGTTCCTTTACCTGGTCCCTGGACCCCTCTTCCCCTGTAGACCCCTGAACCCACCCCCGTACCCCCTCTCGACCCCCCTCCCGCCCCCAACTGACACTTCCCGAAAGTCCCTTACCCAGCGCGAGAGCCTCCTCTGCCCTTTAGCCACACCCCCTACACCTCGCTCCTGGGCGCGGCCTCCGCCTCTGACTGCGCCTGCGCAAAGCGGGATGCTTGGCGGGCGGCTCTAAAATCCGGTTTCACCCAGGAAGGAGGAGAGAAAGAGATGCGCGCAGGCGCAGTACTGTCTAAAGCCGGACACAATTAAAGCGTTGGGGGATGTCTCCGCGCCCTGGCGGCTCCTCCCAACTCCGGGAACCCGGGAAAATTTGTGAACTAATCAGAAAAAGCGGAAGGCGGGAGATCAGGGACACTCCCAGCACGCCGCCCAATGGAGGGGAAGAGGACAAATGAGCTGGCCAATCAGGAGTGGCACGGGGGGCGGGTTCGCTCGGCGCGGAGTTCAGACCCGGGAATTCCGAAGGCTAGGCGGGTGCTGCCCGCGCGCGAAGACCGCGCCCCTCTCGACCCCGGCTTCCTCGCTGTCAAACAGCGGCGGTAGCGCCAGCTCCGGGCCCGAGCCGGAGGGGTTCGGGGTCGCCGCACAGTCTGGCACTGCCTGGAGAGGAGACTACTTGGAGACTGCACCGCGGTAGATCGGAAACTGGGCTGGGCAGGGGAGGGAAAAGGCTGGATTTGCCTTGCATGATCTCGGGGAGCTCTTTCCCCTGTTTTTATCCCAGCCGGAGAAGCTGGGAAGCCTCCAAGGTTTAGATCTGCTTTGTTAGAGAACGTAGGGACCCTTTTCACTGCCTTTTGGGGGACGACAGTGGATTCACTTCCCACTGGGGTTCAAGATAACCAGGTAGAGCGAGGATTGGCCTGAAGAGCGAGGTGCGGGCGAGCAGAAGGGTTACTCTCTTTGGATAAGTCTGACAAGAAAAAGCTTCCTTTCTCCAAAGAACACTGAGGTGACAAGTTAGTATTGTACAGAAGCAGGAATCCCTATACACACATCTACAGTTTGCATTTTTCTGGAAGTTGCCTAATGTATTGTTGCCTTGCACAGATTGAGTCTCCCCGAATATTCTGTGGCCTGAAGATCCGGTTCAACTAAAGTGCCATAGGACGTGTTCGTTTTTGCGTTGCACTGGGACCTTCCCTGAAATTTTCAGTTGCAAAACTGCTTGCCAGACAATTTTGTTTGCATCGCATGCCTAGGCTCCTTGCACTCTGAATTTGCACTATGCCGGTCTGGGTTCTCTTCTGAGTTTTGCCACAGACCCCTGGTGAAAACTCAGGCCTGTGCTCAGAGTTGCACAAAGCACAGCTCAAATTTGCATCAGACAGAAAGTAAGCCACCAGCCCAGAACTTAGGCCACCGTGCATGGCTCAGGAGTGGGAAAGGTGATGGACTCCTGAAGTGGAAGAGGTGGTGCAGGGGGGGGCACCGCCCATGCTGCCCTGCTTCCAGCTGCTGCGCATAGGGGGCGGCAGGGGTGGTGATCTCTACACCTTCCACCCCCCTAGCGGGGCTGGCTGCACCTATCGCTTGGGTTGTAGGGCCGATCTGTGTGATGTGGCCCTGCAGCCCCAGCAGGAGCCTGGCCTCATCTCTGGAGTCCATGCGGAGCTGCATGCAGAGCGCCGGGGTGATGATTGGAAGGTCAGCCTGGAAGACCACAGCAGCCAAGGTGAGCAGTGAGCGGGCAGTCTTGCTCCTGGGCAGTTGCAGTTCTGGGCTGGAATGATTAAGGGGCTCCACAGTGACCCTGCCTGCCTCCCAAACTCCCTATCAGGTTGGATGGACAGTTGTAGTCCAGACCTGTGTCTTCCCACTAAAGGTGTGCAATGTCAGAATCTCTCTGCAGTGTTGGCCCTCGATGGTCCCTGCCTAGCTGGAACCATCCAAACAGGGGCTGGATAGGGGCGCCTGGGTGGCGCAGTCAGTTGAGCGTCCGACTTCAGCCAGGTCACGATCTCGCGGTCCGGGAGTTCGAGCCCCGCGTCAGGCTCTGGGCTGATGGCTCAGAGCCTGGAGCCTGTTTCCGATTCTGTGTCTCCCTCTCTCTCTGCCCCTTCCCCGTTCATGCTCTGTCTCTCTCTGTCCCAAATAAATAAACGTTGAAAAAAATATATATATATACAAACAGGGGCTGGATAGATCCAGGGCCTGGGCCATCATTAGGGAAGTATCACAGTGGGAATGTTCTGGGACCATTGGGGGCCAAGCTCAGACTTGACTCAGTTTCTAAATTGGCTGAGACACCTTGTTCTTGTCTTAAGGCAGTTATGATATGTTGAATTATGTTTTAGTGAGCAGAGCATATGTCTTACTCCCTGACTTGCAGGCAATTGTATGCAGTCAGCCTCAAGAGGCCTGGGTTTTGCCACTGTCCCCTGGTGAAAACTCAGGCCTGTCACTTTACCTCTCTGGGTCTCAGTTTCCTCGTAGGTAAAATGTAAGGCTTTGTAAGTAAGGTCTGTTGTAGGAGTGTTGCGGAGATTAGATAACTGTAGTAGCCAACATTTACTTAGTGCTTACTGTATGAGCCAGGCACTATTCAGGTGCATTAAATATAGGTGAGCACTAATATCATCCCCATTTTACAGACAAGGAAAATGAGGCATAAAGAGGTTAACTTGTCCAGGTAACATAGCTGGGAAGGGTGGAGCCAAGATCTCAACCCAGATAGTCTGAGGTATGCCAATAACTATTTTTGTGTTGGAGCTGGGGTGACAGTATGTCTGAGAATGGGACTCCAGTGGGACCTCAGCAGAGTGAAGGAAGGAGTCCATTTCCTCCATGTGCCCTGCGAGAGGGCATAAGTAAAATAAACTTGTCCTCCACTCACAAGGAGCTTAATATCTGATGTCACCTGCTGAGGGACTTCAAATGTGAGAATTTGATGACAGATGTCATGTTCTCCCTCATGTTCCCCAAAAAACCAAAGGAGGCCAGATTTCTCCAGTCCTGACTCTGGTCATTTCTGTTTTTGTCATTCTCTGTATCTGTCTGGTGCCCTCCATCAACAGGGACTTTGGTCAATAATATCCGACTCCCAAGGGGTCACAGACTGGAGTTGAGTGATGGGGACCTTGTGACCTTTGGCCCTGAAGGGTCCCCAGGAACCAGCCCTTCGGAGTTCTACTTCATGTTTCAGCAAGTCCGAGTCAAACCTCAAGATTTTGCAGCCATTACCATCCCGCGGTCTAGTGGCGAAGAGGGAACCAGAGCTTGTTTCCGGCCTATGCTGCCCCCACAGGGGGCCCCACAGCGCCCTCTCAGCACCCTTTCCCCTGCCCCAAAAGCCACACTGATCCTCAATTCCATCGGCAGCCTTAGCAAGCTCAGGCCCCAGCCCCTCACCTTCTCCCGGACTGGGGGTGGGCAACAGAACGTGCCTGTTCCCACTCCCCCTAGAGAGGTGGGGGCCACCCCTTCTGCCCCACCCCCAAGAAATCGGAGGAAATCGGCTCATCGAGTGTTGGCAGAGTTGGATGATGAGGGAGAGATGCCCGAGGGCTCCCCATCGGTCTTTATAGAGCCCAGGAAGAAGCTCCGTGTCGAGACACCCCCACGGACACCTGGTGGGTAAGTGGAGAGATCTTTCTCAATTTGTAAACTCCCTTTAGTTCCTTTTTAGACCCCCAGGCTGGGAGGTGGCCCTCTGCTCTGGGCATAGGATTGGGGATGGGGATGGGAGGTGAACAGAGATGAGACAGATGTTGAACAGCAGGACCTGAGTCAGCTCTACTATTCAAGTTCACTGTTAGTGTAAATTCATTGTGATCATCCAGGGGCAAGTTCTAGGCTTCTACAGGTTTCCAGTGACCCTGGCTTTTGTGTCACTTTGTTCAGAAATCGACGTGGACGTCCTCGGAAGCACCCAGTGAACACGCCCAGGGCTCCCCCAGCAGTTGGGGGTGGAGAGCCCTGTGCAGCCCCTTGTTGCTGCCTGCCTGAAGAAGAAACAGTTGCCTGGGTTCAGTGTGATGGTTGTGATGTCTGGTTCCATGTGGCCTGTGTTGGCTGCAGCATCCAGGCTGCTAGGGAGGCTGACTTCCGGTGCCCAGAGTGCCGTGTAGGCATCCAGACCTAAGGCCCACCAACAAGGCACCAAGAGGACAGAGAGCTGGTACCTCCAGGCCTTGGGTGGACACAGTGGGGCACCAATGGGTCTTAAAAAATGTCCCCTTCTTTCCTTGCCTCCCCAGGAGGGAATAGCTATAGGGGAAGTGCCCATTGCTATGGATATGGAGTCAAGGCCTGAAGCCGGCCCTCATGGCCAAGGGGACAGAAGAGATGGTTTCCTGCCAAAGATCTTTGTTGCCTCCGGGAAGTTGCCAGCAAGCTGGAAATTCCGTTACAAGCTATAGGTTCTTGTTATCATAGGCACTAGAATGTCTGTGGTCAGAGTACCCATCAATTGCAGATGCCATGCCTGAGCAGATAAAAGCCTCAGACTTGGAATGAGTGAATGCTTAATGTTTTGGGATGGCATTATAAGGCATCCTGGGAAAACCTAGGGCACAGCCCCAAAACTTTTACATTGTGGGTAAACCATTGCCACTGACCATGATCATTACCTGGCTTTTCAGAGCTTTGCTTCTATTTCCAAATAAAGAATTAGCTTCATTCACTCTTAGATACCTATTCTTTTTGCAGGTCTGATACTCCTTGCTTTCCAGTTCTTGAGAATGATATGGTCTGAAAAACTAATTCAGGCTCTTAGAAGAGAGATGAGTAGATAAAGCAGAGAAATATGAACCTGCTCACTTGATACGGAATGGGCTAGAGGTGGGAGACTAGAAAAAAGGTAATTAAGGTTTTTAGATTAAAGGAAAACAGATCCACTGCCATTAAAATAAGGTGGATGGTTTGGTCAAGTTCATGATGGCAGAACCTTTCCAAGTTTCACAAGTATGACCATGGAAAAGAGAAAACCTGGTACACCAGCTTGAGTGAATGCTGACCTGATCCAGTGTAGATCAGCTTAACCCACGTATAGTATAATAAACAGATTCCCTTTCATGAGCCTTACACCAAGCCAAGATACTGTCAAAATGGGGTTTCTGTAGCTCTTATTAGGAAAGTCCCATCTTGACCTATTGCAATCTTTTATGTCCATTCCTTTCTTTTTTTTTTTTTTTTTTTAATTTTTTTTTTCAACATTTATTTATTTTTCGGACAGAGAGAGACGGAGCATGAACGGGGGAGGGGCAGAGAGAGAGGGAGACACAGAATCGGAAACAGGCTCCAGGCTCTGAGCCATCAGCCCAGAGCCTGACGCGGGGCTCGAACTCACGGACCGCGAGATCGTGACCTGGCTGAAGTCGGACGCTCAACCGACTGCGCCACCCAGGCGCCCCTATGTCCATTCCTTTCTATCCCTGAGATTTACCAACCCAAGGTTTATTTTTTTTTTAATTTTGTTTTTGTTTTTGTTTTTGTTTTAACATGAAGGAAACAGCTCCAAGCAAGGGCCCCAATTACCCCAATTAAGTAATGGCAGAGCCAGGACAAAAACATGGGGATTTGGGGAGTCACTCATGGACAAAGTACGCCAAAATCTTAAGTGGAAACCAAATGGACTTTGGTATCAACAAAGCACATGAGGGAGTTTCTACCTGGGGCAATATACAGAAAGAAAATATTTAAAGATAATTCCTTGGTGTAACGTCACTAAGGATACTTCCAGAGTAGAAAGTGGGGAAAGCAAAAAAGCAAAAAAAAAAAAAAAAAAAAAAAAGTCAGCTCCTAATAGGGAATGGGCTATAAAAATAAGGTATTCCACTGAAATTTCCCCAGGACTCCAAGTCACAGGCTCTGAAGAACTAGTTCATACCTATAGGGACTTTCTACAAATAAATGGATTCCAGTACTGGCTTTCCCACGGATATTGTGTGACTGAGCAGTTTAAATGGAACCTTGGTTTCAGGGTCATTGGGGTCGGAGAGCTAATACCTAACTATTGGGTATCCCCAGCTCCTCTTCTAATCAAAGGAGGACAAACCAAAGACAAAAGTATCCACCTACTGTGTCCCAGGCTTCTTTATTTAAGAAAGTGATGAGTGATGTGGGGATTAAAAACAAGAGCATCCTTGAACTTCACCTTCCCTCCAACCAGTACCCCCCCAAACTCCCTGCCCCCACACCCTTTGTGTTCCCAAATCCTTTCTTAGTGAAATGAAGAACTTAATCCCAAAGCCCTGGTACAAACCCCAGGTTCTCTTTCCCTAGCTCTCCCCCTTCCTCTGGACCCCATTCCTGGGAAAGGTTGGCACCTCAGTTTGAATGCATGGGAGAGCCCAGAGTGGTAACAGACACAGAGGGAAAGGCTTCACCCTCAGGGAAAGGGACTGAGGAGTACAGTGTAGTGAAGTGAGGGCTTCCATAGCCTGGGGTACCAAAATGGGGCCCTGGTGCCAGAGGAAAGGATACTGGTGCCCCTGAGAAAGGGGACCCAGCAGCCTCAAAATCCTCTCGTTGCGAATAGTCACTGCTTGATCGTTTGCCCTTCTGGCGACGATTGCAGAACCACACTCGGACCACCTGGGATGAAAGATACAAGGTAGAGTGACAATCAATCATGAACTCCAGGAGGTGGGGCTAGCTTTGCTTAGTCATTTGGCGCAAAGCCAACAGATCTAGAGTGGTTTGAAGAGCCAGAGCCAGGGAAAGGGAGGTGGTGACTGGGGAGGAGATGGAGCACATAAGGACTGGGCACTCACATCCTTCTCCAGCCCAAGCTGCTGGGCAATGTGGCTGATCTGCTGCAGGGTGGGTTTCGGGCACTGCAGGAACATGTTCTCCAGGTTGCCTCTCACTCGGTTCTCGATACTTGTTCGCTTTCTCTTTCGGGCCTGCACAAGTGTCTCTGCTTTGCATATCTGGTGAGGTGGAGAGAGAGTGACAAAGGAGGAAGGTGGAATGGCAGACTTTGAGCCTGCAGAGCACCAGGAAGTCAGTGACTCAAGAGCAAATTGCTAAGGGGGCAGTGCCTGGACGGGTCACCTGTAGCAGATGGTATGGAGAGAATCCTGGAAGGGTGGGTTTAGACGGATGACTCTGGACCTCCTTCCAGAACTGAGGAATTCCACTCCATCCCACTGAGGACCATTGCCCCAGGAAGGAGAGCTGGAAGCCATGGGTGGAAGCATTGAAAACCAGGATAAGGCTCAGCAGACCCCTGAGCATCCCTGCCCCCCTCACCTCCTGCAGATTTTCGTTGTTGTCAGCTTCCTCCACCCACTTCTGCAGCAGGGGTCGCAGCTTACACATGTTCTTGAAACTGAGCTGCAAAGCCTCAAAACGGCAGATGGTTGTTTGGCTGAACACCTTCCCTGGGGAAGCCAGTGGAAAGAGAAGCAAGGTGAGGCAGAAGGCAGTACCTGTGTGACCCCAAGACCCAGGGCCTCCCCACCTTTTCCTGCCTTCCCGAGATCCCACACCAGGGTCACACTTCTTCCCAGAGGAAATTCAAGGTCCAGGTACTTTTTCCCCCTTCCTCTCTACCCTCTTCATGTGTGGGGATAGAGTCCGCTCCTGAAATACCCTTCCTTTGCTTCCCTGGTAGGAAGAAAAGCCCCAAGTTCAGGCATGTTCTTCCAGGGGAGATGTGGTCCCTGTGTTCTGTGTCAGGACAGGCTGAGGGAGACCCACCAAAGAGAACCCCCAGGGTGAGCCCCACATCGGCCTGAGTATATCCCAGGGTGATCCTCTTCTGCTTCAGGAGTTTGGCAAATTGTTCCAGGTCTTTCTGCAGAGCTTTGATGTCCTGGGACTGCATTCATAAAGGAAGAGGACATGTAAGAACATAAACACACCAGTTGTCGATCCCCCTTCCCACCTGGGCCCCAAGAACCTGGCTATAGCCCCAAGGAATGGTCTGTGGAGTATCTGCATCCAGACTGCCCACCAAATATCCAGAAGTAGCCTATCTACGAACATCATTCACCCCAGAAGGTAACACATCGGGTAGATGCAGAGCACCATTCCTGCATAGATGGAAAGGCAGGCCCTGGCCTCCATGAGAATGAATACCTGTCAGGTTATATGAAGGGAGCTGCTGCCTCTTAGCTCATTTCATTCCCACAAAAGCTTTTTGACCCAATTATTATGCCAGTTTGAGGCAGTTGAGACTGGAAAAGTAAAGGGCACATGTCTCTAATTCTCAATATGCTCTCCCCCAGCCTCCTCCCAGAGTATGACATGCCATGCACCTACACACACACACTACAGAAAAGGTGTCAAAAAAGGTATGAATTAAGTGATGGGTAGACTTGGTGCTCATTTTTAAAAACCTGATTATTCCTTATTTTTACTGTATCTTTTTGTGACATACAGGGATTCTCATTGATTAATTCAATAGATTTACTGCACACTTTCTATTAACCAAAGGCTACCCAAACTAGACAAAAAGCCTCAGGGGGCTTCCATTGTAACATGGAGACACAAATAAGTATCCAGCATGTTACTATGGTAGAAGCACCATGGAAAAAATGCAGCAGGGTGAAGGATTAGAGTACAGCAGGGTGGGAGACTATGAGGATGGTGACAATTTTAAATAAGAGAAACTGATGCTTGAGCAAAGGGAAAGATCCCAGTGGAAAGGCCCTGCAGTGGCAAGGCCTGTGTGGCTGGAGCAGGGTGAAAGATGCAAGAAAGAGAAGAGGGGAGGAGTTCACAAAGTCAAAGGGATGAGCAAGGCAGATCTTGTGGATGCTGCAGTCAGCGAGTGAAACGGAGAGAGAGCTGCTGAATGGATTTGTAGAGTAAAATATCTGATTTTAAAATGTTCACTTCATGGGGCGCCTGGGTGGCGCAGTCGGTTAAGCGTCCGACTTCAGCCAGGTCACGATCTCGCGGTCCGTGAGTTCGAGCCCCGCGTCGGGCTCTGGGCTGATGGCTCAGAGCCTGGAGCCTGTTTCTGATTCTGTGTCTCCCTCTCTCTCTGCCCCTCCCCCGTTCATGCTCTGTCTCTCTCTGTCCCCAAAAAATAAATAAACGTTAAAAAAATAAATAAAATAAAAATAAATAAATAAATAAAATGTTCACTTCAGGGGCGCCTGGGTGGCTCAGTCGGTTGAGCGTCTGACTTCGGCTCAGGTCATGATCTCACGGTCCGGTCCGTGAGTTCGAGCCCCGCGTCGGGCTCTGTACTCACAGCTCAGAGCCTGGAGCCTGCTTCAGATTCTGTGTCTCTCTCTCTCTCTGACCCTCCCCCATTCATGCTCTGTCTCTGTCTCAAAAATAAATAAACATTAAAAAAAATTAAAAAAAAAATAAAATGTTCACTTCAGGAGTGGCTCAATCTGTTTAGCGTCAGATTCTTTAGTTTGGCTCAGGTCATGATCTCACAGTTGGTGGACTGAGCACCTCATTGGGCTCTGCATGGACAGTGTGGAGCCTGCTTGGGATTCTCTCTTCCTTTCTCCCTGCTCCTCCCCTGGTCATGCACGCACACTCTCTCTTTCTCTCAAAGAAATATTTAAAAAAATAAACAAAAAAAATTTTTTTACTCCAGAGGCACCCGGGTGGCTCAGTCAATTAAGCATCTGACTCTTGGTTTTGACACAGTTTGTGATCCCAGGATTCATGAGATCTTCGCCGACAGCACGGAGCCTGCTTGGGATTCTCTCTGAACCACCACCCCTGCCCCACCCCTGTGCTCATAGTCTCTCTCTCAAAATATATAAATAAAACTTAAAGGAAATAAAACAGATAAGATGCTCACTTCAGTTGACATGTTGACAACATACTAAGGAGGAAATGAGGGTATGACTTGTAACAACTGCAGTGACCCCCACATAGATGGTGGTGGCTGGGACCAGAGGGTAGTGATTGCTTCAGGGTGTTATTTCCAAGGTGAAGATAGCTGTGCTTCGAAAAGATGGGATGTAGAATGTGAAAGGAATGAGGATGACCGGTTGGGGCCTTGAGCTACTGGGTGATGGATGGGGTGAAGCATTTCATGGAGCCATCCCAGCAGGAGACATAAAATGTGGTAGTCCTCTCCACAGGCATTTGAGCGTGAGAGTGGATGAGAGGAAGGAAAGGTAGATAGAGCAGAGGGTGATGGACTGAGCCCTGGGGCACTCCAATGAAGGCAAGTGGCCAAGAGGGCCAGAAGAGCAGCTAAGCCTTTGTGCAGTCCTAGAAACTTTGAGGGAAGCATTCCAAGGCTGATCACATCATATTCAAATAGGCTAACTTCCATTCCCAACTTCTGCTCAGTCCCTGCTTCAGACCTATAAATGTTCTCAGCTTCCCATAATGGCTTTTCCAAATCCTACTTTGAGGATTGAAATAAAGTAACCCCAGTTCAGACCTTAGCTTCATCATTTAGTAGTTAAGACCCGTGAAATAGGCTAATAATACCTCCCTGGGAGATTTTGTGGTGGTTTAATGAGATAATGATGTAGAAACTGAGCACACAGCCAGGCACTTAGGAAATGGACCACAATTGGCAGCCATTATTATTCAAGGCTCAGCAGTCACCTCCTACAAAGTCTAGGGCCACTCGGTCGGCTGACCCGCTCACACCTCCTTTGGTGAGGTCTAAAGGCTTAGTACTTGATCTCTAATTGCTTACACTTGTCTCTTGGGAGGACTGGAAGATACATCCTTACTAGTCCTTAGCAGGGCTGGACCCAGAAGTCTTTCAACCCCTCAGCAGACCCTACATTTGGGCGATGGCCTGGAGGACCTCTTCCACCAAGGGGGTGCCAGGGTGTGCACTTTGCATAATGGTGACTCACTGGCCCTGAGGCAGAGGTCAAGGGAAGACAAGCCCTAAACTTGACGGGAGGTAAACCCAACCCCACACGTCCACACACACAGCACAAACAGGAGCTTCTATCAGAAATCAGTCACACCCTAGACTTTCAGGAACAATAACCCTGGATAAGCACTGTTTTTGCCCTCAGGCCACACTTAACCCTAAGGCCAAGATCCTCAGTCTCGTAAGGATCAAATTTTCAAGAAGGGCTAAGGGTGGGAGAAGGGACTCAAACCCCAAGCTGGGCCTAGTGCTGGGCTGGTAATAAATGAGTGATCGGACCCTGGTCAGGCCAGGCCTAGGATGTGGAAAGGTGCTACTTGACAAGGGCCGGGCGGGAAGCGGGAAGCAAGGCCAGCCTGGGGCAGCTTCCGACTCCCCCGGGGCTGCCCTGCCCTCACCTGCCCCTTCTCTCTGAATTCTGGCTTCTGGTTCCCACCGTGCCCTTGCTCTCAGGCCACACAGCCCTCTTTGCCTGGGGCATTGCCTCTGCCTGCTGCCCTCTTGGGTTCCAGGCCTAGGCAGCCACCACCCCCTCCCTGGCCGCCCCCTGCCAGCCCAGCCACCCCCTCTGGCCCTGTTTCAGCTCACTCGCCTCCTCGGTGTTTTGCTCCAGCTTCTCCTTGTCCGGCTTCACAGGCCCAGGTGGGGCAGCGCAGGGCTCAGGGGAGGCCCCCTCGGAGTTGCTCTCCACCCCGGCTCCCCTTTCGCCCTCTGGCTGAGAGGTCTCCAGGCCGCCTTGGGGCACCAGCCCCACTCCAACCTGAGGCCCACAGTACGTCATCCCCCCGCAGAACTCATACGGCGGGGGGCACGGGGGAATCCCCCACACCTCAGCGCCCGGCCCAACCCCGGGCCCGATTCCTGACCCGCCGGGAGGGCCTTGGAAGCTCAGCCAGGTCCGAGGGTCAACCCAGCCGGGCTCCGGCCCTCCCGGCGCATCGCCTCCACCGCCTGGCGGGGGCGAGAAGGCCAAGTCGGAAGCCAGGTGTCCCGCCATGGGGAACGGAGGCGCCCCAAGCCGGGGGCCTGGAAAAATGAGGGCTCTCCGAGGCACTGCTCAACACCTCTCTCCCTCCCCAATCCCACCCACTAGCCTTGACCTCTGGCCCCGCCCCCTGGATGGGTGGAGGTGAGGGCGGTGGGGGTGGGAGAAACTGAGGCGAAGGGTGTTTGCCTGATGGTGGCGGTGGTCTGTGGCGGGGGTAGGAAAGCCAGGGAGCTCCAGCTAGGCGCCTCTCAAGGCCCCAGACCCTTGATGCAGGCCCCTCATTCGGACCTTCACTTCCAACCCGCAACAGGCTGCCTGCCCCCTCTGGGGCTCTGCACACCTCAGAACTGTCTGGGTGACTTGGATACTTCCTCTCGGTTCTTCAGGAGCCCAGGTGCTTGACCCCTCTTCAGAGACACTGACGCCATCTCCTCCCTGGTGCACAGCCATCCTCTCAGCTCCTCAAACATTTTTGAGTGTGTATGTGCCTAGGACTGCCGGAACTACCCCTCCATTCCTTAATAGCCACCCCCTGCAGTCCTCCCTCTTGCCCAATTCCCCCAGGGGGAATTGACATCCCCATCCGGATTACTGGCCAGGTTCAGTCACTCCAAAGCCACAAATGCCCTGTACCTATCTGCCAAGCCTGCTGAATTTCACCCCATCTCCAACGGCAGACTGACAGACAAGGCCTCCCTTCCAGAGCCCCCTTACCTACTAGACCCAGGGATTGACCCCCTACTTCCCTTTCTAAGGGCCGGACTCTGGACTGACTGGGCCCACGTTCTCTAACCTTTGTCCAGACGGAGGGATCAGACACATACACCCCAGAGGCCCCCCACTGTGGGGCCCCACATCAGCCTCCTTGGCATCCCCCCCCCCATCAGAGACCCGAATATCTGGCCCCATTGTTGGCTGTTCTTCCTCCTCCCCCTCCCCAGCCCAGGCCTCCAGCCCCAGGCCTTGGGTGGGGAAAGCCAAAGGAGAGAGCTGAGGAGAAAAAAATATCCGACTTCAGGTTCAAAGAAGCTTGGAAGGGACTGGGGGAAGGGGGCAGGACAATGGCCTTGGCTGGACAATCCCAGTCCCCAGAGGGGGCAGCTCTAACCCTAAACAAGTGCTCAACCCTTGAATGGGCCTGGATGGCTCCCCTGGGGACAGCTTCCTGCTCCCCAACCCCCAGCCCCAATCCCCCACACAGAATCCCCCTCAGAGCAGCTAAAAAGAACTCCAGCAACACCATCCCCCTGCAATCCCCTCAAAGCCTGAGCCTCAGACAGGACCCCCCGCTGGGACCTAGGTATCCTGCTCCCCTTCCTCTGGAGGACTCAGGCGTCCAGCCTTGTCATCCACCCCTCCCCCAGACCCCCAGGCCAAGGGATCCGCTTTGTTTAGTGGGGCTGGTGGAAAGATGCTGAAGAGGTGGAAAGCGATTTGGGGAGGGGGTACAGGAAGCCAGCCCTAAGCTCTCCCCCCAGGGTCTATTTTTCTGGACTTCCCTGACTGTCCTCAGGGCTCACACTGCTGGCCTAGTGCTTGATTCTGTTTGCAAAAGAATAACCCTCAAGGATCCTCAAACTTGCCCCAAGTGGAGGCACTCGGGTAAATTGGGGGACTGGATCAGAGTTAGCCGCAGCTTGTAAGGTCGGAATCCTGAGCCTAGGGACACTGACACTGACCCCTGCCAACTTTAAGGCATCTCTTCAGCTCGCCCCTGTCTGTGGTTGTTTGCTGGGGTCAGTGGCTCAGTGTCTGCCTTCTGAGGGGCTGGGTGTCCTAGTGGGGGCCCTTCTACCTGTAGCCAGCTGTCTTTACCTTGGTATCAGTGAGTTTTTTGTGCCTGTTTTCTTTTTTTCCCCACTGAGTCTACATAACACAACCCTGTTCGTGTGCCCATCTATATGTACATTTTGTACAACTAACTGTGTGCATGCATTTCAACACTTCCCATAGGTCTGTTAGCAGGTCTACAGGGCAGCAGGGCAGTGGAGCCGGAACTGTATTCACCTCTAAGCCACTAACTGCCCAAAAGGCAGATAGATTAAGAGGCCTGATGGGGGTGGAGAGACGTGCTTTAGAACAGAAGGGGGCCCCTCCCCAGCCATCTCCCCCACCCCCAGGACAGAGCCATCACAGCACCTTTGTCATGCATCTATCTGCTGTCTGCCAAGAAGACAGCCTCCTGGAGGAGGGGGAGGGGCAGTCCTGAGACTTGGCTGAAATCCCCAACACCAGTGCTTCTCAGCTCACCACTCTCTAGAAACCTCCCTCCCCATGCGAGTTCAGAGAGTCCCTGCTGCCCATCTTCGCAGCGACTCCTCAAACACCTTCCCAATTTTCCCACTCAACACCACCCTCTTGTTTTTTAGATTACAAATTGTAGCTGCTCTAGGTGGTGTCTCTGGCCTGGGCAAGAGACTCATTCCAGAGAGAGAACCAGAAGAGGAGCGGGTGCTGGGATCCCTGTTGGCCTGTGTGGTACCTCTGCTGCAGGGCAGCCCTGTGCTTGCCTGGAGTCTGAGTCAGAACCTTAATGGCAAGTTAAGTTTGTCTGGAGTCCTAGCCAGCCCCTCCTGGGGTTCTCAGGGCTGACCCAGGCTGAGACATGTTGCCCTCCCCTTCTCCACCCTCCTGTTCATCCTGAAGGGTAGGGGGCTGTCCTTCTGCCAGCCAGCGTCTGTAGGGCAGCCCAGGGTTGTTGACCTAGAGGAGACAGGAAGCGAGGTTGAGTCCTCAGACCAGGCTTGACTTTCCTGGATCTTAGAGAGTCACTAAAATACTTCAAGTCCCAAAAATCAGTTCAGGACTAGGCTCACAAACTCTCCACATACACCTTTATTATAGTGCAACGTCAAGGCCCTGCACAGAGAAAAGCACAAGTATCTGGTTTCAGGGCACCACCTGGAGACTCAGGAAGGGCAGTTGAGGTCCAGCACTCCTCAGGCGTGGCTGGCTGTGTAGCTGCAAAGAGGTGTCAGCCTAACCATCCCCTTGCTGGGGCATGGGGGTGCTGTTTGGGAAAAACAGCTGAAAGGCTCAGATGGAGACCAATGGAGACTTGCTCTACACCAGCGTGGCAAACCACTTATTTTGATATCAGGGTTCTGTCAATCTGTAGGCAGAAGAAAGCAAGGAGGCCTGGGGAGAGAAGGGTTCAGGCTTTGCCCACTCTGAGAGATTATCTCCCTAATCTCAATGTATACATATTCCGCTCCTGGCTGTAAACCACCACCTGCCCTTCTCACAGCGATCCTCCAATCTCTCCCCAGGTGTGCAAACTGATGTCTTCTTTTCCCCAGTCCAACACTTACCTCAAATAGAGGAGCCTGTTTGCTGGTTGTAGTCTGTGGGAAAAGTGGGAGGGGTGGGAGCCTGGGAGCAGTAGTCAGGAGTAAACTACATGTCTGTAGAGCAGGGCTCTTGGCCCTGGCTCTGACTTCCCAGCCAGTGGCACCTCCTCCATCCATGCCTCAGTTTCCTCACCTAATAAAGAGGAATTGGACTAAATGAACTCTACGTTTCCTTCCAGCCAGAACATAAAACTGCTGCCCCACTCCCATACACCCTCCTATCCATCTTTATCACGTCTTTGCCATGGGAATATAGATTTGTCTCTGTGCACTTGTGAAGAGAAATTGGGGTTGGAGGAGTAGGAGAGGAGGAGCTCAGTGAGTTGCCAGCTGGCAACTGGCCTTTCTGCACCCCATCTCCCACCTCCAAGCAGCCTTCCTGGGAGATCTGGCAGGTATTCCCATCAAGTCTGATCAAGTTACGTAGGAGGATTTTGACAGGCCAATTTGGACTTGGTTTTCAGTGCTTGGGGGGTTACAAGAAACATGCTTCAGGAGGCAAAACTTCTCATGGAAAACAGAGCTGTGTGTGTGTGTGTGTGTGTGTGTGTGTGTGTGTGCGTGCGCGCGCGCTCGTGTGTATACTAGGAAGGAGACACCCAAGCCCAAAGCTAGAGAGGAAACAAAAATCCTAACCTACTCCCTTCTCTTTTCATATACCTTCAGTTGCTCTCTTTAAATCCCTGCCTCAGCCTCCCTCAGCCTCAAAACATCCTTATGGTCATTCCCGGCTCTAATACTCTGAGCATACCTGCTACCCTTCTTCCACTTCTCCAGAGAAAGGTGCACTGCAGCGCCCACAATGATCACCATAGAAGGCAGGAGCCCACAGAAGATCCACACTGTGTGTGTGTTGGGGACGGGAGCTTAGAACAAGGAGGCTCTGAAAGGTGAAGGCATGTGGGCCACTGACAGACCAGCTGAACCCTCCTCCACCTTTCCCTGGGCCTGCTCTCTGGGTCTCCTGCAGAGACCTAGCATTGGCTTGGTGATCCCCAAGACAGAAGAGCCTCTGCTCATGTCAAAGGGCATCTCAGTGGACTTCTGGCTCCAAGCAGTCCCATCCCCTGGGAACAGGTGGCTTGAGGTCCCAGAGATTCAGGGTTCAGAGGCAGCCTGTCCCTCGACTAGGTTAGTTGGAGTACTGCTAGAGGACAGGAGCCAAGGGCCCCACATGTGCAATGAGCTCCTTTCCAGGGGCTTTACAGATAGTCACACACACTAGTGGGACAGGGAGCAGCAGTGGCAAAGGAGACCAAAAGACCTGGACCAGGGAACTTGCCACCTCTGGTCTTGCCAAAGTACTACGCATCCTCGATGCCAGGTCATGCCCTGTCTTTCAGAACTTGAAGGCCAAGTGGAGAAAGGGTTCACCAAGTACATATGAGAGAAGGCAAGCAGAATGATCAGCAATAGAACTATGCTCAAAAGACACACAGGTAATGTGATGGAAGTAATGGTTATCTGAAAGGCCTGCTTTCCCACCCTTCCCCACAGTGCCCTCAGCACCCCCCATCCCCTAACACACTGATCAGTGCACACCTATCACTCCTATCCTAGGCCAGGGCCTCACCCCAGCTGCCAGGTATTTCTGGAGTGAGTAGATGCAGCTCTGGGTCAGGAAGGATTTCTCTTTGGGTGCCTGGTTGAGCGTTCGACTCTTGATTTTGGCTCAGGTCACAATCACACAATTCATGAGTTCGAGCCCCGCATCAGACCAATAGCACAAAGCCTGCTTGGAATTCCCTCTGTCTTTCTGTGTCTCTCTGTCTCTCAAAATAAATAAGCATTGGGGAAAAAAAAAAAAAGGAAGGATTGCTCTTTTCCTTTCTCCCCATCTGCACTTCTGCTTTTTCTAGACTTGCTTTTGCTGGAGTGGAAAGACTCCAGTGTGCTGAGAAGGAAGTCCTGGCCAGTGTTCCCAGATGCTCTGGTTCCCTAACTCACGGACTACCATTGTCTGCAGGATGTGTGACTCAAATACCTAAGCTCCGAACTCCAAAGTTACAGGAGAGCCAAACAGTGGCTTTCTCCACCTCCAATCCCACCACTTCCCAAAATGCCTGAAATTCCCTTCTCCAGCTGATTAACCTTCACTCACTCTCAGAGACATATCTTCTCTCTCATGAATCCCAGCAAAGTCATGCTGCATCCCACCCTCTGTCTTTTGCAGCAAGTGGCTTCCTCCTGTGTTCCCAGCATGCATTGCTCATGCCACAGTAATGGTACTGACTACATGGAGTCCTCATTCATTATACACCTCACCACACGGAGGCTCCCTGAAGGCAGAAAACTTTGCACTGGGCCCAACACAGCATCTTGCTTTAATCTCAGATCTAAATGCTACTGCTCCTCATGATGCCCACGGCAAGTATAAATGAGCCACTCTAAGCAGCACTTTCCTCATCTGGGAATTAGAGATAATAATAGTCTTTACCTTAACAGGTAAGGATCCAATGAGAGAACCCATGCCAGTGTTCATGTAAAACCCATCAGTAAGAATTCAAGTACTAGTAGGTGCTACTGTAATGTTTATTATTGGTAATGCAAAATGAACAGCACTTGTAGACCCTCAGATATTCATTAGATAAAAAAAAAAAAAGAAAGAAAAGAAAAGGAAAGGAAAAGGAAAGGAAAAGAAAAGAAAAGAAAAGAAAAGAAAAGAAAAGAAAAGAAAAGAAAAGAAAAGAAAAAAAATACATAAGTTAGAAGTATACTTCACTTCAGACTCTGACCAGTCTCCAGGGTTCCTATGAACTGCTGGTGAGGGTAGGGAGGTGACTCTGTCAGAAAAAGGCCAGTTATTTCCCAGATTCTGGATTTGGAGCAAGGGCAGGGATGTTATACTCATGTCCTACTTTTGCCAATACTCAATGCCTAATATCCAGTCTTTCTGGCACCACTGGGTACATAATTGGGTTTGGAGTCAGGGATAAAATCCCTCAGAAGAAGGAGGAGATAATATCAGAATCTCAGAAAAGGTGCTGTATCTAGGGTGCTCAGCATATTTATTCAGAGCCCAAACTTAACAAATAGTTGAACAGGGGTGCCTGGGTGGCTCAGTGGGTTGAGTGTCAGACTCTTGATCTCGGCTCAGGTCATGATCTCATGGCTGATGGTTCAAGCCCCATGTCAGGCTCTGTGCTGGCAGTGCAGAGTCAACTTGGAATTCTGTCTCTCCCTCATTCTCTCTGCCTTTCTCCTGCTCATGTTCTGTCTCTCAAAATAAATAAAAATTTAAAAAATTAAAAATTAAAAAAAATAGGGGGCACCCGGATAGCTCAGTCAGTTAAGCATCCAACTCTTGGTCTTGGCTCAGGTCATGGTCTCATGGTTTGTGAGTTTGAGCCCTGCATGGGGCTATGCCCTGACAGTACAGAGCCTGTTTTGTATTCCCTCACTCTCTTGCTCTCTCTCTCCCTCTCTCTGCCCCTCCCCTGTTCATGCTCACTCTTTCTCTCAAAATAAATACATAAACTTTAAATAAATAAATAAATAAATAAATAAATAAATAAATAAATAAAGTTGAACAATAATGAATGCATAGCTCAATATCTTTAGAACTGTATTGAGTCTTCCATCACAGCCACACCACCACCACCCCACCCTCCTCACACCTCTCCACCACCTCACCCCTGCCCCAATCAATCACCTTGGCCCTAGTTGTTCTGCTTCATCATGCTCCTTAGAATGATGACAAGGTGCTGACAAGGTGCTTAGAATGATGAGCTCTGGTGAGAATCAGCTTCTCCCAAGCCCCTGGACCCTGGCCTGGGACCCAGATGCCTGGGGTTCTGCCCACCTGCCCTCCTCGCAGCACCGTAAGAAAGACTGGTCATCCAAGTAACTTGAGAATTCCTATGTGAACTACCCAGTGCTGAGCTGGGAAAGAGCTATGAAGTTCTATTGCACAGAATACATCACTGAGGGAAAAGAAATGGTGGAAAGGGTTTATCTCTCAACAGACATCAGCATGAGATGGCCCCACAAGGTTACTGTGAGGCTGTATGACCATTTTTAGGGCATCGGAAGAGGGGGTAAAGGGAATGGGGAGTGAAGAATGGGAAGGAAAACTGTTTCTCCACAGGATCTCATCCAAGCTCATTGCTTTAAATAGTAATGACTACCAATATCTAAATCCTTGTACTCCACATCATTATATCCAACCACCTGTTGGCCATCTTGGCTTAATGTCCTACATTGCCTCAAACTCAACACATTCAAACTGAGCATATTCTTAGCCTCCAGCATAAAACAGCCTGACCCTCATCCTATATTCCTGGTAGGTGGCATCACCATCTAATCTACCCACTTACTCAAGTCAGAGCTGGGTTGTAGTGTGGGAAATTACTTTGATGCCATGGTAGCTGGCTGGTGCAGTACTAAGAGGCTATCCCAGAGGTCACAGAATAAAAAGGCTCACAGACCAAACTGAAATGCTTGACTCACATGGTTTATTGGATAAATGTAAAACACACAGCAAGGAGTAAGGGGAAAGTGATGGGGTAGGTTAATACATTTAGGATTGTGTACAAGTTGGGTGGAAGGATCGTACAGCCTGAATTCTAGGTTATTCGATGTGCATCTGTCCTGTCAAACTGAGTCCTCCTGAATATCAAGTGCTTCAGATGCATCATATATTTAGAGTATCATGAATACCATGATTGCCTGTTTGGGTCTTCCCTCCCTTTCTATCTCAATTCGGAGAAATATATTCTACTTACTTGTCAACATCTAACGTGTCTCACAGATTACTAACTTACTTGCCCACATGCAACACTTCTTATAAGTTCTATTCATCCTATTTGTTTTCTTGTCTTCTATAGCAGAACTGGGTATTCCCAAACAATCAGCAAGTGTATTTTACGTGGGTACTTATCCTAGATTGCTGCCTCCCTCAACACCTCCTACTTTCAAACAATTACCAAACCTTGCCCATTTTTCACTTCCTATTTCTTGAATCTGGACATTCTTCTCTATTCCCATCAAACTGACCAACCCATAGTATGGCTTGTTTGGCTTATAGCCAGAGTCTTTCCAGTTGGCCTCCCTTCTCTAGGCTTCTCTCTCTCTCTCTCTCTCTCTCTCTCTCTCTCTCTCTCCAGTCTTAACCATTTAAAATCTGCCCTCCTGATACAATCAGTGATCTATCTGGAAACACATATCTTAGTGCATACCACTCTTCTGCTCCTTCAAGGATTCCTTTTTGTCCTCAGGATGACTTCCAAGTTCCTTAGCAGGCTAAACAGGGCCCCTCAAAGACTGACTTCTCTACCTTCATCTCCCACTACTCCCTGCCTTCATTTGACCAACTTGGAAGAGGAATATTTGAGCATCTCTGTACTCCTGCTGCCCTCCCATGACCCAGAGTCTTCCTGGGACTGTCTATTGTCAAGGGAAGATTCATTTCTCCCTTCTGCTCCACCCACCAGCCACATTAAACCCTTACCCTGGCCTCAGACCATCTCCTATGCTGCTACAGCCCTTGGTTGCTAGAACCTAAGAATCACCTGGGCTATCTGTTTTCCAGGCTTTTCCTCTCCAGAGTCTGTCTCAGGAGGTTTGGAGGAAGTCCAAGAATCAGTTTTTAACAAGCACCTCATTGATAATTCTTATGAGATGTACTATCT
This sequence comes from Herpailurus yagouaroundi, assembly GCF_014898765.1. Classification (NCBI taxonomy): domain Eukaryota; kingdom Metazoa; phylum Chordata; class Mammalia; order Carnivora; family Felidae; genus Herpailurus; species Herpailurus yagouaroundi. The sequence goes on along the minus strand of NW_024412728.1, from coordinate 351,329 downwards.
TGGACAAGGTTTTAACTCACCAAGCCTTACTTTCTTCATGTATAAAAATGAGGAAAGAGGGGCGCCTGGGTGGCGCAGTCGGTTAAGCGTCCGACTTCAGCCAGGTCACGATCTCGCGGTCCGTGAGTTCGAGCCCTGCGTCGCGCTCTGTGCTGACGGCTCAGAGCCTGGAGCCTGTTTCGGATTCTGTGTCTCCCTCTCTCTCTGCCCCTCCCCCATTCATGCTCTGTCTCTCTCTGTCTCAAAAATAAATAAAATGTTAAAAAAAAATGAGGAAAGAATGCCTTAGAGGATTCTAGATAATTCTTCTACCCCCCAAAAAGCACCTAGTAGGGTATTTTAATACATTTTTTAAAAAAATACATACAGCTTACAGCTCAGTGTGGGGCCCAATACGGGCCCAAACTCTCTAGCAACCCTGAGATCAAGAGTCGGATGCCCAACCCACTGAGCCACCCAGGTGTTCCTTAAAACATTTTTTTTTCTAATTTTTTTTTTTTTTTTTTTTTTTGGTTGGGGGGAGAGCACAAGTAGGGGAGGGACAGAGAGAGGGGAACAGAGGATCTGAAGCAGGCTCTGCGCTGACAGGCTGACTGATAGCAGTGAGCCTGATGTGGGGCTGAACTCACAAATCATGAGATCATGACCTGAGCCTAAATTAAGAGTCAGAGGCTCAACCAGCTGAGCCACCCAGGTGCCCCTCCTTAAAACATTCTTTTTTTTTTTTTTTTTTTAAATTTTTTTTTCAATGTTTATTTATTTTTGGGACAGAGAGAGACAGAGCATGAACGGGCGAGGGGCAGAGAGAGAGGGAGACATAGAATCGGAAACAGGCTCCAGGCTCTGAGCCATCAGCCCAGAGCCCGACGCGGGGCTCGAACCCACGGACCGCGAGATCGTGACCTGGCTGAAGTCGGACGCCTAACCGACTGCGCCACCCAGGCGCCCCAAAACATTCTTAATCAAATGTAGCTGCTGTTATCATTGCCTCCTTTTTCAGAAACATCTGCCTTTTGACTCTCTTTTTCCAACAAGCTTCCAGAATGAATTGTCATTCTCTACTTCTTTAGCCCCCACTCACTTTTAATACACAAAACGTTTTAATTGGTTATTTTTTCCTGATCAAAAAGTAACATCAACTATATCACGAAGAAAGTAATAGGCCCTCCAACACCCTTCCTCCCAAGATAACCACTGTTGTCACCTTGGTGAATGTTCTTCCAGGTTACTGTTCATGAATATAGTAACCTACTATATTTTTAAACAAACAAGCAAACAAAAATATGATTCTACTCTAAACTTTTCTCCACTTAGTAAATACATATCTCATTATATCTTGCTTTTGCCTCCACCTCAGCATGGTGCAGCTGATGTCACCAGCCACTTCCTAATTGCTAAATCCACCAACTCTTTGCAGCCCTTATCTCAGATGCTCTCTCATCAGCCTGTGACCCTGGCTGGATTTCTCTTTCTCTCGTCACTTTCCTGCTTGGGAGTTGACTCCTCTCCTCAAGTCTCCATGACTGGCTACAGTGCCTGAGCAGTGACATCAGGTTTTCTGAATCACTTCCTCAAGCCCTACCCTCTGGGCATTTTTTGAGTATTGCCTGGAGAAACTCATTCATCTCTGGACTTCTCTTGCAGTTGCTACCATTTCTCCTCTAGCAGCTGCTTTTTCAATATAAATCTAATCATTTTACTGCCTTCCCTGAGATCCTTCAGTTTCCACCCTCTCCCCGCCTCCAACCTCCCCTCTTCAAAAACACAGTCAATTTCTTGCCCTGGCTCCTGTGGGGAAGTGGGAATTGCCTAGGATCTGTAATCAGAAAGACGTGGACTGACATTCCTCACAAACATACCAACAGTGTGAATTTACGAAATAACATAACTTCTAAGCTTTCGTCTCTCACCTGTAACCCAGGAAAATAAGAGCTAAAGGGATATGGCTGAGATTCAAGTTTATTAAGTACCCAGACAGCAATAGCAAGGGTGAGTGCTTTAACAATCCATGTGCTCTGATTGAGCCTGTACCCTCCCCCCACACCCTCCATTCCCATCCCCACCCCACCCCCCCCCCCCCATCTGGTTTTCAGATCTACCTGTGGTTCCTAGAACCCCACTCTGGCTGTGGAGTTGCCTGGAGTGCTCTTTCCCCTCTCTAGTTTGTCTTATCTCCGCAGTCAATGTCAGCCATCTCCTCTCAATGCTTTCTGCACCTCCACAGGTAGAATTCACTCCTCTTTTGGGAAGCCTCAAGACCCTACACATTCTGCTGTGATAGCATTTATGTCTAATATTTCCTTGCACTAATCTGCTCAGTAGTTTTCAGCAGACTGACACATTTTAAGTCCAGACCTTATTTCCCTTTGCAACTCTCTTCCCAAGCAGGAAGTAATCAGTAAGTGAGGGGTGCAAAAATCAGTTTGATGTAAAATCCATTTTTTCTCTTCATGCTGTAGGACTAAGTGTAGGGGTTAAATTTAAGGTTCAGATGTGGGGGAGAGGATTCGGGGTAATCTATTTATGAGAAGCAACTGATTTCAGAGGAAATCCTACCCCCTATCCTCTCTCAGACTTGGCAACCTCCATCTCCCCAGCCTTCTCTGGCTGGGCTCCAGAAAGTGGTCACAAAGGGCCACCATAAAGGTCACAGTTTGGGGAAGGGTGTGGATGGGGTGAACTGAGCCCCCCACAACTCCTCCTCACAACTCAGCGCCCCAGTGAGGCACTGTCAGGCCCCCGGCTGTGGGAATGAAACACTCGGCCTGTTTCTCAGGTTTCGCAGTCTCTGGCTGCTGGGCTGGGCGTTAGAGGGACGGGCGGTCATCAGGCTTGGAAGGCCGAGCAGGGGCCCCACACCCTCGACCTCCGCTCTCACTGGCCTGGCTTCCGGAACGAGCCACCCCGAGCAAACACAGTAGCAGGCCGAAGGGCGGCGCGCCACCGGGCCCAGGGCCGCGTACCTCTCCAAGTCTCTGGCGACCGCGACCCGCGCAGCCAGAGCTCAGGGCCAGCGCACTTTACCTGCCCCGTCAGGATTCCAACGGATCCAGAAGGCTCCCATTGGGCTGTAGCTGCTTGAGAGGCGGGACTTTCCCCTTTCCTTGTATCCCATTGGACTAAATCTAGTTAGAGGTGGGATTTTGTGCTCCCCACCTGCGAAGCACAAAATCCCGCCTCCGGTCCACCTCGATTTTGGAATTCTGGATTTAGTCTCCCCCGTCACTGTGGGATTATGAGTTTTGGGCTTTTTTTTTTTTTTTTTAATGTTTAGACTCCTCTTCACCAATTAAATATCATGTTTTTAAAAATTCACTTTCATTTCTGATTTCCCAGTCTCGACCAGTCCCAACTTCCATTCTTAGTCACAGGATCATTTGCAGATGCAGCTTAAGGTTTTTGTTTTGTTTTTAAATTGTGGTAAAATACACATAACATAAAAATCACCGTTTTAAGCATTTTTGTAAAAAAAAAAAGTTTATTTATTATTTTTGAAATGGAGAGAGAGAGGGAAAGAGAATCCTGAACAGGCTCCACACTGTCAACGCGGAGGAGCCTGACACCAAGCCTGAACTCACCAATCCTTAGATCATGACCTGAGCTGAAATCAAGAGTAGGAGGCTCAGCGGACTGAGCCACTCAGGAACCCCAAGCACTTTTTAAAAAGTTTATGTATTTATTTAATCTTTACACCCAAGGTGAGGCTTGAACTCATGATCCCAAGATCAAGAGCCACGTGCTCTGAGTCAGCCAGGAGTCCTCCCATTTTAACTATCCTTAAGTATACATGAAGTACACTTAAGGTGGCATTACATATATTCACGTTGTTGCACAACCACGACCAAGAAGCTTTTGATATATAGAATATAAAGTTTAAATTACAAAAGTAGTGCATGCTGGCCGTTATAGGTGAACAATCCAAAACTTTATGAAAGAAAAGTTAACAAATGCACTGTTTCCACTACCAGGAAGTAACCACATTAACAGCTATATATATACCTGTCCACAAGTTTCTCTCCTGGCCATACAAACAGATATCCACATACTTGAGGCTTTTACTTTGTGCTCTTACAAAGATAGGATAATACTACCCATGATAGTCATAAACTTACAGACATCTCTTTACATATATAGGTTAATCACCTTTTCAATAACAGCCCCCTTTCAGTCAGCCTCCCTTCTCCCACCAAGCATCCACTGATCTGACCACTATTCCCATACAGTAGTTTTGCCTGTTTATTTTTTTTTTTTTATTTTTTTAAAAATTTTTTTTCAACGTTTATTTATTTTTGGGACAGAGAGAGACAGAGCATGAACGGGGGAGGGGCAGAGAGAGAGGGAGACACAGAATCGGAAACAGGCTCCAGGCTCCGAGCCATCAGCCCAGAGCCTGACGCGGGGCTCGAACTCACGGACCGCGAGATCGTGACCTGGCTGAAGTCGGACGCTTAACCGACTGCGCCACCCAGGCGCCCCTAGTTTTGCCTGTTTAAAAACATAATACAAATGCACTCATAGAGCATAGCCTTCTATGTGTCTGGCTTATTGCATTTGGCATAGTATCTGTGTGATCTGTCCATGCTGTTGCGTGTTATCAGTAGTTCTTCATTTAAAAAAAATTTTTTTTTAAACGTTTATTTATTTTTGAGACAGAAACAGAGCATGAACGGGGGAGGGGCTGAGAGCGAGGGAGACACAGAATCCTAAGCAGGCTCCAGGCTCTGAGCTGTCAGCACAGAGCCCGACGCGGGGCTCAAACTCACAGACCTCAAGATCATGAGGTGAGCCAAAGTCAGACGCTCAACTGACTGAGCCACCCAGGCGCCCCATTATTTATTTACATTTTAGAGAGAGGGAGAGAGAGTGGGGAAGAGGTGGGGGGGGGGGAGAGAGCGAGCCTTAAGCAGATTCCATGCTCAGCAAGGAGCCTGTCTAGGAGCTTGGTTCCATCACCCTGGGATCCTGATATGAGCCAAAATCAAGAGTCAATGCTCACTGAGCCACACATAGTTTATTAATATTTTTATTTTATTATTCTAATGGGTGCATACTGGTTTCTCATTGTGGTTTTACTTTGCATTTTCCCCTGATGACTATTGATGTTAAAACCTTTTTTCCTATATGTATTGACCATTGACCATTGATGTATCTTCCTTTGTAAAATGCCTATTTAGGGGCGCCTGGGTGGCTCAGTTGGTTAAGCATCCGACTTCAGCTCAGGTCATGATCTCATGGTTTGTGAGTTGGAGCCCTGCATCGGGCTCTGTGCCGACAGCTCAGAGGCTGGAGCCTGCTTTGGATTCTGTCTCTCTCTCTCTCTCTCTCTCTCTCTGCCCTGCTCATGCTCTGTCTCTGTCTCTCAAAAGTGAAAAAACTTAAAAAAATAAATAAAATGCCTATTTAAGTCTTATTCATGTTTGTTGTTGTTGCTTTTTTTCCCCCCACTGTCATATTATTGGAGTTCCTAATCCACATCCAAATCCTTTGTCACACACATTCATTGCAAACATTCTAACAAAGAACTAAAAAAAAAAAATCTTTGGAAAGCAAAATCTACTAATTTTTCATACATTGTTGAGAATCACGGCCCAGATGGTGAAGTCTAGCCCCAGGAACTTCACATCCTTGTCTTTGTATTCAGAAGTCCACCAAAGTACTTAATTTCTTTGAGGGACCCAGGAACTGTTGGAGAAACAGTTTGCAAACTTTCAGCGTGTATAAATGATTTCTGAAGGTCTCTCTGAAGACTATGGAAAGAAGGAAATAAATGTTCATTTCTTTTCTTCTAAGCTTTGGACCCAAAGAAGCACATTCAGAATCCAACCCTGCCTCCCCGTCCTCCACACCCTTCCGCACGCCCAGAGGTTGACACCTAAGGCCCTGTTTGCCCCTGTAATCCACACTTCCTCATCCTTCCTTCTTGGTTCTATACACTTCATTCTGGCTTTTGCTCACATTTCTCCAGGAAATCTGCTGCAGTCAAGGTCACAAACATACATACCCAGTTTGAATGGAGATGACTATGTATGTCATCATCTGTACTCTCAGGGGCTTTTGGCACACTTGACAACTCTTTCCTTTTATTTATTTTGCTCAATTCTTTTGGAATTACTTCACAAATTTTATTATTTTATTGTTATAAGAAAAGAATAGAGTCACCACTCTATAAAATTGTCAATTTTTAACATTTTTTAATTATTTGTTATATGCAATATACATAGTAAATAATAGAAATATATGCAGACAGTCCTCATTTTGTATGGTTCTGATATGCATGGGGTTCTGTTAACACTGCCGAGGCAAGGACTAACTGTGGGCTGTGTGCATTGAACATGGTGTTTTTACTAATAATTTTATTTTATTTCATTTTTTTTTAAGTAAACTATGCCCAGTGTGGGGATCAAACTTAAAACTCTGAGATCAAGAGTTGCATGCTCTACCCACTGAGCTAGCCAGACACCCTTTTATCAGGACTTTTTAAAAGAATCCCTTATTTGGTATGCTTTGAGACTTTGTATAAATTTTTTCTCTCTGAATGTTTCATTCTGTAGCTTGCCTTTTCAGTTAACATTATATTTGTTATAAATCCATGTTTATACAAAAGCGTTCATTTATTTTCATTGCTAGGTGGGATCCATGGTGTGAATATGCTCTAATCTATCCCTTCTCTTCATTGACCTTTAGTTTCTTTCTATCATGAATGCTCTGGGGCATCTCTCTGTGGTCCTTTGTGTGAATTCCCCTAGGATATGTGTATAGGAGTAGAATTATTGCACATCTCTACCACATGATGCCAAACTGTTATCTGAAATGATTGTATTATTTTATACTCCCCCTGCCTCTCCTTAAGCTTCTGGGACATTATACAGTTCTAGTTTTCTTCCTGATTGCTCCTTCTCAGTCTCCTTTGCTGACTCCCTTTGCTTTAAATACTGGAGTGTTTAAAAACTGTATCTGGGCTGCTTGCTCTGTCGGCTTCTACTGTCTTCTTAATCACTCCAGTTTCATCCAGTTCCAGGATTTCAAATATCATCTATATAGAAATGGCTCCAAATTATGCCTATATATTTTCATAGTTTAAAAAAAATAGCATACCAAAACAGGTACTCAAATATATTGAAGATGGAATTGCAAACTGGTCACATTTTTATGAATGGCAATATGGTAATTTCAGTCCAAATTAAAAAATGTATACACCCAGCAGTCCCACTTCTAGGAATGTGTCCAAAAATAAACTCACATACCTGCAAGATGACTGTATTCAAAATTATATATTGCAGCATAGGTTTTAAAAACAAAACAAAACAAAACAAAACAAAACAAACTAGGGGCACCTGGGTGGCTCAGTTGGTTAAATGTCCAACTTGGTTTCAGCCTACGTCATGATCTCGCAGTTCATGGGATTGAGCCCAGAGTTGGGCTCTGTGTTGACAGTGCAGAGCCTTCTTGCGATTCTCTCAATCCCTCTCTCTCTGTTCCTCTCCCATTCACACACACACACACACACACACTCTCTCTCTCTCTCTCTCTCTCTCTCTCTCTTAAAAATAAATAAAGAAATAAACTTAAAAAATATAAAATCTGGGTCTCCTGGGTGGCTCATTCAGTTGAGCATCAGGCTTTGGCTCAGCTCATGATTTCACAGTTTGTGGTTCATGGGTTCAAGTCCCATGTTGGGCTCTGTGCTGACAGCTCAGAGCCTGGAGCCTGCTTTTGGTTCTGTGTCTCCTTCTCTCTCTGTCCCTTTCCTGCTCACTCTGTCTCTCTCTCTGTCTCTCTCTCTTTCTCTCAAAATTTCAAAATTAAACACACGTTATATATATGTATATATATATATGTGTGTGTGTGTATATATATATATATATATGTATATATATATATATATATATAAAACCTTATAAACAATCTAAATATCTACCAGTAAGGAACTGGTTAAGAAGCATTGTGTATCCAGGGGCACCTGGATCGGTTAACTGTCTGACTCTTGATTTCTGCCCAGGTTGCTATCTCAGGGTCATGGGATCAAGCTTTGCCTGGGGCTCAGTGTGGAGCCTGCTTAAGAGTCTCTCTCTCTCTCTCTCTCTCTCTCTCTCTCCCCACCTCAGTCCCTCCCCCTCTCCTACCTCAAGTGCCCTTCTAGCTCTCTCTTTCTCTCAAAATAAATAAACATGAAAAAAAGAAGCATTGTGTATCTATACAATAGATTATCATTAAAAAATAAAAAGACATGGGCGCCTGGGTGGCTCAGTCGGTTAGGCGTCTGACTTCGGCTGAGGTCACGATCTCGCTGTATGTGAGTTCGAGCCCGCATCAGGCTCTGTGTTGACTGCTCGGAGCCTGGAGCCTGTTTCGGATTCTGTGTCTGCCTCTCTCTCTGACCCTCCCCCGTTCATGCTCTGTCTCTCTGTCTCAAAAATAAATAAATGTTAAAAAAAAAAATAAAAAAAATAAAAAGACAGAAAGTTTTTTTTTAATTTTTAATGTTTATTTTTGACAGAGAGAGCACAAGCAGAGGAGGGGCAGAGAGAGAGAGCGAGAGCGAGAGAGCGAGAGAGCGAGAGAGAGAGAGAGAGAGAGAGAGAGACTGAGACACAGAAAATGAAGCAGGCTCCAGGCTCAGAGCTTGATATGGGGCTTGAACTCAGGAGCTGTGAGATCATGACCTGAGCTGAAGTCAGACACTTAACCAACTGAGCCACCCAGGCGCCCCAGGAAGTTCTCAATACATCCTTATGGGATGGTCTCCTTGGTATATGGTTAACGGTAAAAAAGCAAGGTGTGGAAAAGCAAATGTCAAAATCTGTATGAAAAGGAAAATAATGTATATGTTAATTAATTAATGTGTGTTTGCATAGGCATAAAATGTCTCTGGAAGAATATGCAAAGAACTAATATCACTGGTTGCCTGTCAGGAATGGGACAAGGCTGAGAGAGAGACTTCATATCTTTTACAAGATTCTGGATTTTGAACCACATCAAAACATAAAATGAAAACCAAAAAAACAAAAAACAAATAATATTTTCAAAAGAGACAAAACAAATGAAACCGAAAAACTTAAAATAGGGGAGCCTGGGTGGTTCAGTCAGTTAAGCATCTGACTTCATAAGCTCAGGTCATGATCTCATGATTTTTGAGTTCAAGCCCCGCATCAGTCTCTCTGCTGTCAGCACAAAGTCCACTTCAGATCCTCTGTCCCCTTGTCTCTCTTTCCCTTCCCTGCTCAAGTGCTCTCTCTCAATAAATAAAAAATAAACATTAAAAAAAAACCCTGAAAATAAAAAACTTAAAAAAAAATGAGAGGAATAATTCCTTTACCTTCATTAAGATAAAAAAAAAATTGTCTGACCTACCCTATGACCCAGCAATAGCACTGCTAGGAATTTACCCAAGGGATACAGGAGTGCTGATGCATAGGGGCACTTGTACCCCAATGTTCATAGCAGCACTTTCAACAATAGCCAAATTATGGAAAGAGCCTAAATGTCCATCAACTGATGAATGGATAAAAAAATTGTGGTTTGTATACACAATGGAGTACTACGTGGCAATGAGAAAGAATGAAATATGGCCCTTTGTAGCAACGTGGATGGAACTGGAGAGTGTGATGCTAAGTGAAACAAGCCATACAGAGAAAGACAGATACCATATGGTTTCACTCTTATGTGGATCCTGAGAAACTTAACAGAAACCCATGGGGGAGGGGAAGGAAAAAAAAAGAGGTTATAGTGGGAGAGAGCCAAAGCATAAGAGACTCTTAAAAACTGAGAACAAACTGAGGGTTGATGGGGGGTGGGAGGGAGTGGAGGGTGGGTGATGGGTATTGAGGAGGGCACCTTTTGGGATGAGCACTGGGTGTTGTATGGAAACCAATTTGACAATAAACTTCATATATTGAAAAAAAATTTGTCTGAAAATTGTATACATCCTTTTTTTTTTTTCAAAGTTTATTTATTTTTGGGACAGAGAGAGACAGAGCATGAACGGGGGAGGGTGTATACATCCTTGAAGGAAGATATTTACTACCATTTAAAAAAAAATTTTTTTTTAACGTTTATTTATTTTTGAGACAGAGAGAGACAGAGCATGAACAGGGGAGGGTCAGAGAGAGGGAGACACAGAATCTGAAACAGGCTCCAGGCTCCGAGCTGTCAGCACAGAGCCCGACACAGGGCTTGAACCCACGGACCGCAAGATCTTGACCTGAGCCGAAGTCGGCCGCCCAACCGACTGAGCCACCCAGGCGCCCCTATTTACTACCATTTTAATTTAGCATGTTGTTTCCTTTTTTTAAAAAAGAAGGTAAAAAATTTTTTTACGTTTATTTATTTTTGAGAGACAGAGCATGAGCAGGGGAGGGGCAGAGAGAGAGGGAGACACAGAATCTGAAACAGGCTCCAGGCTCTGAGCTGTCAGCACAGAGCCCCATGCCGGGCTGGAACCCACCAACCATGAAATCTTGACCTGAGCTGAAGTCGGGCACTTAACCAACTGAGCCACCCAGGCACCCCATTCCCTTTTTATTTATTTGTGTGTGTGTGTGTGTATATATATATATATGTATATTTGTATATTTATATATTTGTATATATATATTTATGTTTGTTTTTTTTTTTAATTTTTTTTAACATTTATTTATTTTTGAGACAGAGCATGAACGGGGGAGGGTCAGAGAGAGAGGGAGACATAGAATCTGAAACAGGCTCCAGGCTCCGAGCTGTCAGCACAGAGCCCGACACGGGGCTCAAACTCACATACCGCGAGATCGTGACCTGAGCTGAAGTCGGACGCTTAACTGACTGAGCCACCCAGGCGCCCCATGTTTGTTTATTTTTGAGAGAGACAGAGACAGAATGCGAGTGGGTTAGGGGCAGAGAGAGAAGAGACACAGAATCCGAAGCAGGCTCCAGGCTCCAGGCTCCAAACTGTCAGCACCAGAGCTCGGCGCGGGGCTCGAACTCATGAGCTGTGAGATCATGACCTGAGAGGAAGTCGGATGCCCAACCGAATCAGCCACCCAGGCGCCCCTTCTTTTTATTTTTTAAATAACATTTTAAAGCTTATTTATTGATTTTGAGAGAGTGTGCAAGCAGGGTAGGGGCAGAGGGCAGGGTGGAGTGGGGTGGGGGGTGGGGGGTGGGGAGAGAGAGAATCCTAAGCAGGCTCCATGCTGTCAGCACAGAGCCTGATGCAAGGCTCCCACTCACCAACCCTGAGCTGAAATCAAGAGTCAATGATTAACAGACTCAGTCACTCAGGTGCCCACTTTATTTTCTTTTTGAATGCCTTATCTTATACATATTTGTCTTTCATTCATTAAAAGGTAAATTAAGGGCATGATTACTCAACAAATGCAATCTGTTTGGTCTAGAAAATGGACCAAATATTGGTTTAAGCAGGAAAGCCCAATCTACAAGACTTTTTGGTGGTTAGACACCACCCTTGTAGCTTTAGCAATCTCAGTACGCCCTCTAGTGTCCATATGGCTCAAGGTCCCAGAGAGATTACAAAATAAATCACTTTGGTGGTTCCAGTCCGGGACATCCATTTTTGTTTTTGTTTTTGTTTTTGTTTTTTTCTTTCTTTTTTTTTTTAAATGTTTTATTTATTTTGAGAGAGAGAGCGCGCACAGGCGAGCTGGGGAGGGGCAGAGAGAGAATCCCAAGCAGGTTAGAGAGAATCCTAAGTAAGCTCCACCCTGTCAGGGTGGGGCTGGAAGCATGGCTCCATCTCATGAACGTGTGAGATCATTTTGATATCTCTTTGAACCTTTGATTATGTAGAAGTATGAGTTTAATTCTGCACAGTTGTGAGTTTCCCAAACTTATTTCAGTTATTGATTGGTTTTTAGTATCATGCCCCTGTGGTAAGAGAACATATTTTGTTACTATTTTTACCCTTTTAAATTCACTGAGGTTGGTTTATCTTCAAGAAAGCTCCATGTGCCTTTGAATTCCATGTGTATTCTGTTGATGGCTGGAGTGTTCTATAAATATCAAATTTCTACTGTTGGTTTATAGTATGGGTGAAGTCTTCTTTATCTTTATTTATCTCTGCATAGTTGTTCTATCCATTATCAAAAGTGATCTATTTAAGTTTACTACATCGTTGTATTGTCATTTCTCTCTCAATTTCTGTCAGTTTTGTTTTCATGTATTCGGTGCTGAGTCATTAGGTGAATATATGATTAGAACTGTTTATCTTTGTCTTTATTGTTTATTGTTTCATCTTTATGGTGATTTGACCCTTTAAAAACTTTTATTTATTTTTGAGAGAGAGAGCTAGAGCAGGGAGAGGCAGAGAAGGGAGGAACAGAGGATCAAAGCGGGCTCCAGCTGACTGGCTTCTCTGAAGCCACGGCAGGGGTGGGGGTGGGGTGGGGGGACTCGAACCCACACTGAGATCATGACCTGTGCCAAAGTTGGATGCTCAACTGACTGAGTCACCCAGGCACCTCTTTCTTTAAAAAAAAAAAAAAAAAAAAAAAAAAAAAAAAAAAAAAAAAAAAAAAATAAAAAAAAAAAAAAAAAAAAAAAAAAAAAAAAAAAAAAAAAAAAAAAATTTAAATAAATTTTAAATAAATAAAATTTAAAAAAATTTCTTTTTTTCAGGGACATCTGGGTGGCTCAGTTGGCTAATCGTCTGACTTTTGATTTCAGCTCAGGTCATGATCTCATGGTTTGTGACACAGCCCGATGTTGGGCTCTGCTTGGTATCCTGTACATACCTGTCTCTCTGCCTTACCCCTGCTCAGGCTCTCTCTCTCAAAAATAAACTTAAAAAAAAAAAAAAAGATGTTAAAAAGATTTCTTTTTTAAGAACGCAATTAAATTTAATATTTTATTTTATTTTATTTATTTTTTTTTTTAGCGTTTATTTATTTTTGGGACAGAGAGAGACAGAGCATGAACGGGGGAGGGGCAGAGAGAGAGGGAGACACAGAATCGGAAACAGGCTCCAGGCTCCGAGCCATCAGCCCAGAGCCCGACGCGGGGCTCGAACTCGCGGACTGCGAGATCGTGACCTGGCTGAAGCCGGACGCTTAACCGACTGCGCCACCCAGGCGCCCCTTATTTTATTTTTAAAGTAAGCCACATGCCAAATGTGGGGCTGAAACTCATGATCAAGAGTCACCTGCTGCCCCAAAACTTATTTTTTATAATTTTTGGGGTCATCACCAATCTAGGACAGTTATAAACTAAACTAATGACACGAACTTATTTTGGTGCAATGGCCAATGGTAAAGCAAATTTGGACTATTGATCACAGAAAGTTTAGTCTGTGACTGCAAAATTTTTGAAATTGTTGTCTGCTTGCTTTTTGCTGGCTCAAAGGCAAATTTCCTTAGAATACTCTAATACTTGAACATATTTTTAAAAAAGTGAATATGGTTTATTCAGATAACTTTTTTAGACCTAATGTATTTTTTAATATTTATTTATGTTTGAGAGACAGTGCGAGCCGCGGAGGGACAGAGATAGAGGCGGACAAAGGCAGGCTCTGTACTGATCGCAGTGAGTTCCGCAAGGGGCTTAAATTCACAAACCAGGAGATTATGACCTGAGCTGAAGTTGTCGTTGGACTCTCAAGGACTGAGCCACCCAGGTGTCCAGGAGCCCTGTAAGATAGAGCAGATTTTGATGTTTCACCCTATTCTGAGGCTATGAACCTATTTCCCAGATGTTCAGGGAGAGGATGTCTTTCACGCTCCTCACATGAATAAGCTCTGGGCATCATTTCCTGTCTATGAAGGTTATGGACCCAAGAAGCCAAGCTAAGATTTTCTAGATTTGAAAAATGCCCTAAGGATCAGATCAATTTTCTCTTTGGTCTATCGCCCACATTTATAGTTTGACTTAAATGATTATTCTCTTGATTATTCTACTATACTCTTAAGATACTTATACTTTTTCTATCATTTTTAGTTGTTTTTAGGGGAAGAGGTGGCCTTAAAACTTAGTCTTCCTTGTTATTGGAAATGGCGTCCCAATGAACTATTTCTTCACTTCTGCTATTTATCTGGCACCAGAGTAGGTGCTAGTGTATAATTCCATGTAACCCGATGGTGATCTGTGTCTTCTGTGAGCCAGCACTGGTCTGTGAATGTGCATCAGCCCACAAACAGATACAGACAGAAATTGAAAGTGAGGCCTTATCCTGTCTCATACTGGTAATCAACAAGACAAAAACAAGTTGTATACCAAGTCATTGGATCTGCTAAAGATGGTTTGATTATTGGCTGTTCGTGGACCAGAGGTGGAGAAGCATGGTGTCTAAAGTGGAATAAGTTTTTAGACTTTTGTGGAGGTCACATAAAAACTGATAAAATTATGGATACTCTCTCCAGAAATATGGCCATGTACAAAGATATATAAAATGTCAATATAGGGGTGCCTGGGTGGCTCAGTCAGTTGAGCGACCGACTTCAGCTCAGGTCATGATCTCACGGTTCGTGGGTTCGAGCCCTGCATCAGGCTCTGTGCTGACAGCTCAGAGCCTGGAGCCTGCTTGGGATTCTGTGTCTCCTTCTCTCTCTGCCCCTCCCCCACTCGTGCTCTCTCTCTGTCTCAGAAATAAACATTAAAAAAAATTTTAAAAAGTCAATATATATACACAGATCATCTCAAGTGTTACAGACTTTGATTATTTTTTTAAAATCCTAGGAAGAGACAAAGGCTGGAGAAGACATTTTGAACAGTCACTTTATCACCTGACAATGCTACTCTGCTTATTTGTGAATAGAACTGGAGTAGACAAAAGCTGGATCCCATAACAACTATCAAGGGAAAAAGCTGAAAGATGCTATTTATTAGTCACTCCTTCATCCAAGTCACTCCTTCATCCAGGCCAACTTGAGCAGTCCTAGCCTCAGGGTCCAGTGTCTCATGTCAGGGGACTCAGTGATGTGAAAGTGGCATCTATACCCAGCAGCAGGACACTTATTGTATAGGGGCCTCACCTTGGGTCCACTGTGGATTCTGTTCCTGGGTGTGTAGACTTAAGCCTGTTCTGTGACTTTCCTTGAAATAGAACATGGCCCCACGTTCTCTCTCTCTCATCTGTAAGTCTCTGTAACTGTACATATGTATCATAGTCAGAAATCAATGTAGGGAGTAGTTATAGAGGAGCAAGACTTCACAGAAATTTTTTCCCAGATTTATGGAGATATAATTGACATATACCATTGTGTAAGTTTAAGGTACAAGCTTTTGTTTTGACACATTTCGATACTGCAAAATGATTACCATCACAGTATTAACCTGCATCATATCACAGTTACCATTCCCTTTTGTGTGGGGCAAACATTTAAGATCTACACTCTTGTTATCTCAGAGATTTTATGTTGAGCTGATAACCACTTCCTCAATCTGCCACCTGGCTGTGCCCTATGGAGAGAAAATGTGTATGTCCCAGCATGTCTTCCATTTTTCTTCTTACAAAAAAAAAATTCAAATATGTGTATAAGATACTTTCCCACAATGAAAATTAATGCATTTGGAAATGCTACAAAGTCCAACCTCAAATATATCCAGAACCCCATCACTTCCTATGATTTTTCCCTCCTCACACCCCAGATGTACAGCTGACATCCCCTTCCTGGACACTGCACTAGTTTCCTACACTTTTCCCCACTGGTCACTGGATCGTCACCTCTCAATTCTGTGCAAGAGCACACAGATGCTTCTAAAGAGATGTGAATCACGTTTATCTGTCCATTCTTTTAACTCCACGTTTCACGCAGAGAAATCTCAACCCTCTTCTAATATCCTAAGGTCTAGACATCTGACTGCGTTTCACATGCTCTCTGCTCCAGCCACAGTGGCCTCTCACCCTTCCTTGAACAAGGACACGCTCCTGCCCTAGTGCGTGTGCCTGGAGGTTCCCCTGCCTGGAAAGAACTCCCTGAAGAATTGCTCTTCAACAATTCCTTGTGTCCCGCACATCTCTCAGAGGTCAGCTTCCCAGTGAGGCTCCCTCTGACAGTAAAGTAGCCACCTTCCCTGTCCCCACACAGGAAACTCTCTGGGTCACCTTCCTCAAAGCACCTACCAATTTAAACACGTCCTTTATTTACCACATTTATACAATATATGGTTGAATCTGAATTACACTGGTTTTGACTGTGTACATCCACCAATATGTGGGCTTGTTTTTTACAGTATCGTCAAATGCGTGTTTTCTTTATGATTTCTTAGTACTTTCTAGCTTAATTTATGAGTATAGTATATAATACATGTAACATACAAAATATGTGTTAAAGAATTGTTTATGTTATCAAAAGGCTTCCAGTCAGCAGTAGGCTATTAGTACTTAAGTTCTAGGGGAGTCAAAAGTTATACTTGGACTTGAGACTACACAGTGAGGTTATTGCCCTCAATCCCCACATTGTTCCAGGGTCAAGTGGAGTCTGCCCCTCACCACTAGAACATATTCTCCACAAGACTAGCACGTTTGCCTCTTCTTAGTCACTGAGGTATCCTAGATGAAAAAATAGTGGGTCCTGCACGTGGCACACGACATTATCAGTGGAACGATTGGTCAGTGGAGAGGACCTCTGTCTTCTGGATGAGCCTCAGGCACAGCCGGTCCGTGGCAGCTCCCGCACAAAGTGCCCCCACCTCACCATCAGTGCCGCCTCTACTTTCCCCCAGGGCTGCTCCCCCCTCCCTCTTTCTGCTCAGCTCCCCCCTTCCACAGAGTTTCCCCTGCACAGCACAACACACAGTTATAGTCCTGCCTTCAGAATCACTGTACTTAGGCTCCATGGGGCCCTTTCTCCAACTAAATAGAAATCTACATTAGACCCTGCTTTATAAATCCATGAATGTAGACGGGAACCAGCACCAGTATCATTAGAACTAAGGACAGGAAGAGGGGGCAGAGAGGCAGGAAAGGTAGAAACTAACTGAAGTTGAACAAGGATGAGAAACTCCCAGATTCCTCTCTGTCTACCTCAGGATGTAAAGAATAATCCAGAAGACAACTCTAGAGGGAGGAGATGGATGAATCTGAAAATTCATGTCTCCAAACCACAGAGACTCCTGTGTGCAGGGCCCACCTAGGCCTGCAGAACAACAGCCCAAAGGACTCCTGGTGCTGTAACCACTGGGGTCATCTGGGGAGAAGGAGACAGAAACTCGGACACACGAGCAAGAACAGGCCTGATGCTCCATAGAAACAAGGGAAAAAAAAACACCCAAAAGATGGGCCTAAGGTCACAACCCAGGATGGAGCTTGCTGACCCAGTCACAGGAAGCTCTTGCTCCACAAGGTCCTGGTGACAGGTGATGTCCACATCCCTGTGGTCACGGTCCTGGTGAGACAAGGTGCCACAGAAGGGACAAGGACAAGGAGCAGAGACATGACCCAGCTGAGGAGGGAGCTCGACACACCAAGGATGCACTGAGCACCGACTGGACACAGGCCCCGTCCACACTCGGCTCCTCCAGCCCTCTCCTGTCCGCACCTGCAACAGACATGGCACAGGAAACATGCGGGTTCTGGAAGGTTCTCAGTGCTTTCATTTATTTTGTTGCAACTTTACAAATCTTTTCTTTTATTAATTCATCAATCCCACATACCCAGAATTACAAAATACCAATTCATATCTGGATTCTCACTTTCCATAGGAAAGTAAGGCGTCAGTACTCAGCCCAACACGAAAAAAAGATAAGGATGGAGATGGTCCAGCCCTGCCTCTGCTGAAACAGGAAAGCAGGTCAGAAAGGGAACACGAATCAGTACAGGTCATGGTGGGCAGGGGGGGCCAGTCTCCTGTGTCCTCACAATATGCTAATAGGAACGCAGACACATTCTGACACCATTTGCAGAAAGATAAGTCCAGAGCTCTTGTAACCAAGTGAGAGTGTGAAAAGATCCTGCATTGCTCAGTCCTCCACAGTCAGCTGGCCTCCCACTGTGGGAGTTCATAGATAATCATGATAATAGATAGATAGATAGATAATCATAGATAATCATAGATAATCATGAACACATTTAGGTCACATAAATGCCACATTCTCAACAGCCTCCCATATGCTCAAAGTGCTCCTAGTGCCCCCACTCCTCCCCAGCTCAGGCCTTCTGGAGTCTTACTTTTAGGAGCTGCGGGAGACACATCAGAACCCTGGGCACTGTCATTGCCTGGGGTGGAATAAACAGGACGTGATCAGAGCCATAGGAGATGAGACTAAATGAGGAGCTATGGAGGAGGTGGTGAGCTTCCCACAGAGTCCTGTCTACACTATCCCAGGGTTTCAGGAATCACCCCCTCCATCACGTGCAGCGTGAGAGTAGCTCGGTCCTTTTCCTCCTGTGGGAAGAAAATATCATGTTAGAGACTTGGGACAGATGGGCCATGAGATCCTAGAGCAACCTCCTAGTCCTGGTCCAAAATGAAGTTTCCAGAGTTCTGACTAAACACCCAGGACAGGATTGGGACACATGAAGAAAGAGGTGTGGGGTCACAGGACCACCTGACTTGCTGGAGGTCTGTCCTGAACAGGGACCTTCCTCTCTGTCCTGTCACTGCTGGGAATCAGGTCCCCATCACCAGAATTACCAAGTGAAAATCTGTCCTTCATTTTCCAAGTGCTTTGCTACAGAGTGAATGTTAGTAATGGCTCCAGAGTGGGCAGGTACATGTGTGTGGATGGTACTTCCCAGGAACAAGGCAGGACAATGTGCTACCTACGAAACTCCCCAAGGGGACTAGAGTCTCAGATCCCCCCACTCTGTTCCTACCTGAGAACTTCTTCCTCCAGATCACAGCTCCAACCACCACAATGACCACAAGGACAACCACAGCAGCAATGATGCCTGGGATGGGGATGGAGGGCAGAGAGGATGGCTCTGGAAAGGGAAGGAAGATGAGGGGCCCAGACCTCTGGCTTCAGTCCTGACTCTGAAATTTCCAGAAGGGCCCTGCTTTCCCTGACACGGGGCTCTACCCCAAACCCTCCTTACCCCATCTCAGGGTGATGGGCTCAGGCAGCCCCTCGTGCTGCACATGGCACGTGTATCTCTGCTCCTCTCCAGAAGGCACCACCACAGCCGCCCACTTTTGGAAGGTTCCATCTCCCGCAGGCCTGGTCTCCACAAGCTCTGCGTCCTGGGTGTGGTCCTGCCCATCACGCTGCCAGGTCAGGGTGATCTCTGCAGGGTAGAAGCCCAGAGCCCAGCACCTCAGGGTCACCTCACAGTCAGAAATGGGGTGGCGGGTCACCCGTGTTTTGGGAGATTCTGAGGAAGAAGAAACAGAGAAACCACACTGTGGTTTAGCTTTATGGGCCACTGAAACTGCATCCACGTGACCATCCTGAGGTGGATGGGACAACTGGTCTGGATGGAAGAAGCACAAAACCCAGAGAGCAGTCTAGCCTTTGGGATCTCCTGATTCTTGTTAAGTTCTGGAATCAGGGAGAGAGCCCGGGTGGGAGGCTGCAGATCTAAAGTGGGGAACACACTATAGTTCTGACTGTGGTGGAGGGTGAATGATTCAGAAAACCCGGAGTCAGATCTCCAAAGATGTTCTCAGGGAGATCAAGGCCTTGAGAGGGAAGGTCATGGTTCACAAGGTGGCTGCCAGGGTCAGAGGGAACTGCTGATGGGTTATTTCAGGGATGGTCTCAACCTGCATCCCAGGGGGAGACTGGATTCCTCACTGCCCTTTAGAAAAAAGCGCCCTCTAGGGGACTTACTCTCTAGTAGAAATATGAACACCGAGGCGGATCTCCCTCTTCCCACCCCGGGAGGGGCGCTGTTCTGACACTGAGTCCATTTTTCCTTTCTCGTGGGAAGCCAGCCCCAGTGGAAGGGAGATTGGGGAGGCCCCGCGGACCTGTACCTGCGCGAAGCAGCGTCTCCTTCCCCATCTCCAGGTACCTGCGGAGCCAATCCAAGCACATGCCCTCCGCGTAGTTCCTGAAGTCTTCCGCCACACCGGCCACCTCCCACTTGCGGCGGGTGATCTGCGCCGCAGTGTCCGCCGCGGTCCAGGAGCGCAGGTCCTTGTTCAGGGCGATGTAATCCTCGCCGTCGTAGGCCAACTGACTGTACCCGGGGAGGAAGCGCCCGTCTGTCCCCACGTCACAGCCATACATATCCTGTAAGGTGTGAGGCCCTGGTCTCCACCCCGCCCCCGCAGTCAGACACGCCAACGGAGCCCTGACCCCGCGGTCAGCCCCGAGACCTTCCCAGTCCCAACAGGCAAGCGACTAAGTCCAAACCGAAAGTGAAACCGCTTAAAAGCTCCCGCGGCTCTTCCCGGGTTGAGGGACTGCCATGCCGGGGGCGGGCCGCGGTTTCCCGCAGACTTCGGGTGGCGCTCGGACCCAGACTTGGGGCGACCCCGGCCCATCAGTGGGGATGGGGGTCATGATCCGGGTCCGCTCACCGGACTCGCTCTGGTTGTAGTAGCCGAGGGCAGTCTGCAGGCTCACTCGGAAAATCTGTGCTGTCTCCTTGACCCTCCGCGTCTCCCGGTCCCAATACTCTGGCCCCTCCTGCTCCAACCACTGCGCCGCGGCTCTACCCTCGGACTTGGGGGATCGCTGTCGAACCGCACGAACTGCTTGTCGTCTACGTAGCCGACTTCCAAGTAGCGGGGCTCCCCGCGGCCGGGTCGGGACACGACGGTGGAGAAATACCTGAGGGAGTGGGAGCCTGCGGGCGTGGAGGGGCTGAGACCCCGCCCGACCCTCCTCCCGGCGCGGGGCCGGGTGCTTGGTGGAGGTGGCCGGGAGGGGAGGACGAGGGGGACCCGAGTCGGGGAGAGCAGCGCAGAGTGGGAGAGGGATGGGGAGGACAGGTCAGGGCGGGGCCGGGTGGGGGTCTGGGGTGGGGGCGGAGGACAGGCACCTCCCCCCGGGGTCCTACGTCCTCGCCGGGCGGTCCCCTTGCCTCTGAGTCCCTTTCCGTCAGACCCCGCACTCACCCGCCCAGGTCTGGGTCATGGCCAGGGCCTCCGACAGCAGCAGGAGGAGGGTTCGGGGCATAATGACCCGCTCCTTCGGGGTCTGGAGAGAATGATTCGCAGTTGGTAGCGGGGTCGGGTGCGGGGACTTGGTAACAGGGGAACTTGCAGTGCCGCTGATTGGCTTCCCTGGAAACCCGACACTAATAGGAGTGTGAACTGACTTTGCGTCATCAGTATCCAGGCGGAAATACCTGACAATGGTTGTAGAAAGAGAAGTGGAGATTGGGACCCCTCAACACAGCCCTGGAACCTGAGTCCCTGAGAGCCAGCCCCAGGGTCCAGGGACTGCCCAGACCCCCTCACCTACTTCACAGAGCGCTCTTTGTCACAATCTCTCCCTGAGTCGTGGCCCAGGAGCTGTGTGAGTCAGTGATTCTCCCAACATTTTGTTCTCAGGTTATCTACACAGTCTTACAAATTACTGAGGATCCCAAGGATAATTTTGTGTCTGTGGATTATATCTATCAATATTTACCATAATAGGAATAAAACAGGTTTAAAAATATATTAATTCATTTATGGTCATATTAATAACCCATGGCATGAAAACAGAAATACTGTTTTTATGAAAAAGAACCATTTCCCCAAATAGGGTAGTGAGAAGACTGGATTTTGTTATATTTTCCATTTTTTGCAAATCTCTTTCTTGTCTGTCTCGTTAGAAGACCACTGGATGTTCAAATTTGCTTCTGCATTTATTGTGTTGTTTTGGTTGAAATATATGAAGTAACTTACAACCCTGCAACGTAAGAATAGTATGTTTCATAACCTTTTCAAATAATTATGAATATTCTTCTTTGATAGTATATTAAAACAACACAAATTGTACTTTCTCTAAGGTAATTTGCAAAGTAGAACCTGAAACAGCATCATTGACTGTCTCCTTCTGTGTTACATTAAACCCATAGGCCTATCTGCACATTGAATGGATCTTGTACTAATGCCTGATTGTTTTAAAGTGTCATTTCACTATGTGATATAGATAGCGTTTGTTAGATTGGAATGGAATTATCAGAACATCACATTTGTTTTAATATTACCACAAATCCCAGCAGAAAAGTTTCTCAGTATGAGAAGCTGTCAGGCTTATTGGTGGATCACAAGTTTTCCAAAATGTTGATTTTCTCTTGAGAGCTTACGTTTTATCAAGGTAACAAGTACTGCCAGCTGTCTCATGTGAGCTGATTTTCATGAAGGGATAGGTCCATGTTCATCTTCAAGAAACTATCTGCCAAATATCCTAGGCTAAATAGTCCAAGTTTCTGTGTCATTCATTCTTTCAAATAAAAATGGCATTCTGCAAAAGAAAAACAAACAAACACATAAAAAGCATTCCAATTAAGTTCATGGAGATTATTTTCCCTGGGGCTTAGGGATGTAGCAGAAGTGCTATACATCCCAAGTCATCATATAACACATATTTAAAATGTGGATTTAAGGGGCGCCTGGGTGGTTCAGTTGGTTGAGCATCTGACTCTGACTCTGGATATCAGCTTATGTCATGGTCCCAGGGTCCTGGGATCAAATCCCATGTTGGGCTCCGCACTGAGTGTAGAGCCTGCCTAAGATTCTCTCTCCCTAACCTTCTGCCCCTCTCCCCTGCTTGCACTCTCACTCTCTCTCTAAAAAATAAAAAATAAAGAACATGTGGGTTTAAGAATATTTTGGTAAAGATAATAATTTTTAATACTTCAGGGCATTTTAAAGTGATACTAATATATATATTTAATGGAAGTAAGTAGTGGTGAAGAATAACAACTATTGTAGTTTGGACCCATAACCTCCATTCTTGCTGTTTCACCTCAGTACGAATATCAGCATAGTGAAAAAGCAAATACTGTCTAAGTGCTATTATGAAAATAGTTTAAACCTCTGTGACAGGGCCCCAGTGACGTACGGTGTTCCACAGACCTCACTTTGAGAACTGCTGCTCTGACTAAGCCTGGGAGGGCCGCCCAGCTGATCCCTGCCCTGGCCTCCTCTTAGCAGAATCCCTTTCCCTGAGCTGGACTTGGCTCTGGTAACTTAGCTCTGAGTTTAGCCCCTGAGGGCACCCGGGACAGAAGTCACCTCCTGGAAGTTTGCTGCCAGAGTGTCCTCAGTCTGGGAAGGAGGTGGAGGGGCCGGTATTTCCTTTTGTAATTGGCACCAGACCCATGCATGACCGACTTTGATTTTGTGATATACCACCTTACTATGTATTCGCATCCCAGAGATCTCATGTAGTCGGTAAGAGAAATAATATTGGTCTTCACATTTTACATGTACCTAATGCATCTGACTTGAGGCCCATAAAGCATGCAATGCAGTACCGTCCAATACAACATTCTGTAATGAAGGAATTGTTCTATATCTGCCCTGTCCAGCAAGGTGGCCACAAGCTGCATGTGGCTCTTGAGATACAGGTGGCACTTGAAATGGGGCTAGTGTGCTGAGGAGTTGCATTTTTAATTGTTTCAAAGGAATTTGAATTTAAGTAGCCATATGTGGTTAGTAGCTACTAGTTTTAAAAATTTATTTATTTTGAAGGGGGGAGGGGCAGAGAGAGAAGGAGAGAGAGAATCCCAAGCATGCTCTGTGCTGTCATTGCAGAGTCCCACGTAGGGCTTGATCCCTGTGGGACTGTGGGATAAAGACCTGTGCTGAAATCAAGAGTCAGTCGCTTAACCAACTGAGCCACTCAGGTATCCCTAGTAGTCTCCATTTGGACAGTACATATCTAGAATGTTCTTGGTTTTCAGAATCCTCCTCAAAATAGATACTATGTGACTCATAGGTTTATGTATACTAAATTTATCTTCGTATGGAAGTCATGGATTTGTCTATGTGTGTTTGAGACACACCCTTGAGAGTTTAATTAATGTGTTATAACTGCTAAAGTGTATAGAGATTAACCAAAACGTGATGTATCAAATCAAATTCATTGTTCAAAAATGCCCATCACTGGAGGTAATTTTAGTTTCTATTACCTTGGGTGACTTGGTGTTTGTGTTAACCTGGTAAACATAAGCAGGCATGTAAGTCTTCACTGAGCCCAAGAGAGAGGATTCGTTGAATACAACATATATGAGCTACCTTGTAGGCCCTGCACATACTTGTAAAAATCCTAAAGCAGAAGATGTACATCTTAGATTCCACCACCTTAGAATCTTTTACCTGTTGCTCTTTTGCCCAAATTCAGACATTTCTCTGTGTTTTCCTTTACCCTTGAAACCCTCTGCTCTTCATTTCTACCAAGGTGAAAATATACATGAAACATTTATAATTGTGGGATGAAGAATTCTCTAAGTGTGGCCCAATGATTTGAAAATTGTGATATGAAAATGATAAAGCCAAACAAAATATCTGCATGTCAAGCACTCACAAAGATTCAAACACATGTCGTGATCAAATTAAAAGACACAGAAACAATTTTGACAGACAAAAGGGTAACATGCTTCAATGTTCTCCAGCCAAAGACCACCAGGAGCAGCTGTGGGCATTCAAGTTGGATCTATTACTTGTTGCACTGAGAAAGAACGCATTTCTTTGGGGCCATGAGGCATCTTAATATGAAGGTGTTGGAACCTTTAAGGATATGAGCTTTGGATGGGTGTTTGGGGGAGGGTTTGTGGAAGCTGGGGCACGCTCCTGGCTGCATGTTGTGAGCATGTGTGGGCAATTCTATGCTTGACCATCTGAGTGAATTTCATTTCTAAGCAGGACAGACCAGAGTGATGATAAAGCAGTAAGGGTAAAGAAGCAGTGATTGCTCACATTAACCAGCACAAGGAGATGTTGGGTATTTTGTGGGTTGTACAATGCCTGTTTTGTCTGTAATTAGACAAAGTAATGTCATGGTTTCAGAGTGTCCTTGTCTGATGTTGATGTTCTTAAGATGACTGGCTCATGTCCCACAGGAATAATATGGCCCAGTGGTGTCATCGGTCAGCTTCTGACCACACAGTGGCCCAGCTGTCAGTGTCAGACCTGTTCCAGATGTGGGGGCTGCTGTTTATTCTCTCTTCAATTCCATATTTTAAAATAACTACAATCCATTTGAAAAATTATTAAAGAATTGGTGTTTCCATTTCTTTCGGTAAATACCCAGGAGTGGAATTATTGGGTGATGTGGCAAATCCCTATGTTGTAAACCAGAAAGTGTGTGTCAACTGTAATCAAATAAAAAAATAAACAGAAAAGAAAAAAGAGAATTAAGAATATTAGAAAACAATTCAGAAGGGAAGAAATGAAACATCAAAAAAATATATTGGTCATAAGTATGCATAAAGAAAAATGAGAATGTGGATAAGAAATGGGAATATAGGGGCGCCTGGGTGGCGCAGTCGGTTGAGCGTCCGACTTCAGCCAGGTCACGATCTCACGGTCCGTGAGTTCGAGCCCCGCGTCGGGCTCTGGGCTGATGGCTCAGAGCCTGGAGCCTGTTTCTGATTCTGTGTCTCCCTCTCTCTCTGCCCCTCCCCCGTTCATGCTCTGTCTCTCTCTGTCCCCAAAAAATAAATAAACGTTAAAAAAAAAAATTAAAAAAAAAAAAAAAAGAAATGGGAATACAACTTAGAATCTATCAACTTGGCAAAGATGAAGCCAGGTGATGAGAGTGTCCAACAGATGGTTGGGAAAATACACTGTCATAAAGGGTGATGGTAGTGAAAACTGGTATAAAGTTAGAAAAAAAATTTTTTTAGTGTTTAATTATTTTTGAGTGTGTGTGTGAGAGACAGTGTGTGCAAGCAGGGGATGGGCAGAGGGAGAGAGAAATACAGAATCTGAAGGAAACTCCAGGTTCTGAGCTGTCAGAACAGAGCCTGATGCAGGGCTTGAGCTCATGAGCCATGAGATCATGACCTGAGCTGAAGTCAGACGCTTAACCGACTGAGCCACCCAGGTGCCCCACTGGTATAAAATTTTCAAAGGTTCTTCTGAAAATGTCTCCACAATTTAAATCTGCTTATATTGTAACACAGACATTTTCTTTTAGGAGTTTATCTTGAGATAATCATACTTTTTTCAAAAGTATATTTTCAAGGATGTTTCTTGAATTGTGGTTTATAAAGAAAAAGCAGAACTTTAGGTGCTATAATCAATATGATGATGGTATGCATAAATAGTGGAATATGTCTCAGGCATTATCACCATGTGATGTACACAGAGGGTCAAAGTTAATCTTCAAAGTAAACCCAAAAGGCACCTCATAGGGGATCCCTTTGTACAGACAGGGAAAGGGAGACGTGGAATAAGGAGGTGGTGGAACCAGGGTTAAGATTTGCTTTTAGAGGCCTATTGACTTGTCTGTCCTTGGATCTCTGTCCATAAGGAGGTGGGTATGACTGTGCACTCCATGCAAGTGAACTGTTACAGTGTTCCAGAATGTTCTGTGATGGGAGGCTGTTTAGCTCAGAATCTAGGAGGACATTAAGTGGCAGTGTGACTTACCTGCTCAAATCAAACTAAAGCCCATCATCTAGTATACATCTTGAGGCCTCCAGTAGCTCAGGATCAGCTGGACTCCAGAGCTACAACAAAGAGCAAGGGTGAGACCCTGGTCATGCAACACCGGCACTGTTATGTGGGAGATGAGCATTTAGCAGAAATGACAGAGATAAATGTAAGTCACTCCTGAAATCAGTGGTGTGTGGAGAAAGGTCATGATATCATGAAAGCGGATGACGAGGAGACCTAACAGGTCCCCTACCGCTAGTATCAGTCATATCTACAGTATGTAAAAGACATATGGATATGAAACAAAAACACGATTATACACAGTGGTATATAACCATAGAATAGGAAAGAGCCCTTGGAAATTAAAAATGTGACCATAGAGGGGTTCCCCTGGGTGGCTTAGTTGATTGAGTGTCTGACTCTTGATTTTGGTTCAGGTCATAATCTTGTGGTTCATGGGTGTAAGACCCGCATCAGGCTCTGAGCTGACAGTGCAGAGTTGGCTTGGGATTCTCTCTCTCTCTCTCCCTCTCTCTCTGCCCCTCCCCCATTCGTGCGCGCACACACACGCTCTCTCTCTCTCTCAAAATAAACAAATAAACTTAAAAAAATGACCGTTGAAATGAATAATTTAGTCAATAAAGTGGATGATTACAGCTGTACTTTCCCGTAGTAGTACAGTTGGGAAGGTGATGTCAGCAGGAGAGAAGACCTGTTTGGCTCTCAATCAAGTGACTCCAATAAGTTAATAACAGTAGTTTTAAAAAGAATGGAGAGACGGGGTGCCTGGGTAGCTCAGTTGGTTGAATGACCGACTTCAACTCAGGTCATGATCTTGAGGTTCATGAGTTTGAGCCCTGCATCAGGCTCTGTGTTGACAGCTCAGAGCCTGGAGCCTGCTTTAGATTCTGTGTCTCCCTCTCTCTCAGCCTCTCCCCCACTCATGCTCTGTCTGTCTCTGTCTTTCAAAAAAAAAAAAAAACATTAAAAAAAAGAATGGAGAGTAGGAAATGATAAAAAACAATTTTAAGAGTATTACTCAGAGTTGACAGGGAAAAACCCACATGTTGAAAGACCAAACCAAATTATTATTATGTTTTTTCCTTCCAAGATTTTACTTAAATTCAAGTTAGTTAACATATAGTGTAGTTTTGGTTTCAGGAGTAGAATTTAGTGATTCATCTCTTGCATATAACACCCAGTGCTCATCCCAACAAATGCCCTCCTTACTTCCCATCACCCATTTAGCCCATTCTCCCACCCACCTCCCCTTCAGCAACCATCAGTTTGTTTTCTATAGTTAAGAGTATCTTATGGTTTGCCTCCCTCTCTGTATCTTATTTTATTTTTCCATCCTTCCCATATGTTCATCTGTTTCATCTCTTAAAATCCACATATGAGTGAAATCATAAGGTAGTTTCTTTCTCTGACCAACTTATTTTACTTAGCATAATACGCTTTAGTTCCATCCACATTGTTGTAAATGGCAACATTTCATTCGTTTTGATGGCTGATGTTCCATTGTATATATACCACATCTTTATCCATTCATCAGTCAATGGACATTTGGGCTCTTTCCATAATTTGGCTATTGTGGAGAGTGCTGCTATAAACATATAAAGGTGCATATGCCCTTTCAATCAGTATTTTTGTATCCTTTGGATAAATGCCTAATAGTACAGTTCCTGGATTGTGGGGTAGTTCTATTTTTAAGTTTTGAGGAACCTCCATACTGTTTTCCAGAGTGGCCTGCATTCCCCACCCCAACAATGTAAGAGGGTTTCCCTTTCTCCACATCTTCGCCAACATTTATTGTTTCCTGAGTTTTAAATTTTAGCCATTCTGACAGGTGTGAAGTGATATCTCATTGTGATTTGATTTGTATTTCCCTGATGATGAATAATGTTGAGCATTTTTTCATGTGTCAGTTGGCCATTTGTATGCCTTCTTTAGAGAGATGTCTGTTCATGTCTTCTGCTCATTTCTTAACTGGATTATGTATGTTTTGGGTGTTGAGTTTGAAAGATTTTGTGGATTTTGGATACTAGCTCTTTGTCCGATATGTCATTTGCAAATATCTTCTCCCATTCTGTTGATTGCCTTTTAGTTTTGTTGATTGTTTCCTTTGCTGAGCAGAGGCTTTTTATCTTGATGAAGTCCCAGGAGTTCATTTTTGCTTTTGTTTTCCTTGCCTCCAGAGACATATCTACTAAGAAGTTGCTGTGGCCAAGGTCAAAGAGGTTGCTCTCTGTGTTCTCCTCTAGAATTTTGCTGGTTTCCTGTTTTATATTTAGTCCTCTTATCCATTTTTAATTTATTTTTGTGTATGGTGTAAGAAAGTGGTCCAGTTTCATTCTTCTGCATTTGTCTGTCCAGTTTTCCCAACACCAATTGTTGAAGAGACTGTCTTCCCTGCTATGTCAAAGATTAGTTGACCATATAGTTGTGGGTCCATTTCTGGGTTCTCTATCCTATTCCATTGATCTGTGTGTCTGTTTTTGTGCCAGTACCATACTGTCTTGATGACTACAGGTTTGTAATACAGCTTGAAGTCCAGAATTATGATTCCTCCTGGTTTGGTTTTCTTTTTCAACATTACTTTGGCTATATAGTGTCTTTTCTGGTTTCATACAAATTTTAGAATTGTTTTTTCTAGCTCTGTGAAGAATGCTGGTGTTATTTTGATAGGGATTGCATTGGATGTGTAGATTGCTTTGGGTAGTATAGACATTTTAACATAGACATAACATATCATATCATATATGATATCATAACATATCATAACATAGCATATACATAGTATAGACATAATATTTGTTCTTCCAATCCATGGTCATGGAATATTTTTCATTTCTTTTTTTAATGTTTATTTATTTTGAGAGAGAGAGAAAGAGAGAGAGAGGGAGAGAGCGAGTCGGGGGAGGGGGGGCAGAGAGAGAGGGAGACAGAGAATCCCAAGCAGGTTCAACACTCAACATGGAGTCCAATGTGGGACTTGATCTCATGATGGTGAGATCATGACCTGAGCCGAACTCAATAGTAGATGCTTAACCGACTGAGCCACACAGGTGCCCCTGTTTTTCCTTTTCTTTGCATCTTCTTTAATTTCTTTCATAAGTGTTCTATAGTTTTCAGAGTACAGATCTTTTACCTATTTGGTTAGGTTTACTCCTAGGTAGCTTATGGTTTTGGGTGCAATTGTAAATGGTATCAGTTCCTTGATTTCTCTCTCTGTTGCTTCATTATTGGTGTATGAAAATGCAACAGATTTCTGTACATTTATTTTATATCCTGTGACTTTCCTGAATTCATGTATCAGTTCTAGCAGTTTTTTGGTGGAATCTTTTGGGTTTTCTACATAGAGTATCATGTCATCTGCAAAGAGTAAAAGTTTGACTTCTTCCTTGCTGACGTGGATGCCTTTTTATTCCTTTTTGTTGTGTGATTGCTGAGGCTAAGACTTCCAACACTATGTTGAATGGCAGTGGCAAGAGTGAACATCCCTGTAGTGTTCCAGACCTTAGGGAAAAAGCTCCCAGTTTCCCCCTCCTTGAGGATCATATTAGCTGTGGGTCTTTCATATAGCCTTTATGATGTTGACATATGTTCCTTCTATCCCTACTTTCTTGAGGGTTTTTATGAAGAAAGGATGCTGTAATTTGTCAAATGGGTTTTTTGCATCTATTGAGGGAATCCCATGGTTCGTATCCTTTCTTTTATTAATGTGATGTATCACGTTGATTGATTTGCAAATATTGAACCACCCCTGCAGCCCAAGAATAAATCACACTTGATTATGGTGAATAATTCTTTTAATGTATTGTTGGATTCGGTTTGCTAGTATCTTGTTGAGAATCTTTGCATCATTGTTCATCAGGGATATTGGTCTGTAATTCTCCTTTTCAGTGGACTCTTTTTATCTGGTTTTGGAATCAAGATAATGCTGGCCTTGTAGAATGAGTTTGGAAGTTTTCCTTCCATTTCTATTTTTGGAACAGTTTCAAAAGAATAGGTATTAATTCTTCTTTAAATGTTTGATAGAATTCCCCTGGGAAGACATCTGGCCCTGGGTTCTTGTTTCTTGGGCAATTTTGGATTACTGATACAATTTCTTTACTGGTTATGGGACTGTTCAATTTTTCTATTTTTTCCTGTTTCAGTTTTAGACCTACCCAAATTATTTTTTTCAAGTTTATTTATTATTTATTTTTGAGAGAGACAAAGAGTGTGAGCAAGGGAGGGGCATATAGAGAGGGAGACAGAGAATCCCAGCCAAGCTCTGCACAGAGCAGAGCCTGATGCAGGGTTCAAACCCACAAACCATGAGGTCATGACCTGAGCTGAAATCAAGAGTCAGATGCTTAACCCAGTGAGGCACCCACACACCCCTAGATCTACCCAAATTCTTTAAATGTTTTTTATTTTTGAGAGAGAGAGGGCAGAGAGAGAGACGAGAGAGAGAGAGAGAGACTCAGAACCTGAAGCAGACTCCCATGTCTGCGCTATCAGTACAGAGCCTGACGTGGGGCTCGAACTCACAAACTATGAGATCATGACCTGAGCCAAAGTTGGACACTTAACCAATTGAACCAGCCAGGTACCCCAAGATCTACCCAAATTCTTTAAAAAAAAATTCTTTTAATGTTTATCTATTTTTGAGAGAGAGAGAGAGAGAGAGAGAGAGAGAGAGAGAAAT
Organism: Herpailurus yagouaroundi; assembly: GCF_014898765.1. NCBI lineage: Eukaryota > Metazoa > Chordata > Mammalia > Carnivora > Felidae > Herpailurus > Herpailurus yagouaroundi. Next base: position 320,219 of record NW_024412728.1, on the reverse strand, counting down.
GAGGGAGGGGCAGAGAGAGAAGGAGACAGAATCTGAAGCAGGCTCCAGTCTCTGAGCTGTCAACACAGAGCCACCCATGAACCGTGAGACTGTGACCTGAGCCAAAGTCCGACACTTAACCAACGGAGCCACACAGGCACCCCTACCCAAATTCTTAACTAGAGTAGATGAAAGGAGACCCACACCAAGAGACAGCACAATAAAATGTCAAAAAGAGGGTGGAGGAGCAGAGACCTTGAAAACTCCAAGACACAACACAGGCCTGGCAGTTGGAAGACATGACACATGGTCCCCATATCCTGAGGACAGCTGTGTCTGGTACAGAGTCTCAATCCCATCACTGCGTGAATCAGGGCAAGGGTAGCCTAAAGGCACATCAGATGTTTAGATGTCAGTGTCTACTTTCCACGTTCCTTTCCACAGGATACCACTAGGCAGTGGGGGAAATGATAGAGGAGACCAAAAGAGGGAAGCATGTGGGATCCAGACAACAGGGAGCCAGAAGGAGACAGGCAGAGGGCACCCAAGATGAGCTGAAGGGGATCCAGGTACCGCCCTGCCCCAGGTGTGCAGACATCATGTCCACATGGGGCAGGACTGAGGGCTGCGGGCCAGGTGTCTGCACAGACATGAAGATAATGGAATAGTGGATAGGCTTGAATATATTCGTGAAGATTTACCTGGGGGGAGCTTGGGAAGGAATGAATGAGAACAACAGAAACTAAGCAAATGAAGGGATAAGACGTTTATTTACTCCAGGGAAATTAAAAAGTTGATTCAGGAAAGATAAAGCAATCATAGTCTACTGAATGCTTATTTGTGATGAGCATTTCATGGTCATAATAATGCACACACTGTACATTGAACTAACCAAATTATAAAATAATTATATGGGGCAAATGGGAGTGTGTGAAAGAAGAGTGAATTCAGTAAAGAGGATGCATAAACCTGAAAAGCAGAGAATGAGTCTGAGAAGCAGGATATTTAGAGACACAGAAGCAATAACCAGAGAATCAGTGAAAGAACTAATGCAGGTGGTCTCTGAGATTCCGGACATGGGGGACATGGGGGACGTGGCAGATTGGGGACATCTGTCTTGATATCAAGTACTGCAGAAGTATTTGGCTTTTTTTTTTTTTTTAACATTTATTTATTTATTTATTTAATTAAAAAAATTTTTTTTCAACGTTTTTTATTTTATTTTTGGGACAGAGAGAGACAGAGCATGAACGGGCGAGGGGCAGAGAGAGAGGGAGACACAGAATCGGAAACAGGCTCCAGGCTCCGAGCCATCAGCCCAGAGCCTGACCGGGGCTCGAACTCACGGACCGCGAGATCGTGACCTGGCTGAAGTCGGAGGCTTAACCGACTGCGCCACCCAGGCGCCCCAATATTTATTTATTTTTGAGATAAAGAGAGACAGAGCATGAACGGGGGAGGGGCAGAGAGAGAGGGAGACACAGAATGGGAAGCAGGCTCCAGGCTCTGAGCTGTCAGCCCAGAGCCCGACGCGGGGCTCGAACTCACGGACCGCGAGATCATGACCTGAGTTGAAGTCGGACGCTTAACCGACTGAGCCACCCAGGCACCCCAGTATTTGGCTTTTTGAAACTCGGTGCCTCTATCCATTTGTTACAAAGACAACATGGTGAGTAAGAAATGGAGTCAGGAATGGAGGCCTTAGACATGGGGCAGGAGTTAGAGGAGTCATGGGAGTAAGTGTTGGATTTTTATGAGATGATTTTGTTTTGATTTATTTAGTTTTGTTTCATACAAACAAGACAGCATGTTCCTATGGGAAATGGATGATGCTGGTGCCCAAATTGAGGGGTTAGGGTAGCCTGAGACAGAGGGGTGCCTCCACTATCACTGCTTAGAAGGTGAGGACACAGGTTCAGATGTGGGGGAGGAGGAGAGAGGGGAGAGTGCAGTTGTCTCCTTCTTTTCTGAATGAGAAACAAAGGAGCTCATCATCTCAGGGAGGGATCAGGGAGGGGGTACAGGAGACTGAGAAGGGGGGAGGAAGTAAGAAGCAGCCCCCTCAGGAGGGGGACAGTGAGCTGACTGGGGAAATGGCATTTAGAGAGAGAAAGGCTGGGGCCTCTGAGCTCTGTGCTCATTACCTTAGAGTGAGAGAGTTCCAGCATCAGGAGCATCTATAATAGACTAGAAGAAAATGCAACAAAATAGCTCAGGTGTGAGAATTACCATCCTTTTTACTTTGTCATCATTTGCTTTTCTCATTTTATAATTTCTCTACAGGGAATATACATAACATTATATATATTATACATCACACAAACACATCATAATCAGATTATAAACACTTTATTATTTATAATTTAAAAAGGAATGCAGATGGTAGGAAAGTCAGTAGCTTAGACCACAGAGCTGGAAGAGTGGATCTGTCTGTCTACAGTCTGGGCAGTGTGACTGTGTGAGAACACAGCTTTTGCTCCGTTTCTCAGGACTCTGTTCTTCAGTGGGGGCTAAGCAGATCTTTCTCTTCCTTTTGGGGTGTGGATATTTATTTATTTACTACTATTTTGTTAGTTTTAATGCTTTTTGTAGATGATGATTTTTCTATGTTTCATGTTATTTGAAGCTATTTTAGTGGGAACATTTGTCCACATAGTCTAGCCCACCTGCTTCAGAGATGGAAATTCAAAGGCAAAATAGTTCACTGAAAAGATGATTGGTTCTAAAGCAGCAGATGAGAGCCTGAGTCTTAAATTATGGTCTGAGGCTGATCTGTCAAGTATTTGGGATTTTAAAGTAGTTTATTTTTTGAAAACTTTATTCATGCACACACAAGAGAATTCAATAGATACTCAAAAATATACAAAAATAAAGAAGTCACATGATAACCCCTCATCCCCCAGTCACCCAAGTTCTCTACCCAAAATAATCACAGCAAGCCATTTCTCCTTTCTCCTACCCTCCCCAAAATGCATCTGTGCATATGTGTCCACTGTTACATCAGGAAAGAAGCTCAGGCTAGAGACTGGTAGAAGATATTTGCAAATCACATATTTGATAAAGGACTTGCTCTAGAATAACCATAAAACTGTTAAAAAGTGACAATAAGAAAACAAGTCATTAAAAAAAATGAGCAAAAGCCTGAGCAGACAGCTCAGCAAGAACATATACTCCTAGCGAATAAGCACATGAGAAGGTGCTCACAGCAGGTGTCATTAGGGAAATGCAAAGGGAACAACAGTGATCTGCCATCGCACTCCTGTTAGAATGGTGGGAATCCAAACACTGATAATATCAAGTGCTGACTAGGACTTGGAGCAACAGAAAGCCTCAGTCACTAATGGCAGGAATACAAAACAGCACAGTCACTGTGGGTGTCAGTCAGCAGTTTCTTGTAAAGCCAAACACAGACTAAGCATGGGAGCTGCTGATCCCTCTCTGAGGTGTTTACCCAACTCATTAGAAAACTCATGTCTGCACAACAACCTGCATGTACATTTGCGTAATGGGACAGCCCTTAACTGTGGACTGCACATCATGACTTCCTTCCAAAGACTACTTTATGGAAAGGGACAAAGCATAAAAAGGAACTTCACAGGAGGAATCTGGGAAAGATGACCTTAGCCAGGTGGTGAAGGGTAACTTCATCAGTGATGACCAAGTGATCACTGTATGCTCTTGATATGTTGTGTTGAGAATGGCCCGTCCAGTTGTGATCTTCCCAAACCCCATTAGTCTCGGGCAGCCTAATTCACAATGAGAGATAGTCTACAATATACCTGAAAGTTCTCCTCAAACATATCAACATCATCAAAATAAGGAAAATCTGAGAAAGAGTCACAGCCAGAGGAGCCTGAAGGAGACATGATTGGGGCTTAACTCAGTGTGGAATCTTGGATGGGATCTTGGAAGAGAAAACAAAACCAGTGAAACCAAATCTCAGGTAGAATTCAGTGGTAACGTATGAATATTGCGTCATTATCTGTGGTAAATGTATGAGGGTGAGGTTGGTAAATCTCCAACTTTTATAAAATAAAGGAGCTCCTTTTTGAAATAGCCCTCAGAGAGGGAATAGGTCAAGGAGGAACAATGATCTACTTTAAAGTTTTTCCGGCAATATCACCAAGAGGCTGGAGAGAGGGGTTGTGGGGAGGACACATGGAAACTGCACACACAGGACAGGGCTCTAGAGCACTCCTCTCCTCTGATCCCTGCCCCACCCCTGCCCCCAGGGCTGCTCAGAAGGCACCTTCATCCCCTCACCTCTCCCTCCATGCTCAGCTTGCAGGTCAGCCATCTGGGCCTGACTCAGCTCAGCCCAGTCCTCTCCCCTGGCGGTGCAGAACCGGCCAGCGGCAGCGCCCCCGTGTGGCCACAGGACTGATGAGAGAAGACTTGAGAGCCCTTTGAGGTTCTCGCAGGGACTGACTTCTCCTTGGCTTCCAGCAGCTGTACAGGGCTGTGCATACAAGGGAAAGCCCCTCTAGTGTCAGGTCCCCAGTCTGAATTGTCTCCCAAAATACACGCTGGCACAGGTGCTTTCTCCACTGAATGACCACGGACTTTGGCCTCAAGGAGGAACAGAGCTTTGGGCCATAAATGCTGCTTCTATGCCTGCAGTGCAGCACAAACATCCTGGATGCCCTCTCAATGGGACCTTGACCCCAGAGTTCCTGTCAGTTGTTCTGGCTGCTGCTCCAGGGAACCAAGGTCCTCCAGGGAACCAAGTCTGGATTCTCCATTCCTAAGATGTGGTAGAAGAAGGGGAAGAGGAGGGGGCAGAACTCCCCTGGGTAATGACCTAGAACCTGGGGAGGTTCCTGGAGAACTGAGCAGAGGTAGGAAATAGTGACATTAGGGGATAGAGGCCAACAAGGGTGCAGGAGGAGGAATGAGGGACCAGAGGTCAGGGGAAGGGTCATCTTAGGGGACCCTTGTGGGGGGAGGAGGGGTTCTGTCTGGAAGAGGCACGGGGTCATCTGGCTCAGGCCCTGGTAGACATCTTTGTTTTGCATCTGATGGTCATTACACAGGGGTTAGCTCTGTAATTGGTCAGGAAACTGTACTTAAGTCTAGGTATTTTTCCATACCGAAGGTACAGATGGTTCAAATATCCTGGATGAAGGGAAAGTAAGAGAGAGGGGAGGTCGTTAAGGGGCTTCCTCTCTTCCAGAGCAAGACCCCCTTAAGCTGGTGAGGCAGGGAGAGTCAAGGAACTGAGAGGAGGGATGAGCAAGGTCTCTGCACCCTGAAGGGACCTGGTTTCTAATTCCGGAGTTTCCATTTCCCACTCCCTGGGTTAAGATTTCAAGCTGCCTGCTGTCCCACCTGTGTCACAGCTCCTGTCACCTGGAGACATTCTGTATTTGTGAAGATGGGCTAACCACTGCTCTAGGAGGAGCAGCCCCAGGGTCTCTGACAGGGAGGTGCCCCGCATGTGGGGCTTGGAGGGAGGACATGGGATGGAGGCTGGACGCTGCAGGGGCTACAAGGAGATGAGTCATGAGTCAGATCCAGGCTTCTGCCTAACATTTTCCCCATTATCCAAATGTGTCTCTTCCCCTCTCCCCAGGCCTGAGGACTCAGGCATCTCTACACCATGTCCAAGATTGACAGGGGAAGCTTGTATGCGGGGATCAGAACCCCACAGCTGGAGCCTGGAGGGAGGCCCCCTCCCCCACCTGGAGAGCCCAAGACCCTGGAGTGCTTCCTTTTCTACCCCTTGGTACATCTTTGAAAGAGCGACCTGCTGTCTGGGTCCCTCAGGCCTGGGCTTCCTGTCCCTGAAAACTGTGAAATCACAGCCTCTGCTTTTGTTGCATCTACAGACCTCACATTGTCGTTTCTGTACATTGTCATTCAGGTGCAGAGAAACCTGACATCCCTGTGATTGTTTCTCTAAGCCATGATGACCCAGGGGTTTGATATATGTTCTAATTTACAAATATTTGGGGATTTTCCAAAGATGCTCATGTTACAGATTTCTAATTTAATGTCACTGTGGTCACAGAGTGTACTCTATAATATCACTGCCTTTACGTTATTGAGACTTATTTTAGGGCCAGTCAGTGGTCTATTCTGGCTCACAGTATGGTTGAAGTCCTTGAATCCTTACTTGTTTTATTAACGAGAGAGGAGAATTGATCTCTAAATATAATAGTTAATTTGTCTATTTCTTTAACCTTCTTCCACTTTATGTGTCACCTGTTTTAGAGCTCTGTACTGAGGGTCTTCTCCATTCATTACTTTGTCTTGCTGCGATGCTGACCTATTATCCTTATAGAACATCATTCTGTGTCTAGCGATGCTACTTGTGTAGCAGCCTATTTTACTTCAGATTAATGCAACATTCCATATTTCTTATGCTTTTTATTCCCATGGGATACTCCTTAACCTTTGAACTTTTAACCTGTTTCTGGTTTTGTAGTGCAAGTGTTTCTGTTCTACATAGCATATAGTCTATGTTGATATTTATGCAGTCTGATAGTCTCAACCTTTTGATTGGAATTTTAGTTGGTCTATATTTAATATGATTCCTGACATGATAGGATTTGGGCCTGTCATTTTGCTATTTGTTTCTGAATTGTCTCATGTCTGTTCCATTCTTGTGCCTCCTTTCTTACCTTCCTTTGTTTCAAGCAAATATCTTTTGTTTATGATTTTAGTTTTCTAGTGACTTTTAAGCTATAATATTTTCCATTAAGTTATATTGAAGTTGTAGGATTGAAATCTGTGTCATTAATTTTTCACAGTCTACTTAAGGCAACATTGACCTCCATCTGGTAAATACAGGATACTTGCAGCTTTAGAGCTGCATTTACCCCTCTACTAGTATTGCTACATGTATCACCAACATACATTATAAGTCAGACAATATCATACTACTTAATGTTTGGGACAGTCACTTGTCTTTTAAGGAAACTAAGAAGAAAATGTACATACATAGAAAGTCCATTTCTGTTGTTAATTACTCCATTCTGAATATGAGTTACCATCAGTGTCATTTCTTTTTGGTCTGCAGGACTTCCTTTATAATTAGTTCAGGGCGGGAGAGCTGGCAATGAATTCTCCTCAATTATATTTATCTATATTACATTTATCTAAAGTTTATCTCTTCATTTATGTTTACCTAGTTCATATTCATCTTTATTTTGCCATTTCCTCCGTTCTTTTGTCTCATTTCATAAGGTTTTCATTTGAGATAAAATTTCCCAGGTGTGAATGCACAGTTAGAGGAATGTCACCAATGGTTTAGACTCATGGAACTAGTAACACAAAGAGTATAGAGAACAAGTCCCTTATCCTGAGTTTCCTAATGCCCCTTTGTATCTGGTCCTCGCCCTCTGCCCCCAGCCCTGGGTGACCACTGGTCTCCTTCCTGTCTGCACTCGTGACATTTCTCATTCTATTAGATTTATCAACAGGGGCCTCTCTTTATCTCCTGCAATGTGTTCTCTTTTCAGATCTCTTTTATTACTGATATTAATATACCAGCTTCCTCATGTCACAGTTTGCCTGGCACAGATGTTCCATCTGCTTAAGTTCCATTTGTGTCTTCATAGTGAAAGTGCACATCTTGTATACAGCACACAGTCAGCTTGTGTCTTAGCTGCTCTGCACACTGGTGACCCATCTTTTTGGGATATGTGACTGTGTCTGCAGTGGCTTCATGTCTTCAGTCTCCATCTCTAGAGGACTTTTTTCCTTTTCTATGTCTCTGCCCCTTTCCTTGAAAATTTCCAGCGTTCCTGCTGATCTCTTACTTCTAAACTCTCACCTCACATTCCTTCTGACCCCACCCCTGCCCGCTCTCCAGCACCTGCCTCCTGTAAAGTGTCTGTGATGCCAGCACCCATGTCCAGGTACCAATGTGTGTATCATTATGCATTGAAGTGTCACAAATTATAACACAATTCTGCAGCTTCAAATGACATTATTATGGCAATAAATTCATGTGAATCAGAAGTGTAAGGACAGGGGGGAAGTGTAAGGACAGCTTTTCATTAGGTTGCAGTGTAGATGGGACTAGAATCACAGTGATGCAAAGGTGTGACATGGAGGATCTGAGTTCATGCTCTCACGTGTGGCTACTGGCAGAGAGCTTCAGTGTCCACAGTCTGCCACGGGGAAGCCTCAGCTCCTCACTGCATGGGCCTGTTCACAAATGAGGATCTTTCTGACAGGGCACTTGGCTTCTTCCAAAATCCGTCATTTGAGAGAGGGAAAGAAAGAGAGAATAGAGAGAGAAAAAACTATGGTCCCTTTGAGACCTAAACTCTGAAGTCACACACCAGTACATCTCCCTTATTTTGCCCATTAGAAGTGAGTCACTGAGTCCAGTCCACATACAAGAGGAGGAGAATTAGTTCTACCTCTTCATGGGGGTAGTGACAGTGAATTTGTGAACATTTTAAAACTTTCATGCCCTGTGTGGAAGGTGTCATTAACTCTGTTGCTTTGAAGATCTGTCTTCTCTTTGATTCTCCTCACGCGGACAAGGATGAGGCTTGGTGTGGTTTTTTCTTGCTTCTCTTGTCTGGTGAGTGGTGAGCTTTTCAGATCTATATGCTCAAGGTTTTTGCACTAAATCAGAAGAATTTTCAAATAAGAGTTCTTCAAATATTTTTCTGCTCTTTTTTCTCCTCAGTTTTGGATTTTGATTGCCTATTTGCCTTTTTTAGTCTCCTGTGGATTTCTGAGGTTTTGTTAGTTTCTCTTCAATCATTTCACTCTGTTTTTTTTTTTTTTTTTGGATTGGGTAATTTCTACTGATTTATATTCAACTTCATTGATTCTTCATTCTTCCTTCCCAGACCTTCAGTGGAGTTTAGCGATTGAACTTTCATTACATTTTCCCCCCTTTCAGTTCTAGACTTTCTTTTTTTGTGTGTGTTTATTTATTTATTTATTTATTTATTTATTTATTGTCAAATTGGCTAACATACAGTGTGTAAAGTGTGCTCTTGGTTTTTGGGATATATTCCCATGGTTCATTGCTACATACAACACCCAGTGCTCATCCCAGCAAGTTCTCTCCTCAATGCCCATTACCCATTTCCCCCTCTTCTCCACCCCCCCATCAAACCCCAGTTTGTCCTCTGTATTTAAGAGTCTCTTATGGTTTTCCTCCCTCCCTTTCTGTTTGTAACTATTTTTCCTCCTTCCCTTCCCCCATGGTCTTCTGTTAAGTTTCTCAAGATCCATATGTGGGTGAAAACATATATCTGTCTTTCTCTGACTGACTTATTTCACTTAGCACAATACCTTCTAGTTCCATCCATGTTGTTGCAAATGGCATGATTTCATTCTTTCTCATTGCCAAGTAGTATTCCATTGCATATATAAACCACAATTTCTTTTATCCATTCATCAGTTGATAGACATTTAGGCTCTTTCCATAATTTGGCTATTGTTGAGAGTGCTGCTGTAAACATTGGGGTACAAGTGCCCCTATGCATCAGTACTCCTGTATCCCTTGGGTAAATTCCTAGCAGTGCTATTGCTGGGTCATAGGGTAGGTCTATTTTTAATTTTTTGAGGAACCTCCACACTGTTTTCCAGAGTGGCTGCACCAATTTGCATTCCCACCAACAGTGCAAGAGGGTTCCCGTTTCTCCACATCCTCTCCAGCATCGATAGTCTCCTGATTTGTTCATTTTGGCCACTCTGACTGGCATGAGGTGATATCTGAGTGTGGTTTTGATTTGTATTTCCCTGATGAGGAGCGATGTTGAGCATCTTTTCATGTGCCTGTTGGCCATCCAGATGTCTTCTTTAGAGAAGTGTCTATTCGTGTTTTCTGCCCATTTCTTCACTGGGTTATTTGTTTTTCAGGTGTGCAGTTTGGTGAGCTCTTTATAGATTTTGGATACTAGCCCTTTGTCTGATATGTCATTTGCAAATATCTTTTCCCATTCTGTTGGTTGTCTTTTAGTTTTGTTGATTGTTTCCTTTGCTGTGCAGAAGCTTTTTTATCTTCATGAGGACCCAGTAGTTCATTTTTGCTTTTAATTCCCTTGCCTTTGGGATGTGTCAAGTAAGAAATTGCTGCGGCTGAGGTCAGAGAGGTCTTTTCCTGCTTTCTCCTCTAGGGTTTTGATGGTTTCCTGTCTCACATTCAGGTTCTTGATCCATTTTGAGTTTATTTTTGTGAATGGTGTGAGAAAGTGGTCTAGTTTCAATCTTCTGCATGTTGCTGTCCAGTTCTCCCAGCACCATTTGTTAAAGAGACTGTCTTTTTTCCATTGGATGTTCTTTCCTGCTTTGTCAAAGATGAGTTGGCCATACGTTTGTGGGTCTAGTTCTGGGGTTTCTATTCTATTCCATTGGTCTATGTGTCTGTTTTTGTGCCGATACCATGCTGTCTTGATGATTACAGCTTTGTAGTAGAGGCTAAAGTCTGGGATTGTGGATGCCTCCTGCTTTGGTCTTCTTCAAAATTCCTTTGGCTATTCGGGGCCTTTTGTGGTTCCATATGAATTTTAGGATTGCTTGCTCTGGTTTCGAGAAGAATGCTGGTGCAATTTTGATTGGGATTGCATTGAATGTGTAGATAGCTTTGGGTAGTATTGACATTTTGACAATGTTTATTCTTCCAATCCATGAGCACGGAGTGTTTTTCCATTTCTTTATATCTTCTTTAATTTCCTTCATAAGCTTTCTATAGTTTTCAGCATACAGATCTTTTACATCTTTGGTTAGATTTATCCCTAGGTATTTTATGCTTCTTGGTGCAATTCTGAGTGGGATCAGTTTCTTCATTTGTCTTTCTGTTCCTTCATTATTAGTGTACAAGAATGCAATTGATTTCTGTACATTGATTTTGTATCCTGCAACTTTGCTAAATTCGTGTATCAGTTCTAGCAGACTTTTGGTGGAGTTTATCGGATTTTCCATGTATAATATCATGTCATCTGCAAAAAGTGAAAGCTTGACTCATCTTTGCCAATTTTGATGCCTTTGATTTCCTTTTGTTGTCTGATTGCTGATGCTAGCACACTTCCAACACTATGTTAAACAGCAGCGGTGAGAGTGGACATCCCTGTCGTGTTCCTGATCTCAGGGGGAAAGCTCTCAGTGTTTCCCCATTGAGGATGATGTTAGCTGTGGGCTTTTCATAAATGGCTTTTATGATCTGTAAGTATGTTCCTTCTATCCCGACTTTCTTGAGGGTTTTATTAAAAAACGTTGCTGAATTTTGTCAAATGCCTTTTCTGCATCGATTGACAGGATCATATGTTTCTTATCTTTTCTTTTATTAATGTTCTTATCTTTTCTTTTATTATTATTGATTGATTTGCGAATGTTGAACCAGCCCTGCATCCCAGGAATGAATCCCACTTGATCATGGTGAATAATTCTTTTTATATGCTGTTGAATTCGATTTGCTAGTATTTTATTGAGAATTTTTGCATCCATATTCATCAGGGATATTGGCCTGTAGTTCTCTTTTTTTACTGGGTCTCTGTCTGGTTTGGGAATCAAAGTCATACTGGCTTCATAGAATGAGTCTGGAAGTTTTCCTTCCCTTTCTATTTTTTTGGAATAGCTTGAGAAGGATAGGTATTATCTCTGCTTTAAATGTCTGGTAGAACTCCCTTTGGAAGCCATCTGGTCTTGGACTCTGTTGGGAGATTTTTGATAACTGATTCAATTTCTTCGCTGGTTAGGGGTCTGTTCAAGCTTTCTATTTCCTCCTGATTGAGTTTTGGAAGAGTGTGGGTGTTTAGGAATTTGTCCATTGCTTCCAGGTTGTCCAGTTTGTTGGCATATAATTTTTCATAGTATTCCCTGATAATTGCTTGTATCTCTGAGGGATTGGTTGTAATCATTCCATTTTCATTCATGATTTTATCTATTTGGGTCATCTCCCTTTTCTTTTTGAGGAGCCTGGCTAGAGGCTTATCAATTTTGTTTATTTTTTCAAAAAACCAACTCTTGGTTTTGTTGATCTGCTCTACAGTTTTTTTAGATTCTATATTGTTTATTTCTGCTCTGATCTTTATTATTTCTCTTCTTCTGCTGGGTTTAGGCTGTCTTTGCTGTTCTGCTTCTACTTCCTTTAGGTGTGCTGTTAGATTTTGTATTTGGGATTTTTCTTGTTTCTTGAGATAGGCCTGGATTGCAAGGTATTTTCCTCTCAGGACTGCCTTTGCTGCATCCCAAAGCGTTTGGATTGTTGTATTTTCATTTTCGTTTGTTTCCATATATTTTTTAATTTCTTCTCTAATTGCCTGGTTGATCCACTCATTCTTTAGTAGGGTGTTCTTTAACCTCCATGCTTTTGGAGGTTTTCCAGACTTTTTCTTGTGGTTGATTTCAAGCTTCATAGCATTGTGGTCTGAAAGTATGCATGGTATGATTTCAAGTCTTGTATACTTAGGAAGGGCTGTCTTGTGACCCAGTATGTGATCTATCTTGGAGAATGTTCCATGTGCACTCGAGAAGAAAGTATATTCTGTTGCTTTGGGATGCAGAGTTCTAAATACATCTGTCAAGTCCATCTGATCCAATGTAGCATTCAGGGCCCTTGTTTCTTTATTGACCGTGTGTGTAGATGATCTATCCATTTCTGTAAGTGGAGTGTTAAAGTCCCTTGCAATTACCACAATCTTATCAATAAGGTTGCTTATGTTTGTGGGTAATTGTTGTATATATTTGGGGGCTCTCGTATTCAGTGCATAGACATATATAATTGTTAGCTCTTCCTGATGGATAGACCCTGTAATTATTATATAATGCCCTTCTTCATCTCTTGTTACAGCCTTTAATTTAATGTCTAGTTTGTCTGATAGAAGTATGGCTACTCCAGCTTTCTTTTGACTTCCAGTAGCATGATAAATAGTTCTCCATCCCCTCACTCTCAATCTGAAGGTGTCCTCAGGTCTAAAATGAGTCTCTTGTAGACAGCAAATAAATGGGTCTTGGTTTTTTTTTTTTAATTTTTTTAAACGTTTATTTATTTTTGAGACAGAGAGAGACAGAGCATGAACAGGGGAGGAGAAGAGAGAGAGGGAACAGAATCCGAAACAGGCTCCAGGCTCTGAGCTGTCAGCACAGAGCCCGACGCGGGGCTCGAACTCACGGACCATGAGATCATGACCTGAGCTGAAGTCGGACACTTAACCGACCAAGCCACCCAGGTGCCTCTATGGGTCTTGTTTTTTTATCCGTTCTGATACCCTATGTCTTTTGGTTGGCACATTTAGTCCATTTACATTCAGTGTTAGTATAGAAAGATATGGGTTTAGAGTCATTGTAATGTCTGTAGGTTTCATGCTTGTAGCGATGTCTCTGGTACTTTGTCTCTCAGAATCCCCCTTAGGATCTCTTGTAGGGCTGGTTTAGTGGTGACGAATTCCTTCAGTTTTTGTTTGTGTGGGAAGACCTTTATCTCTCCTTCTATTCTAAATGAATGACAGACTTGCTGGATAAAGGATTCTCGGCTGCAAATTTTTTCCGTTCATTACATTGAAGATCTCCTGCCGTTCCTTTCTGGCCTGCCAAGTTTCAGTAGAGAGATCCATCATGAGTCTTATGGGTCTCCCTTTATAAGTTAGAGTGTGTTTATCCTTAGCTGCTTTCAGAATTTTCTCTTTATCCTTGTATTTTGCCAGTTTCACTATGATATGTCGTGCAGAAGATCGATTCAAGTTACGTCTGAAGGGAGTTCTCTGTGTCTCTTGGATTTCAATGCCTTTTTCCTTCCCCAGATCAGGGAAGTTCTCAGCTATGATATCTTCAAGTACACCTTCAACACCTTTCCCTCTCTCTTCCTCCTCTGGAATACCAATTATGCATAGATTATTTCTCTTTAGTGCATAATTTAGTTCTCTAATTTCCCCCTCATACTCCTGGATTTTTTTTTATCTCTCTTTTTCTCAGCTTCCTCCTTTTCCATAATTTTATCTTTTAGTTCACCTATTCTCTCCTCTGCCTCTTCAGTCCGAGCTGCGGTTGTCTCCATTTTATTTTGCAGCTCATTAATAGCATTTTTAAGCTCCTCCTGGCTGTTCCTTAGTCCCTTGGTCTCTGTAGCAATAGATTTCGTTGCTGTCCTCTATACTGTTTTCAAGCCCAGCGATTAATTTTATGCCTATTATTCTAAATTCAGTTTCTGTTATATTGTTTAAATCCTTTTTGATCAGTTCATTAGCTATTGTTATTTCCCAGACGTTGTTTTGAGGGGAATTCTTCCGTTTCATCATTTTGGATAGTCCCTGAAGTGGTGCGGAACTGCGGGGCACTTCCCCTGTGCTGTCTTGAATAACTTGCGTTGGTGGGTTGGGCCTTAATCAGACCTGATGTCTGCCCCCAGGCCACTGCTGGGGCCACAGTCAGACTGGTGTGTGCCTTCTCTTTCCCTCTCCTAGGGGTGGGATTCACTGTGGGGTGGCATGGCCAGTCTGGGCTACTTGCACACTACGAGGCTTGTGGTGCTGGGGATCTGGCGTATTAACTGGGGTGGATCGGCCAGGTGCACAGGGGCAGGAGGGGGAGGCTCAGCTCACTTTTCTTTCAGAGATCTGCTTTGGGAGGGGCCCTGTGGCACCGGGAGGAAGTCAGACCCACCAGAGGAATGGATCTGCAGAAGCACAGCGTTGGGTATTTGTGCAGTGCCAGCAAGTTCCCTGGCAGGAACCCCTTCCCTTTGGGATTTTGGCTGGGGGATGGGCGAGGGAGATGGCTCTGGCGAGCACCTTTGTTCCCCGCCAAGCTGTGCTCTGTCATCAGGGGCTCAACAACTCTCCCTCCCGTTGTCCTCCAGCCCTCCCGCTCTCGGAGCAGAGCTGTTAATTTATAACCTTCCAGGTGTTAAGCCCCCCTTGCTGTTGGAACACACTCCCTCCGGCCCCTCCGCTTTTGTCAGCCAGACTCGGTGGCTCTGCTTTGCCGGTGGGCTGCCCCTATGCCCCGGCTCCCTCCCGCCAGTCCGTGTAGCGCGCACCGCCTCGCCACCCTTCCTACCCTCTTCTGTGGGCCTCTCATCTGCACTTGGCTCTGGAGACTCTGTTCTGCTAGTCTTCTGGCGGTTTTCTGGGTTATTTAGGCAGGTGTAGGTGGAATCTAAGTGATCAGCAGGACACGGTGAGCCCAGCATCCTCCTACGCCACCATCTTCCCCAGGTCCTTACACACTCTTCTTAGGCCCATGCTGGGTAGAGCACTCTTAGGAGAGCACAGGAGTGGTTCTGAGGCTCATGGAAGTTTCTCACTTTTGTGTCCCTTTCCCACTATAGATACAGTAACTGTGAGTACCTATAAATATTTATCCAGAAAAATTGAGTTATATGCTTGATTAGAGGGTGGAGAGTCTTTGAAAAGGCTTTTACCTTGGAGGAAAGTGTCAGATTGGGTTCCCACCCCCTTGTCTTGGGACCTGGCCTGGATAGTGCATTTCCCACTACCTCCTGATAAGGGACACTCCCTACCTCACCCTGATAGCAGCCAAACCATCAGGCATTATGGCATCATGGTCTATGAATGCTTTAAGAAGGCCTTGCCTTAGCCCTCCCTGTTTTGTCTTCCACAGACCCTACCAGAACACACATGACCCACCACCCCCTCTCTGACTGTAAGGTCACCCTGAGGTGTGGTGTGCCCTGGGCTTCTGCCATGTACATATCACCCTGACCTGGCAGTGTGCTGGGAGCACCAGACCTAGGACAGGGAGCTTATGGAGACCAGGCAGAAGGGGATGGAACCATCTAGAAGTGCTTGACCATTGTGCTGCCTTCTTGAGAAGAGGACAGATACACATGTCGTGTGCAGCATGAGGGGCTGCATGAGCCCATCACCATGAGAATGAGTAATGAAGGGGATGAGTAGTGGAGCTAAATATCAGAAACAGGAGCCCTTCTAGACACTTTCAGCAGAATCCGGCACAGTCACAGCCCTCACTTTTCCTTTCCTCCTCAGATCCATTTTCTCAGCCACCATGCTCATCAAGAGGGCATCTGCTGGCCAGGTTCTCCTTGGAGCTCTCATCACTGGGGTTGTTTGAGCAGCAGTTTAGATCGCTTGAAGTAGAGTTGCTGGAGGTGTGCTCTAGAACAACAGGAACTCAGGTGGGGAAGAGGTCCAGGTTTCTTCCTTCCTAACGACCAAAAAACCAATGGGAGTGCGGATTGTTGCCGCGTCATCAGTATCCAGGCAGGAGGGCCTGACCCAGGCTGTGAGAGCAAGTAAGACCAGGGGAGATGAGGACTCCCCTACATTGGGCTTCTCTGTGCCAGATACAGCTCTCGTGAGGGGACTCAGAGAGCTAGGCCCTCCCAGGGGTTCTGAGACTTTGCCTTGACCCCTCTCCTTGTGCACGGTGGTCAGGTGACTTTGTCATCCTGTCTTCCTGAGTCCTGGCCCAGGGGCTGCCTGAGGAAACCAGAGAGAGACCCACAGGCTGGGCTCAGCCCCTTTTCCTCTACAGTCCTTTATGGAACATTCTCTGAACTGGACTCTCTTACCTCCCACCCCTCACCTCTCTTTCTCGGGACTCTTCTAGAAGAAAACTCATCTTCAGGGAACTCATCTTCAGGGAACACAGAAAGTGAGCTAGCCCTGGTAATGGAGAGGGAGGAACAGGGGTTTTCTCTTTACACCTGGACAAGTTGGGTCTGATGCACCAGCTAGAGATTCCTATTGAGGCCTGTTTCCTTTATGTTGATGAACTATAGCGGTAGCACAATGTTGGTAACCCCTGAACATCAGGAATCTATCTGTAAAAGTGATTTTGGCCCCACCCTACAGAAAAGTGACCATCCAGCACAGCAGTCAGGCTCACAAAGCTCTTCAGTTTTCCCAAACAATATATCAGTGACTCCTGTGTTTTAACATGACCTTCATTCCATAGCCCCAAGATTATGTGTGTGAGTCCTGGACATTTCTTCAGTCCATGGATGCACAATTGTTATGTATATTTCTGCTGGAAGAGTGGACAGGCTTTAATCACCTCCCAAGTTGTAAGTGTTCAGTGCAGTCAAATGCCCTTCTCCAGTGTTCACATATTTCCTGTGAGTGAATTAATACCTAAGTTATGTGCATACTATTGGGGCAGTTGACATTGTTTTCCTTACCCTAATTATCATAAGGAGGCAATGGGTTTTCAGGCAGCCCCAGAGTATAGAAAATACTAGATGCAAAAAATATCTTGCTACGCCCTGTAGATAGAGACACTAAAAATCTGTAAAGCAACATATTTAAATCTGAGAATCCCACAGCTTCAGAATTCTTTACCTCTGCTTTTTTCCTCACCCTGTGTCTATAGCCCTTCTCTCTATCTCTCCCACCCCTCAGGCCCTCTCCTCCCCTTAGTCTCCACCACCCTCTCCCTCCTGGATTGTGGCCCTGGTGTCCCGCATCACCTGCCACCTGCAACTCTTCTCCCCTCAGGGGTCATCGATCCTGCTAATGTGAGTCAGGTCACATCATGTGTTCACTGAAAATTCTCTGATGGCCCCGTCTCACTCTTGGGAAGCCTCTAGAATGTAGGGCACATGAGCACAGGGGCTTCAGGTTATTTTGGTGCAAGCTGTATCCCCAGCATATAAAGCCATTCCTGGAACATAGTAGGCTCTAAATTAATTGTTGTTGAATGCATGAATGAAATATGACTGTATTAGAATTTAATTGTATCACATACAAATCACTAAATGGAATACACCAAAAAGTCAGGAAGGGTTTGGTTTCATGCAACTAGTGTGCATGGTAGTTCACATTCATTTCAGTGGAAAAAGTGTCATGTGCTGATTTGCTGCATAGTGAGCCTGTGTATTCATTTTCTATTACTACAGAGCTAATTACCACAATTTAGTGGCTCTAAGGGACACTCATTAATTTTTTAAATGTTTATTTATTTATTTTGAGAGGGTGGGAGGGGCAGAAAGAGAGGGGGAGAGAATCCCAAGCAGGCTCTGCACTATCAGCGTGGAGCCTGAAGAGGGGCTGGAACTCACAAGCTGTTGAGATTGTGACCTGAGCTGAAATCAAGAGTCAGATGCTTAACTGACTGAGTCACCCAGGTGCCCCAGCACCCATTAATTTCCCTACGGTTTTGTAGTCAGAAATCCAGGCATGACGTAGATGGGTTCTCTCTTCAGGGTTTCACAAAGCTGTGTTCTTATCTGTAGGTGAATTTCTCCTTCAAGTTCATACAGACCTGGTGTCAGAATTCTGTTTCCCACAGTTATAAGGCTGAAGTTCCCATTTCCTTGCCAGCTGGAATGGTCCTTAGTGCCTACAAAAAATGTTGGCCACTGTGCCCCTCCACTTTCAGCAACAATAGAGAACCCCTTCACATCGAATCCCTCTGACACTTTGAATCCTTTTGCTCAGGAAGAACCAAGAACTTTAAAAAGCTCACCTGATTAGCTCAGTGCAACCTAGGGTAATCTCCCTATTTTAAGGTCAACTGATTTGAGACCTTACTTATGTCTTCAAGGTCCCTGCCAAGCAGCATCTACATTAGTGTTTGAATAGCCGAGGGAAAACTAAATAACCAGGGGCTACTTATTGGAGGTCCTTCATCCAATATGCCTGTCATGGCACTCCCACTACTTGGTATCTATCTCTTTAGGGCCATATCATCCCCAGTGGTATTAATGAGCCAATTCTAGGGCTTTTCCTGCCATGACACCTGCCATGTAGAGGAAAATGACCTCAAATGTATTTGTGATGCACTGTTTCCTCTTGCCAGCACATTGGTGATGGCTTTTTGAAAGGTGAGTCTTTTGGGTCCTCTTGTGGAAGATAATCCTCTGGTGGATCTTCTGGCCTCACAAAACACCTCCATTCCGTATGTCCATTTCCTTCAGCTTCTTTATCCGATCCTTTACTGTGTTTCTCCTGGGGCAACAAAGTCATGTCTACCTTGTTTTGAATTGGACATCAATTTTCCCAGTCTCTGCAGAGCAACCTCAACAGTAAGATTACCCCAAGCCCTGGGTACCTAGATGAACTCATGTCCTGAGAAAGTGCCCTCAGTGAATGCATTTTTCCTTACCCAGCCTGACAGTCTGACCCTTTGATGAAGCATCCTCAAAATCCAAGGCAGAGGTGCTGCTCATGCTCCTACATCTACATGCTGGTTAGGTCTTGCAACGCTCTTGAGTGGATATCACTTGGATCCTAGGGGTGAGACTCCTGCATTGTCTTCTATCACAGGAAGTGTTAACCATTACTAGATAAGGACAAGCCTCCTCTGCTTCTCGAGAGGGTCCTGAAGGGCATCCACTGGGATAACATCTGGGTTTCAGAATCTTAGGTTTTCTTCACCAGGACCTTGAATTTTACATCACAGGTTGTTGTGGCTGAGGGTCTACATGTCTCTGGAGTTCTGTGACTCTCACAATTATGTCTTCAGATGCCATTCAACTCTATCTGCCCTTCCTCTACAGGACATGAATGCCTCCATAAGATATGGCAGAGGGTCTCATGTTAGCCACTAACTGCCTGTTAACTGTCTTCAGATTCTCGTTACCTTTCTGTGAGGCATCAATACAGCTTAGCAATAACCTGCCAACTCCACTGTTTCTATAGGCACCACTCTCCCCATTGTTTTTCAAAGGTTTTATCATCACATCTGCCATAGCCTTCCCCCAACAAGGACATTTTCTCAGGTCACAGCCAGTAAAATCTGTAGTAGTTTAGTTGCCATTTGTGTCCCACCTACCAGCCTGGACAGTGTCTTCTTGGCTTGTCAGACAGTGGGTGAGCTAGTCCCAAATCCCCATCCTTTTGCCTGCATTGTCAGGCCATTCCTGACACGACTTGTGTAGTGTCCTGTGAGGAGCAGACACCAATACGGTATTACAATGTGAGTAATTTGTTAGGAGAAACCTTTGTAAGGAAAATGGAGAAGTAGCCAGAAAGGCTGGGAGTACACCAAATCCTGACGCAAGTCTGAATTCAAGGGAAGGAGAAAGAGAAGGAAGGTTAGCTGGAAGCGTCCTAGACCCAGTGCAGAGTAAAGCGAGTTCATCAGAGTGTCAGGGAACCCTGGAGCCTAGGTCAGCTTCCAGAAGAGGAAGAGTCCTGCCTTCGTTTCCTTGCTGTTCACAAGGCTTGGCTGGGGGAATTCCACAGGAAGTATCATCTCACAGCAAACATGGCATCAGATCTGAGTGCACAGAGCCAGGACCCTGGATCAGTTACTGCCCCTCAAGCTGAGGGTCAGGGATGTGTGTTCTCATGGCCACCACAATAGTCTGGTTGGGAACAAAGATTGATGATAAAAACGATAAAAGGAGAAGAACACTGGAGCAATACCTGTAAGTAGACAAGAAGGGGCTAGGTTGAGGGCTACAGCAGGGGACTGGCTCTGACTGGCACAACCATGGATGGGCAACCTGTGCTACAGGACTGGAAAGTCCATCATGTGGGTGCAGATGCCGACACATGAGTAGGTGGTGTAGAAATCAGCAAATACTGTCCTCTGATGTATTCAGTTTGCTCAGGGAATTAGGAAACAGGGTCATTAAGAGAAATAAGAATGAGAATGGGGGTTGGGTACAATGAAGGCCCACCTTCCTCCTGGCCCAGAGGTGCAAGGACCATGGGAAGGAATCACCCCTTGGAAGAGGACTGCACAGGCAGCTGTGTCCTCAGGGAGACCCCGTTTCTGTCAGAGCTGTGACTTGAGGGAACATCCAGAAAGGACTCTGGACACTTGCTGATCATGGGCTGAGAATTCCAGGGGGTGCAGTGGAAGGTTCAGCAGCTGGGGAGGGGGCGTGGGAGGAGGCACAATAGGGGTGTGCAAAGCCTTGTCGAAAGAGAGTATAGAATGTCTGGGGGAGCATGTGTGATCGATACAAGTGAGGAAAAGGACTTAATGACATTAGTCCTGGTGGATTCCAGGCAGATGGTGGTAGTGATTGTGAGAGATGACTAGGGGAGGCACAAGGGTTTGGGGCTCTCACTTGGGCTCCATCAATGGGACAAGGAGGTTTGGAGTGACTGGGTTTCAGTTCTACTGTGTGGATCTTTTATCAACCCCCGGATAAATGGGAGCAATCCCATTTAGACTGGGTGTTAAATGAAGTGTGTGCGTTCACTCTTGACCCATGTAGGGCAGGGATGCACTCACACCAGGTGTCACTTGGGCCTCACATGCCTTGGGAGAGGGAGTTCTGGGCACCAGGTTGTTCCTCCACCTCAGGAACCCCTTTTATACTTTCTGGAAGGGGTTTTAGGGAAGCTGTCATCTTAGTCCTACAACCCCAGTGTGCACATCTACACTGTAGAGTATTATATAGACATTGAGATGATATTTCCAAATAAGAGGGGATTTTTGTTTAACTGAATTTTGAAACATTTAGAACTAGGAGTCCAAGGAAATGGTTCTAGTTTTTGGTTTTCTCTGTTTTACCATCAAGAAGCTGGAGGGAGGAGGTGCACAAGGATACAGAAACTTAAGCAATGGAACTGGCTCCTGAGCGTGCCTCTCCTGCAATCCTGTCTCACCCCTGAGCCTGACCCCTGTGGAGTCCAGGGCTGCTCAGAAACTTCTTCCTCTCCCCACTGATGCCCAGGCTTCTGCTCAGACATCTCTACCTGACTTACAGTCCAGACCCCATTCAGGCTTCAAAGTCAGAATCCACCTGAGAGCAGAGCAATGGGGGATGTCCCCTTACCATCCACCCTACATGAGGCCACAGGACTAAGGAGAGAAGACCCAGCTGCCTTTCTCCTCTTCAGCCAAGCCCTCCCTAGGGTCTCCTTCAACTCCCAGCACCTGGACAGGGGCCTGGACACCAGGGGGCGCCCTTGTCCCAGATAATGTTCAGAATGTGAAGTTGTGTTTTGTTTTTTTTTTTCAAAAGCCACACTGATACAACCTGTGTCCACCCATAGACAAATGGATAAGGAAGATGTGTGGCATATACACATATGCCATATACATATACATATACACACGATAGAATATTATGCAGCCACAAAACGATGAGATCTTGACACTTGTGACAAAATGGATGGACAAATAGGGTAGTATGTATGCTAAGTGAAGTAAGTCAGACTGAGAAAGACAAATACCATATGATTTCACTCATATGTGGAATCTAAAAAAAACAAAAATGAATAAAGAAACAAACAGCGGAATCAGACCTATAAATACAGAGAATGAACTGATGATTGTCAGAGGGAAGGGAGTGGGAGGTTGGGAAAGATAGGTGAAGGGAGTGGGAGACACAGCCTCCAATTATGGAAGGAACAGGTCATAGGAATAAAAGGCACAGCATAGGGAATATCGCCAGTGAGACTGTAACATCATTGTGTGGTGACAGATGTCAGCTACACGGTGGTGAGCACAGCATGGTGTAGACAGAAGGTTAGTCACTGTGTTGTACACCTGAAACTAATGTAATCTTGTGTCAACTATATTCAAATTTGAAACATTTTTAAAAGAAATTAATTAGAAAAAATAAACTGTAAAAACACCAATTTTATTAATAGGTCATGGATATTCTGTCAATTTTTCCATTCTTTGAAAAACTTAATTGCATAACTTAAAAAAACTACACATTTTGTGAAGTAAAATAGTTTAACAATCAAAAGCCAACAATTAATGCAGGGGAAAAGCCACACTGAAATAACAAGTGTACATGAAAAAATTAGACAACCAAGGTGAAATGGACAAATTTGTAGGAACAGACAACCTATAAAGACTTAATAATGAAGAAACCTAACAAGACCCATAACCAGTAAGAGGATTGAATCAGTAATCAAAAAACAGACACATCCCAGATCAGATGGCTTCACTGGAGAATTATACCAAACATTCCAGGAAGAATAAACACCAGTATCCTCAAAGTCTTCCAAAATTGAAAAGGAGAGAACACTTCCTGACTCGTCTACATTGCCAGCATTACCAAGATCCCCAAAGCAGACAAAACGCTACAAGAAAAGAAAACCACTTTCTCTGCCCTCAGACCCATTTCCATATCACAGTCCATGAGCTCCAAGCCCTTACAGAAACCAACCCTGAATTGTGCCCTAAAATAATCTCACCCTAAACTCAGTCACTTGCAGATACCACCGATGTGTGTGTGGTTCATTTTAATATTGTTTGAAAAAATTCTGACAAATCAGGAGTTGGGGGTTTAGAAGAGGTGGTGACACAAAATAGGGAAGCCATAGGGTGGAGGTTGGGGGTTGTCAGGGGTAGGTGGCAGTGGTGTCTCCTTCACCCCCATGCCCGTTGTCATCTCCTGAAGAAGGACAGACTGTCACCTTCCAACACAATGGGTGAGTCCTCAACCATGGCTGCAACTGCAGAGAAAACATGTACACTTACAATAAGGCATGGAAAGGCTATGTGAGACTGGCAGAAACACAGACCCCTATACATGCAGGTGTTTGGTGGGGTCAAAGGAGAGACTGGGGTGCAAAAGAGAAATAATGGATTGAGAGAGGATAGGCACCCCGCATAGAAATAAACAAAATATCCCAACATGGTATCAAGATGGGAGGAATAAACTTGTCAGGCACCAATTAGACATCAGGCACTCACTGCCTGGACTATATAGTTCAAGATAATGTCACTAAGGAACAAGGAGACTCTGAAGACTTGGAGGAGCCAGTTTCTTGAGATCAATACTCACTGGAGGAGTAAATGTCCATCTCATCAGGCAGCTCACTACTACTGACCTCAAAGTGATCCTGCACATCACTGAGGATCTTGGCATCATTTTCATCTGACACAAATGTGATGGCCAAACTCTTGTCGCCAAAGTGGCCTGCTCAGGCTTCCTGGAAGAAGACAGAAGGTGACATTAGAAGACCTCAAAGTAGGAAGACAGACAAAAGGAAGGATGAGGATGTAAGGTATGAAGGCATAGAAAATCAGGGGGTGGGAGGGGACACTGGGGTGCCTGTGTTGGTGTGCAGCTTACCTGATGCAGATAGGTGTGGGAATCTTCAGGCAGGTGGTAGTTGATGGCAGTGTTCACTTGCTTAATGTCCATGCCTCCACCAAATAGGTTGGTGGCCACAAGAATTCATCACTGAAGATCTTTAAACTACTGATACCAAGAAAGCTGTTGTCAAAAAGGAAATTAGAAAAATGTTCACAGTCCTTTCTCACAGCCATTTGCTACCAAAGACACAAGACATCTTTCCATCTCTGATTCACCTCTTTCCCAAGGCATCCTATGGTGGATGGCAATGGCTGGCAAGTTCTGCTCCACCAGGAGCTGGGCCAGGGCAATGCAACATTGCACAGACCTCACAAAAATCTCTGCCTGTGTGTGGAGAATAGGGGGATGCGGGTGCATGGGTGTGTGTGGAGGGGAGAGAAACAATGTGCCAGAGTGGGAGATTTCAGGAAGTATACCCTCTACATGAAGCCCGCTAAGTCCCTCTTACTGTCCACTACATGGTAACCTTTTTGGTCTCAGTATAACTTACTCTTTCTCTCTCTCCTCTGGTTCTGATTTTCCTGAGCAAAATTGGCCTCTGAGAAGATACAAAGAACAGTAACAAATCTGGCAGATATGATAGGAGACAGGAATGAGGTACTCCATGAAAAAGGGCTAAATATTGGAAGTAGGGCCTAGAACGACCACGACCAATATTGCTGTTATGAATCATTAAACCTAAGAGGTACCCTAATCCTGGGAGTAGTTTTAGTATGACTATGTTACACAGTCAGTAAATTGAGAGAATTCTTCTCCTCAGGGAGTGATAGAAGAAAAAAATAAACACATTTAAGAACTCTAACAGAGCCAATGTAGATTGGGATTATTAAGAATTTAAACCCCTTGAGGGCACCTGGGTGGTTCAGTTGTTAAGCATCTGACTTTGGCTTAGATCATGATCTCATGGTTCGTGAGTTTGAATCCCACATTGGGTGAGCTCGAGCCTACTTTGGGTGAGCCCCACTTCTCTCTCTCTCTCTCTCTCCCTCTCTCTCTATCTCCCTCTCCCCCTCCTGCGAATCTCTCTCTCGCTCTCTCTGCCCTTCAGTTACTTGCACCCAATCTCCCTCTCTCTCTCTCAAAAATAAATAAATAAAAATGAAATGAAATGAAATGAAATGAAATGAAAAGAGTTTAAACCCTTTGAGTTAAAAGATTTTTTTCCCAATGTTTATTTACTTTTGAGAGACAGAGCTTGAGTAGGGAAGGGACAGAGAGAGAGGGAGACAGAGAATCCAAAGTAAGCTCCAGGCTCTGAGCTGTCAGCATAGGGACCCAAACCCAGGAAATGTGAGATCATGACCCAAGCTGAAGTTGTACGCTTAACCGACTGAGTCACCCAGGTGACTGAGGTTTTTAGATTTTGAGGTTTTCTTTACTTATTGGGATTTTAATTTATTGAATATCTGACCATGCCAGCAATGGAACGTCATAGCAACCCCCAACTCTCTCATGCTCAGCCCCTTGGTATCTATCAGAGACATTGCTAATTTGACCAGAAAGCTCATTTATGGTCAATCCTCATCATTCACAGATTCTATATTTGCAAATCTGCCTAGTTGCTAAAAAAATTTTTAACCCCCAAATCAATACTCATGGCATTTTCACCATCATTCAGGGACACACCCAGAGCAGCAAAATATCTAGTCACCTGACATGCATGTTCCCAGCTGAGGTCACACTTTTTTTGTGAAACTTGGAAAAGTGCCCTCAAACTTAAAAAGTTGCAAAGACACTATCAATGTCAGAACATAAAATTTATGGCCTTACTTTATCTAATGAAACACAAATTGTAGAGCTGGGATAATCAGCACAAAATTGCCACACCATGAAGAAAGAGATGAGTATATAAAACAATTCAGTTAAAGTGAATTGACTATTGGCTATTCATGAAGGAAAAAAAATGAATTAGAACATTTCTTCACAACATACACATGCAAAAACAAATCAATTAAAATCTACCTATATATTTCAGAAAAGATTACAGAAAAATATCTTTATGACTATGACTTATGAAAGAATTTGTTAAACAGAACACAGAAGACATTTGCCATAGAGAAAAAATTCCTATATGTTATTAGCTTAAAAATAATGACACTGTTCATCATTTAAAAAAGTGATAAGACAAACCACATATTAGGAGAAATTATTGGTCACACATGTTATCACCAAGGATTAGTACACAGAATATGTAAACACTGCTCAGATCAGTGAGCATAACATAGACTACTTAGTGAATAAATGACCTGCTTCCCATTTGCCAAACTCAGATGGAAGCCAGAAGGCAAGGGAACATTTGGAGATACAGGAGTCCATTCTATAAGTGGTCAGTAACACTGTGAGCATGGGAAAGTGGATGAATGGGAACGTTAACAAAGAAGAAATCTAATAAACATGGATATGGAAATGTGCTTTATCTTCTTCACTGTGGGAAATGCAAATTATCACCATAATAACAGCATGAATGCACCTGAAAACATGCTGTGTGGAAGAACTCAGTCACAAAAGACCATATGTTGTATGAATCCAATATTAATAAATGTCCATAATAGGCAATTATACAGAGATAGAAAGTAGATTCATGGTTGTCTGGGGCAGGGGGAAAGGAGATGGGAGAAATGGGGGGTGACAGCTAATGAGTACTAGGTTTATTCTAGGGGTGATGAAAATGTTCTAAAATTGGTTGTTGTGATAGTTGCACAACTCTGTGAATATACTAAAAACGACTCAATTGTACACTTAAATCAGTGATTGGCATATGAATAAGATCTTAGTAAAGCTGTAATAAAAAAAACCCGATAATAAGATATATGGTAAATCCACTAGAATCTCTAAGTCACACAGACTGAATGTGAAGAAGTGGTGTCAGGGCAGATGGTGGAGCAGGAGGCCCCAGTAATCCACATCTCCACCTGGATGACAGGTGCACTGGTGGAATCTGTCTGATAGAACTATTCTGGAAATCTGGAGTTTATTGAAGGTTTGCAACTTGCGGGGAGTGGGGGAGGTGGAAGGCTTGGATGGTAAATTGCAGTTGATTTCAGTCATTTTCAGCCTGGCACCATAGATGAGGCTACCATCCCCTGACCCTAGGCATGTTGCAGGCACCCAGAGTGATTCCTACAGCAGTTTGAACACAGCTTGTGGAAGCTAAGGTGAGCAATTAGGACAGTATCCTCCAAACATTAGGAATAAGTGTTCTTATTGCTGCTTGCTGCTTTTGGCCAAGGGGATGCAGCAAAGATGTAGGCAAACATGTTTGCAACTCCCACCACCAATATGACAAACCCTTTCTCCTCTGGTTGAAGCAACTTCAAGGGTATTTAATGACCTGGGGGCTATCCCCCGCTTCATTTTCCCTTTTTTCCATTTGGCGGGGGGAAGCATATAAGGACTAAGAACATCGAAAGGCAACTGCAAGTACAGGGACATTCAAGTTACACATGCCCAAGGAATGGTACAGTCTCATAAATGATCTGAAACATTCTTTTTTTCCCCCAGCTTCTCTGATTTCTTTTAATGAATTAATTAGTAAATTAATTAATTAATGTATGTTTTTAAAATTTACATCCAAGTTAGTTAGCATATAGTGCAATAATGATTTCAGGAGTAGAATCCAGTGATTCATCCCCTACATATAACACCCAGTGCTCATCCCAACACGTGTCCTCTTTAATTCCCCTTTCCCATTTAGCCCATCCCTCCAACCACAACCACTCCAGCAACCCTAAGTTTGTTCTGTATATTTAAGAGTCTCTTTTGTTTTGTCTCCCTCCCTGTTTTTATATTATTTTTGCTTTCCTTCCCTTATGTTCATCTGTTTTGTATCTCAAATCCCACATCTGAGTGAGGTTATGTATTTGTCTTTCTCTGACCAACTAATCTCACTTAGCATACTACACTCGAGTTCCATCCACATTGTTGGAAATGGCAAGATTTCATTCCTATTGATTGCTGAGTAGTACTCCATTGTGTATATATATATATATATATATACCACATCTTCTTTATCCATTTATCTGCTGATAGACATTTGGGCTTTTTACATACTTTGGCTATTGTGGATAGCACTGCTATAAACATTGGGGTGCATGTGCCCCTTTGAAGCAGCACACCTGTATCCTTTGGATAAATAATTAGTAGTGTGGTTGCTGGGTTGTAGGGTACTTCTGTTTTTATTTTTTTAAGGAACCTCCATACTGTTTTCCAGAGTGGTTGCACCACTTTGCATTCCCACCAGCAATACAAAAGGGTTCCTCTTTCTCCACATCCTCACCAGCATGTGTCATTGCCTGAGTTGTTAGTTTTAGGCATTCTGGCTGGTGTGAGGTGATATCTCATTGTGATGTTGATTTTTATTTCTCTGATGACGAGTGGTGTTGAGCAATTTTTCATATGCTGTTAGCTATCTGGATGTCTTCTTTGGAAAAGTGTCTATTCATGTTTTGTGCCCATTTCTTCACTAGATTATTTGTTTTTTGGGTGTAGAGTTTGATAAGTTTTTTTATCAATTTTGGATTCTAGCCCTTTATCTGATAAGTCATTTGCGAATATCTTCTCCCATTCTTTCAGTTGCTTTTTAGCTTTGCTGATTGTTTCCTTCACCATGCAGAAGCTTTTTATCTTGATGAGGTCCCAATGGTTCATTTTTGCTTTTCTTTCCCTTGCCTCTGGAGACGTGTTGTGTGAGAAGTTGCTGCGGGTGAGGTCAAAGACGTGTGGAGTGAGAATTTGCCTGCTTTCTCCTCTAGGATTTTGGTGGCTCCTTTCTTACATTTAGGTCTTTCATCCATTTTGAGTTCATTTTTTGTGTATGGTGTAAGAAAGTGGTCCAGGTTCATTATTCTGCATGTCGTTGTCCAGTTTTCCCATTTGCTGAAGAGACTGTCTTTATTCCATTGGATATTCTTTCCTGCTTTGTCAAAGATTAGTTGGCCGTGTATTCGTGGGCCCAATTCTGAGTTCTCTATTCTATTCCATTGGTCTATGTGTCTGTTTTTGTGCCAGTACCATACTGTCTTGATGATTACAGCTTTGTAGTAGAGGCTAAAATCTGGGATTATGATGCCTCCTGTTTGGGTTTCTTTTTCAATATTACTTTGGCTTTTTGGGGTCTTTTGTGGTTCCATACAAATTTTGGAATTGTTGGCTCTAGCTCTGTGAAGAATCCTGGTGTTATTTTGATAGGGAACGCATTGAATATGTAGATTGCGTTGGGTAATATTGACATTTTGACAATATTTGTTCTTCCAATACAGGAGCGTGGGATATTTTTACACTTTTTGGTGCCTTCTTCCATTTCTTTCATAAACTTTTTATAGTTTTCATGTGTAGGTTTTTCAACTCTTTGGTCAGGCTTATTCCTAGGTATTTTATGGGTTTGGGTGCAATTATAAATGAGATCAATTACTTGATTTCCCTTTCTTCTGTTTCTGTATTGGTGTATAGAAATGCAACCAATTTCTGTGCATTGATTTTATATCCTGTGACTTTGCTGAATTCATGAATCAGTTCTAGCAATTTGTTTGGTGGAATTTTTTGGGTTTTCCATATAGAGTATCATGGCATCTGCAAAGAGTGAAAGTTTGACTTTCTCCTTGCCAGTTTGGATGCCTTTTATTTCTTTGTGTTGTCTGATTGATGAAGCTAGGACTTCCAATACTATGTTGAATAATAGTGCTGAGAGTAGACATCCGTGTTGTGTTCCTGACCTCAGGGGGAAAGCTGTCAGTTTTTCCCCATTGAAGATGATATTAGAGGTGTGTCTTTCATATATGGCTTTTATGATCTTTGGGTATAATCCTTCTGTTCCTACTTTCAAGGGGTGTTTTATCATGAAAGAATGCTGTATTTTGTCAAATGCTTCCTCTGTGTCTATTAAGAGGATCATGTGGTTCTTGTCCTCTCTTTGTTAATGTGATGTATCACATTGAATGATTTGTGGATATTGAACAAGCCCTGCATCCCAGGTAGAAATCCCACCTGATCATGGTGAATAATTCTTTTAATGCATTGTTGGATCTGATTGGCTAGTTTATTTTTGAGAATTTTTGCATCTATGTTCATTAGGGAAATTGGTCTATAGTTCTCCTTTTTAGTGGGGTCTTTGAATGGTTTTGGGATCAAGGTAATGCTGGCCTTCTAAATGTATTTGGAAGTTTTCCTTTCATTTATATATATATTGGAATAGATTCAAAAGAATAGGAACTAACTCTTCCTTAAATGTTTTGTAGAATTTCCCCTGGAAAGCCATCCAGCACTGGACTCTGATTTTTAGGAAGTTTTTGATTACGAATTCATTTTCTTTACTGTTTATGGGTCTGTTCAAATTTTCTATTTCTTCCTGTTTAAGTTTTGGTAGATTATATGTTCCTAGGAATTTGTCCATTTCTTCCAGATTGCCCAACTTATTGGCATATAATTGCTCATAATATTCTCTTATTATTGTTTGCATTTCTGCAACGTTGGTTGTGATCTCTTCTCTTTCATTCTTGATTTTATTTATTTGGGTCCTTTCCTTTTTCTTTTTGTTCATTATGGCTAGGAATTTATCAATTTTGTTAATTCTTTCAACAAACCATCTCCTGGTCTGTTCTACTGTTTTTTTTTTTTAATTATTATTTTGATAGCATTGATTTGTGCTCTAATCTTTATTATTTCCCTTCTTCTGCTGGTTTTTGGTTTATTTACTGTTCTTTTTCCAGCTCTTTAATGTGTAAGGTTAGGTTGTATATCTGAGACCTTTCTTCCTTAAGGAAGGCCTGTATTGCTATATACTTCCCTCTTATGACCACCTTTGCTGCATCCCAGAGGTTTTGGGCTGTGGTGTTATCATTTTCATTCCCTCCATGTACTTGTTAAATTCCTCTTTAATTTCTTGGTTAACCCATTCATTCCTTAGAAGGATGTTCTTTAATCTCCAAGTGTTCATTGTCTTTCCAAACTTTATCTTGTGCTTGATTTCAAGTTTCATAGCATTGTGGTCTGAAAATATGCAAGATAATTTCTCGATCCTTTTGAACTTGTTCAGGGCTGATTTGTGACCCAGTATGTGATCTATTCTGGAGAATGTTCCATGTGCACTTGAGAAGAATGTGTATTCTGGTGCTTTAAGATGAAATGTTCTGAATATATCCGTTAAGTCCATCTGGTCCAGCGTGTCATTCAAAGCCATTGTTACCTTGTTGATTTTCTGCCTTGATGATCTATCAATTGTTGTAAGTGGGGTGTCGAAGTCCCCTAATATGATGGTATTATTATCAGTGAGTTTCTGTATGTTTGTGATTAATTGATTTATATATTTGGATGCTTCATGTTGTGGTATAAATGTTTACAACCATTAGATATTCTTGGTGGATAGACCCCTTAATTATGATATGATGCCCTTCTTCATCTCTTATTACAGTCTTTATTTTAAAATCTAGATTTTCTGCCCCGCGTCAGGCTCTGGGCTGATGGCTCGGAGACTGGAGCCTGTTTCCGATTCTGTGTCTCCCTCTCTCTCTGCCCCTCCCCCGTTCATGCTCTGTCTCTCTCTGTCCCAAAAATAAATAAAAAACGTTGAAAAAAAATTTTTAAATCCAGATTTTCTGATATAAGTATGGCTATTTTGGCTTTCTTTTGGCGACCATCAGCATGATAGATAGTTCTCTATCTCTACTTTCAATCGGAAGGTGTCTTTAGGTCTAAAATGGGTCTCTTGTAGACAGTATATAGATGGATCTTGTTCTTAGCCATTCTGTTCCCTTATGTCTTTTGATTGGAGTGTTTAGTCCATTGACAGTTAGAGTAGTCATGTTCTCTGATCCTTTCTAGTCTTTGTTGTTTTTGGTCTTTTTGTTTGTTTGTTTGTTTGTTTTGTCTTTTCTCCTCGCAGAGAGTCCCCCTAGAATTTCTTGCAGGGCTGGTTTAGTGGTCACAAACTCATTTAGTTTTGTTTGTCTGGGAAACTCTTTGTTTTTCCTATTATGTTGAATGACAGCCTTGCTGGATAAAGAATTCTTGGCTGCATATTTTCCCCATTCAGCACATTGAGTATATCCTGCCACTCCTTTCTTGCCTTCCAAGTTTCTGTGGATAGGTCTGCTGTGAACCTGAACTGGACTTTTTTCCTTGCTGCTTTCATAATTCTTTCCTTGTCTGTGTATTTTGTGAATTTCACTATGATATGCCTTGTTGATAGTCAGTTTTTTGTTAAATCTAATGGGAACCTCCTGTGATTTTTGGATTTTGATGTCTGTGTCTTTCCCCAGGTTAGAAAAGTTTTCCACTATGATTTGCTCCCATAAACCTTCTACCCTTCTTTCTTTTTTTTCATCTTCTGGGCCTCCTATGATTAGGATATTAGAGTCACTGAGTACTCTAATTCTTATATCATGCTCTTTTGCCTTAGTTTCTCAGCTTCCCAGTCTCTAGCATCAGAACTCTGTGCTCTACCACACTGGGAATCAAGCACCCTTCCATTGTCTCTGGCTTCTTTCCACTCCGTTTCTACACTGTCTGTGTCCAAACCATCAGCATGCCAGGTGGCACCTCCTTCCCTAATTTTATTTCAGATGAGGCTGTGTTTCCAAACCCCTCACTTCTGAGGGCCCTGGAGCTTGGAACTGCTCTGACCCACTGGGGGAGGGTCTTGTGGAGCAATGGCCAGATGTCGGTTTGCCCCTTAGGAATGTTCTTGTGATCATGCTGCTATAGGGGCTCAGAGGTTGTGACTAGATGATGGCTTGCTCCAGAATAATTTCATGTGATGTCACAGCAGCAGCATTTCAGGGATTATGGTAGATCACAACACACAACCCATGTCAGGTTTCACCGCCCCTTGGAGTTTTTGTTCCGCTACCAGCAATTGTGTTCTCTGGGCTCTGCTGGGATCTTTGTCTGTAGGTTCTACAGTCTCTACCAAATGCCCTCCTAGCAGGGTATCAGGGAACCGCTTCTCCCTGTGTGACCCTTGTACCCCTTGGATCTCACTGCCAGCTCCTGAGGATTCATCCTGCCCACCAGAGAACTTTCAGGTATTGGACTATGGAATTTCCGATGCTGTTCTGTCCTATTTATAGAGTCCTAATGATATTGAAACCCTCTCCTTTCTCCTTTCTCCATTTCTTGTTCAGGCAATTGTGGGTGCTTCCACTCTTTCTCTTTATCTCCAGCTACTTTTGGGAGGAGTGCCTTAGCTGTACTCTCCCCCCTTTCCCTGTCCTCTCTCCACAAATACCATATCCTACACTCTGTGGCTTCTCTTTCCCCCAGTTCATCTCTCTGTGCCATGTACCTACAGAGTTCTGTGTTTCAAGTTATGCAGATTGTTGTGTTAATCCTCAGATCAATTTTATAGGTGTACAAATTGATTTGATGCTTATTTAGCTGCATTTTAGGATGAAAGAAGACAAGAACTTCCATGATGCCCTGCTATCTTGGCCCCTCCCTGATCTGGGACTTTCTTAAGTTTACACCTTATGTTAATTCCTGGCACAGAGACACTCTACACAACAGAATGACCAAAACACAAAAGCAAAAAACAGCAACCAAAAAACTCTGCATACTCTGGGGAAAGGGAGAGTCTGATTTCCATAGTTATCACATAAGATCAAATGTCCAGTTTTCAGAAAAACCAAAATAACAAGGCATACAAAGAAACAGGAAAGTATGACTCATTGAAAGAAAAAAAATCAATCTTTGAGAAAGAACAGATGGCAAACCTACTAGACAAAGACGTTAAGGCAATGGTCATACAGATGTTTAAGCTGAAGTTGAGAGATGGAGACTTGGAGCTGCCAATGCTTGACTCTCCAGAAAAACAACAAAAACAAAAAATTAATGTAAAAATATGACAGTAAACAAACAAATAAGTAGGGTATACCCTTGCTTCTATAATTTTTTTAATCTTATTTTTGAGAGAGAGAGAGAGATAGACAGACCATGAGTGAGGGAGGAACAGAAACAGAGGGAGACACAGATTCTGAAGCACAGAATCTGTTAGCACAGAGCCTGACTTGGCGCCCAAACTCACGAATTGCGGAGATCATGACCTGGGCTGAGTCAGGCGCTTAACCAACTGAGCCACATGGGCATCCCCATCCTTGTTTCTATAAAAGCATCAATGCAAAAATAAATAAATAACCACAAGTTGATGACAATGGCTTTGGGAAAGCTCTGGACTACCGCAAGGAAATAGAAGAACCCTGTGGAGCACAAAAATCAAGGACTGATGCATAGAAATGCACGGGGAACATTTTCCCTGTGTCACCCCATACTTCAGTCTGGAGCAGCTCAGTACTAAGAAAAATGCTCCCTGGAAGATTTCACCTGCAGGGAGAAGAGAATATGAGGACTCCAGCCAGCCTGCTCACCTGTACATCTGCATCCTTTACTACCAAGGACCCCCACATTTTGACCAATTGCTAAACCCAGCTGATAGAGCTGCCCGGAGTCCCTGCCACTTCATCTCCTTCCCAGCACTGGAGCTCTCGCTGTGGTGAGACCTGCCCCCAGGAGCCCAAGCCCCTGCTCTGCTCCAATTTCTGGGATTAGGATACCACAGAACCTCACTATCTACAAGGGCTAGAGATGCAGCTGCACTGTGCTCCACTCCTTGCTCTAGAGTTGGAGGTTTGACCTACAAATTAACCAGGGCCATGCAGCTGCTATTCTACACCCCTCCCCCTGAGTCCTGAATGGGAGGATTGACCTATATAGGTGCTCTGTGCACCACTCCATGCACCCTAAATTGGGGATTTGACCAACCATCATTATGTTGCTACTGCTCTGTGTCCTGCCTACTGGGTCTTGAGTCACAGCTTTGACCCACCATCACCGGGACCATAGTGTTAATGCTTTGTGTCCCACCTACAGGACCTAAGGTGAGGTTTTGACACCCCCCCCCCCATCACTGAGGTATTCTCTTCTGGGCCATGTCCCTTGAGTCTCAGGCATTCCCATACCCTGTTATCCCTGGGCCTTTTCCACTGCTGTGTCCTGCTCCTTCCCTAGAGCTTGAGTCACTACTGTAAGCCACAGAGCATCTGGTTATGTGGGTGATCTTCTCATGCCCAGACTTCAGACCCTGGTGCCATTGCCACAGAAATAGCTCCTGGGACCCAGGCTCCCAGTTCTCTCTTGGTTCTGTACACCTCCAAGACTGAGACCCCAGCTCCACTGCACTCTGACTGTCAGCACACCAGACCTGGTACTGGAAGGAATCCCCTTGACTACAACTTCTCCCCACAGGCAATAAGAGGGGAAGACTCTAGCAGCCTTCTACTGAGGACCCCAATGGTCCCAGTTTCCACTGCCATCACAGACAGGTGACAGCCATACCAACAAAGGACCCCACTTGGTCTTTGTAGGTGTTGATCTCAGCTGATGGAGCTGCACACAGACTAAACCATTGCACCTTTCCTAGAACCGAAAGGCTGCATCCACTCAGACAGTATTCTTACACCACCTTCTCATGAAAGTCTTTCCCACTGATGCCAGTCTGAAAAGGCTGGAAGACATCACTACTCCTTCAATACATACACATGAACAGAAATCCCCAAAACACTAAAAACCAGGGGAGTAGGACACACCAAAGGAACACAGTCATTTTCCAGCATCTGATCCCAAAAGTATGGAGATCTGTGAGTTACCTTAAAAAGAATTCAAAATACTTATTTTAAGGAAGCTCACAAGATTGAAAATATTAACACAGAAACCTTACAGGCCATGAGAGTGGGTTTGATATATTGAAAGTGCTCAAATAAAAACTGCTAAACAAGAATATTTTACCCAGGAAAACTGTACTTCAGAAATGAACGAGCGGTGAAATTTCCCAAACAAAATCCAAGGATGTTCATCTCCACTAGACCTGTCTTACAAGAAATGCTAAATGGATTTCTTCAAACACAAAGGAAAAGACACTAATGACATGATAACATATGAAAGTATTAATTCAATGGTAAAGGTAAATAAATACTCAAAGTCACAATACTCTAGTACTGTATGGTGGACGGTAAATCATTTTAATTCTACTACAAAGGTTAAAAGACAAAACTGTTAAAAATAACTATGGCTATAATACTTGGTTAATGAGTACACCATAGCAAACCATGTAAATTATTCCATCAACAAGATAAAATGTGGACGAAGGAATAAATGTGCAGAGGTTTTTTATGCAACTGAAGTTAAATTGATATCGGCTTAAGACAGAATATGAGGACTGAAGGATGGAGTATGAAAGCGTCATGGTAACCACAGAACAGAAACCTATAGTAGATACACAAGAGATAAAGAGAAAATAACCAAAGCATCATACTACAAAACATCAGCAATTCACAATGGAAGGCAGGAGGGAGGAAGAAAGCAACAAAGAAACTACAGAAAAAAATTAATAGTAGGTTCTTACCTATCAACACTGATTCTAAGTGTGAAAAGGCTCAATTCTCCCATGAAAAGATATAGAGTGACTGAGTAGATTAACAAAAGCCTGTTGCCTACAAGGGACTTACTTCAGTTTTAAGGACACTCATAGACTCAGAGTGAAGGGACAGATAAAGTATTCCATGTAAGTGGAGAGCAAAAGAGTTCAGGAATAACTAAGATCACACAAAAGGTGTAAACAAAGAAGGGTTCTTATATAATCACAAAAAGGGTCAATTCACCAGGAGGAGATAATAGTTGTAAATATGTATGTACCCAAAGTCAGATCACCTACATATATTAAGCAATCATGAACAGACTGCAAAAATAGACAGCAATGCAAAAATAGTGGGGCTTCAATACCTCGCTTTCAACAATGGATGATCATCCAGACATAAAATCATAAGGAAATATTATACTTGAACTAGAGCTCTAACAGACACATACAGAATATTATATTCAACAGAAGCAGAATACACATTCTCCCCAAGGGCACACAGAACACTATTCTGGATAGTTCATATTGTAGATCATGAAAGGAGTCTTGACATATTTAAGAACATTGAAATCATATTAGTATCTTTTCCAACCACAATGGTATGATACTAGAAATCAGTAACAATAGCAGAACTGGAAAAGTAACAAATATTAAACAACACATACCTGAACAACCATGGGTCAAAGCCTAAATCAAAAAGGAAATTAAAAAGTATCATGAGATAAACAAAAATGGAAACAGAACATAGCAAATTCCAAGAGATGTAGCAAAATCAGCCGTTAAGAGGAAAGTTTATAGCAATAAATGCCTATGTTAAGAAATATCACAAATAAACAACCTAACAATACACCTCAAGGAACAAAGAAAGGAAGAATAAGCCCAAAGTTAGTAGAAGGATGAAAATAATAAATATATGAATGGAAATAAATGAAATATAAACTAAAATCACATTAGAAAAGGTCAGTGAAATGAAGAGTTGGTTTTTTGAGAAGATAAATAAAATTGACAAACCATTAGATGCACTAAGAAAAAAATGGAGGTGATTCAAGTGAGTAAAATTATAAACAAAAATACAGAACTGATTCCACAAAAGTACACATGATCATAAGACTATACCAAGACAATATATGGCAACAAATATTTTGGATCACCTAGACATACTAAAACATAAAAGTCAGAAAGACTGAATCATGAAAAAAAAAAAAAAAAGAGAATCTGAATAGACCAATTACTAGTAGGAGATTGAACCAAGAATAAAAAATCTCCCAACACAGGAAAGCCCCCAGGTGACTTCACTGGTGAATTCTATTAAACATAATGGAGAATTAATACCATTTTTCTCAAAATCTTCTAAAATATTTTTTTAACTTTTTTTAACGTTTATGTTTATTTTTGAGACAGAGAAAGACAGAGCATGAACGGGGGAGGGGCAGAGAGAGAGGGAGACACAGAATCGGAAGTGGGCTCCAGGCTCTGAGCCATCAGCCCAGATCCTGACGCAGGGCTCGAACTCATGGACCGCGAGATCGTGACCTGAGCTGAAGTCGGACGCTCAACCGACTGAGCCACCCAGGCGCCCCAAAATCTTCTAAAATATTAAAGAGGAAGAAATAGCAAAGCCAGACAAATAGACTACAAGAAAAGAAAATTACAGCCAATACCACAGATGAATAAAGATGCCAAAATTCTCAACAAAATGCCAGCAATACAAATTCAAAAACTTTTTAAAAGGAATATATACCAAGATCAAGTGGGTTTTATGCCTGGGGTGATGAAAACTCTCAATGACTAGGATATAAAAGGAATGTACTTCAACATAATAAAGGCCATAATGCCAAGCCCACAACTAACATCATCTCAGTGAAAAGCAAAGGCCTTTGCTCCAAGATCAGAAACAAGACAAGGATGCTCATTCTCACCACTTCTATTCAACATCGTACCAGAAGTCCTAGCCAGAGCACATAGGCGAGGAAAAGAAATACAAGGCATCCAAACTGGAAAGGAAGAAGGGAAATTGTCACTGTTTGCAGATGATATATATTTTTTTCTTTCAAGATTTACTGTCTTAGCAATATTCAAATATACAATACAGTATTGTTAACTATAGTCACCATGCTGTACATGACATCCCCACAGTTTCTTTTATAACTGGAAATTTGTACCTTTCGACCCCTTTCACCTGTTTCACTCATCCTTTCACTCCCACCTCTGGCGACCACAGATCTGTTCACTGTAATCATGAGCACAATATTTTGTTTCTTTTTTGAAGGGTGTTGTTTGTTGGTTGTTGTTGCTGTTTTTAGGTTCCACATGTAAGTGAGATCATGTGGCTATTCATCTTTTGCTGTCTGACTTATTTTACTTAGCATGATGTCCTCAGAGTCCCTCCATGTTGCAAATGGCAAGATTTCCTTCTTTTACATGGTTGACTAATATTCCATTTTAGATTGTTTCCATGTGTTGACTATGATATAATTTTATATATAGAAGATCCTAAAGTCTCCCAACAACACCAGCAACAACAAATGTTAGCACTAATAACAAATTCAGTGAAGTTGCAGGATTTGAAATCAATATATAAGTTATGTCTATATTCTAACAACAAAATACGTAAAAGAGAAATTCAAAAAGCAAACCATTTAGAGTAGCATCAAAAAACAATAAAATACTTAGGAATATATTAATCATTGAAAGACATGCACACAAAAAACTAGAAGACTCTGATGAAAAACATTTAAGAAGAGACAAATAAATGAAAACATACCCAATGTTAATGGATTGGAAGAATTAATAACTGTTAAATTATCCATAGTGTCAAAGTGATCTGCAGATTCAATGCAATCCCAAACAAAACCGCAATGGCAGCTTTCAAAGCAATAGAAAATACTATTCCCAATTTCATACGGAAGCACAAAAGACCCTGAATAGCCTAAATAATGTTTAGAAAGAACAACTGATCTAGAGGCATCACATCTCCGGATTTCAAACTACATTACAAAGCTGCAGCAATCAAAACAGTATGGTATTGGCATAAAAGCAGGCATATAGAACAATGGAACACATCACAGACCCAGAAACAAACCCCACATATATGGTAAACTCATCTTTGTCAAGGGTACCAACAACATGCAATGGGGAATGAATAGGCTCTTCAGTAAAAGGTGATGGAAAACTGGATATCTGCATGCAGATGAATGACACTGCATTTATATCATACATCACTGACAAAAATTAACCTGAATGGATTAAAGACTTACATATAGGAAGTGAAACTGTAAAACTCCTAGGGAAAAAATAGGGAAAAATGTCCATGTCATTGGTATTATCAATGATTGTGGAGATATGATACCAAAAACACAGGGCACAAAAGCTAAAGTAAACAAGTGGGACTGCATCAACTGAAAATCTTCTACACAGCAAATAAAATCACCAATAAAATGTTAAGGCAACTTACAGAATGGGAGAAAACAATTGCCACCCATTAGCTGATAAGAGGTTAATATCCAAAATATATAAGTAACACATGGAAATCAAGGAGAAAAAGCAAGAAACAAAATTTTTTACTATTCAGCAGACCAGAATAGACATTTTTTTCCCTTCTTTATCATATTTATTTATTTATTTATTTATTCAATATATGACGTTTATTGTCAACTTGGTTTCCATACAACACCCAGTGCTCATCCCAAAAGGTGCCCTCCTCAATACCCATCACCCACCCTCCACTCCCTCCCACCACCCATCAACCCTCAGTTTGTTCTCAGTTTTTAAGAGTCTCTTATGCTTTGGCTGTCTTCCACTCTAACCTCTTTTTTTTTTTTTTTCCTTCCCCTTCTCCATGGGTTTCTGTTAAGTTTCTCAGGATCCATATAAGAGTGAAACCATATGGTATCTGTCTTTCTCTGTATGGCTTATTTCACTTAGCATCACACTCTCCAGTTCCATCCACGCTGCTACAAAGGGCCATATTTCATTCTTTCTCATTGCCACGTAGTATTCCATAGTGTATATAAACCACAATTTTTTTTTTGGTTTTTATTTATTTATTTTTTTAATTTTTTATTTATATATGAAATTTATTGTCAAATTGGTTTCCATACAACACCCAGTGCTCATCCCAAAAGGTGCCCTCCTCAATACCCATCACCCACCCTCTCCTCCCTCCCACCCCCCATCAACCCTTAGTTTGTTCTCAGTTCTCAACAGTCTCTTATGCTTTGGCTCTCTCCCAATCTAACCTCTTTTTTTTTTTTCCTTCCCCTCCCCCATGGGTTCCTGTTAAGTTTCTCAGGATCCACATAAGAGTGAAACCATATGGTATCTGTCTTTCTCTGTATGGCTTATTTCACTTAGCATCACACTCTCCAGTTCCATCCACGTTGCTACAAATATTTCATTTTTTCTCATTGCCACGTAGTATTCCATAGTGTATATAAACCACAATTTCTTTATCCATTCATCAGTTGATAGACATTTAGGCTCTTTCCATAATTTGGCTATTGTTGAGAGTGCTGCTATGAACATTGGGGTACAAGTGCCCCTATGCATCAGTACTCCTGTGTCCCTTGGATAAATTTCTAGCAGTGCTATTGCTGGGTCATAGGGTAGGTCTATTTTTAATTTTCTGAGGAACCTCCACACTGCTTTCCAGAGCGGCTGCACCAATTTGCATTCCCACCAACAGTGCAAGAGGGTTCCCGTTTCTCCACATCCTCTCCAGCATCTATAGTCTCCTGATTTGTTCATTTTGGCCACTCTGACTGGCGTGAGGTGATACCTGAGTGTGGTTTTGATTTGTATTTCCCTGATAAGGAGCGACGCTGAACATCTTTTCATGTGCCTGTTGGCCATCCGGATGTCTTCTTTAGAGAAGTGTCTATTCATGTTTTCTGCCCATTTCTTCACTGGGTTATTTGCTTTTCGGGTGTGGAGTTTGGTGAGCTCCTTATAGATTTTGGATACTAGCCCTTTGTCCGATATGTCATTTGAAAATATCTTTTCCCATTCCGTTGGTTGCCTTTTAGTTTGGTTGGTTGTTTCCTTTGCTGTGCAGAAGCTTTTTACCTTCATAAGGTCCCAGTAATTCACTTTTGCTTTTAATTCCCTTGCCTTTGGGGATGTGTCGAGTAAGAGATTGCTACGGCTGAGGTCAGAGAGGTCTTTTCCTGCTTTCTTCTCTAAGGTTTTGATGGTTTCCTGTCTCACATTCAGGTCCTTGATCCATTTTGAGTTTATTTTTGTGAATGGTGTGAGAAAGTGGTCTAGTTTCAACCTTCTGCATGTTGCTGTCCAGTTCTCCCAGCACCATTTGTTAAAGAGACTGTCTTTTTTCCATTGGATGTTCTTTCCTGCTTTGTCAAAGATGAGTTGGCCATACGTTTGTGGGTCTAGTTCTGGGGTTTCTTTTCTATTCCATTGGTCTATGTGTCTGTTTTTGTGCCAAAAACCACAATTTTTTTTAAATTTTTTTTCAACGTTTTTATTTATTTTTGGGACAGAGAGAGACATAGCATGAATGGGGGAGGGGCAGAGAGAGAGGGAGACACAGAATCAGAAACAGCCTCCAGGCTCCGAGCCATCAGCCCAGAGCCTGACGCGGGGCTCGAACTCACGGAGTGCGAGATCGTGACCTGGCTGAAGTCGGACGCTTAACCGACTGCGCCACCCAGGCGCCCCCACAATTTTTTTTTTTAATACATTCATCAGTTGATAGACATTTAGGCTCTTTCCATAATTTGGCTATTGTTGAGAGTGCTGCTGTAAACATTGGGGTACAATTCTGGGGTTTCTTTTTTTTTTTTCAATGTTTATTTATTTTTGGGACAGAGAGAGACAGAGCATGAACGGGGGAG